>NC_047509.1:14064352-14388102 GCF_902827115.2 Pseudochaenichthys georgianus
GCAGTCACCGCCGGGACGCTGACACTCACTGGAGGATTTGAAGGGAAGAGAGGAGGACGACAGAGAAGAGAGCAGGGAGGGAGAGGGAGAGATCAGGGTGGTGGTGGGGGGGGGGGGGCGATTGGGTCGCACTGTGGCTCAAACGCTGGGATAACGCCGAGATAACCCTCATCCCCAAGCAGCAGCTGTAGACGTGAGAGAGAAATGAATCCCACGAGAGAACGACTTCTCTATCAATTGTGACATTTGCTGCACATGATCACAATGGCCATCTGTAGCAGCGAGGGTATGAAGGAGAGGAGAGGAGGATGGGTTGACAGAGACAGGGGGGGGCTTCATATAAACACACACATTCAAACACATGCCTCAAAGGGAAAAGAAAACACCTCGACCAGTGGTGGAGGGAAAGGCACCTGTTCGAGTCAAGCAAGAGGGAGCAACACATGTGCCCAGGAGAGGGGGAGGAGACGACACGAGAGACACGGGACAAAGGAAACAGAGGGCTGAGAAGTGTGGCTTTTATTTGACTGCCTTTTGTCATTCTGCCTTGTCATGCCAAGAAAACATTTGCGTGTGTGTGTGTGTGTGTGTGTGTGTGTGTGTGTGTGTGTGTGTGTGTGTGTGTGTGTGTGTGTGTGTGTGTGTGTGTGTGTGTGTGTGTGTGTGTGTGTGTGTGTGTGTGTGTGTGTGGTGTGTGTGTGTGTGTGTGTGTGTGTGTGTGTGTGTGTGTGTGTGTGTGTGTGTGTGTGTGTGTGTGTGTGTGTGTGTGTGTGTGGCAGCGATAGTAGGTCAACAGAAAGGGACAGAGGGAGGGACAGGAAGAAAGAAAGAGAGAGGAGCGGTAAACATTTCAGTGCAGAGCTGACCAGCATTGTGTTGTGGCCCATTTTGACTTTTTCAGTCTTAAGTTAAAAAAGATATGAGACAAATACACACACAGTCAATACAAACATATGCCCTACACAGAATAAGTCTTGTGATATACAAAATGTTTCTCTATGTAAACAAATTAAATGAAAAGACCAACAAAGATCACACTTTTTAGATGTTTGTAAAGCCAAAGCCTGATATAAAGGCCTTTTATTCCTCTGTGCCAAAGACTATTGCTAAAATACATCTCTGTTTAACGCGAGGACACTTTTTTCAATATAAACGAAGGCAATGTTGTTGCTTTTAAATAAATCCCACATCCAGCATCCTGCTGCTGTAAAAACTCACAAAGCACCATCTTCACATCTGAAAGAAATACCCAACAAACTCCTTTTAACTGTTTGAGTCACATTTTCTGACTACCTGTGCTTTTGTGACCCGTTTAGACTTTTGTCTTCAGTATCAACTATATGACTCAGTGCTACATACGCAGTAACACATTGTTTATATAGGAACAATATCGATAAACAGCAGCATTTTCAAAATCCATTCTGTCTAGTCAATGATACTTTGAAAACACTGGACCCTTTTAAATGTTTAGGTTCAACACAAACATTTGAATACTTCTAATATTTCAAAGTAATCATGGGCAAATGCTCCATTCACAATGCAACATATATATATTTATTTTCTCGCTGTACAGCTCAACTGAACTGCTTTTATACAAACATGCAGCCCGAAGTGCTTCAAATAACAAGATTAAAACAAATATCTGAACACTTTTTCTATTTTATTATGTCAACGCTGTCTGTCCTCTGTGCACAGGCCTTTCCATCGTGATCTCTGTGAGAGCCCAACATGTTCATCATATAATCAGGCAGGCATCTATTTTCAATATATCAGAACATGATAATCCCATGCAGTGGAGGCTCAGAGAGGCGGATTTACCAGTCACATGGCTGAGCGCAAAGGAAGGACAGACTGCCAGGGATAGAGCAGAGAGGCAGAGAGAGAATAAGCAATGAAAGAAACAGAGAGAAACAAAACAAAAATATGAATCTAGTCTAAAATCTAAGTGGAATCATGTTCTATTTATATATTGAATTGTTATTGAATATTATATTATATTATATATTATTGAATTAATTAATCAATTCACCAGGGAGGAACCAAGCACACACACAAACAAACACTCAATAACACACATTCTAATCTCATCCCAGAAACCCTGTGCCATTTATTGAAACAATTTAAGGCTAGAGCCACACGGAGACGAAACAGGTCGTATCCGCTACAGTTCTCTATCTTAGAGACGGTTCGTCCACACGAGGCCGACAGGGAAACGCGGATAACGGGTCCCAAGGTGGCTAGATCTGCGGACGGAACGCTCTGGGGGGCCTAGCGGCTCCGTGTGTACGACCTATATACGATCGTTTCCTGATAACGATGAAGCCATAGCCCCGCCTCTCCCCACCTCTGCTGCTCACTGCTGTAGCATGGTCAGTAGCTACTGACCATGGTATGTTTTGCAAAATCTCCAGCTCCTCTACCACAACCATCAGCAACAAGTGGACATGGAGAACTACATGAACTACATGTTGCTAAATCCACCGTGGAGAATAAACAGAAGGGCAACCAGGCAACCATGGCAAACATGCTCGGGGGGTCTTCTTCGCTGCTTTTGGTGTATTTTGTGGCGGAAGTACAGCGCCACTTACAGGACCGGCATATGTACTACAGCGTCTCCAGCGGGTCGAGAGGTTTCGTGTGGACGGAAGACTTTTTTGATATCGAATTCGGTTCGTTTTCCGTTTCGTCTCCGTGTGACTGAGCCTAAGCCTCAAGCTTTGGGGTCATGAAAATTCAAGAAAAGACCTGACATGAGTAAAGTAGGGAAATGAACAGAGTAGATTTGGACTGTGTCAGCCAAACCGCTGGACTATGTCGGATCCAAGGGTTTGTGACGTAACCCAGCCCAGCTGTGGAGTCTGGCACCGTGCTGGATGTTTGGCTCGAGACACACTTTTTTAATATTTCACAGTTATGTGAGACAGCTGCGAAACTGGTGCCTATGGCGCGGCCAAGTCACCAGTGACTTTAATGTATAGTGATTTGATAACAATCCACAGTGATGGTGTTTGGAAATTGTATGTTTATGCTCGTTTCAGAGCTGGTGAAGATTTTAAATGATAAAAAGGAAATGAATAGGGACAGAATAATTGATGGGTGAGTGAAAGGCAAGAATGAGACTAAGAGGAGATAAAACAAATGAGAAAGAAGCTAAAAGAAAGTGGGTAATTGGGGTAAAGACGAAGAAACTATGCCAAAGACTGGTTAAATTCACGTTCAAGCATTAACAAGCATATTATCACCATTATAATGTTCTTATATATACTCACAAGGCACAGCATGGCGATAGAGATTGGCTCTGATGGTCTTCTGCAGTTCGTGGTCGGGGGAAGACTTCTGAAACCTCAGGCTCAGATAGCGCTTCAGGTCCTTGTTGAGCTTGTGACCTGGAAACAGTAGACAGGCAAAATCAGCTCCAGTAAACAAACCTTCACGTCAAGAAACATCGTCTCTTCGATGTTTACATGCCGGCATTTGACCAGAAGTAAGGTTATGAAAGGCTGTGACATTTCCATCGTTGAAATGCTCCTGGACACTTAAAGAGCACAAGTCAGACATTGTCTACTTTCTCTAGCCAATTTGGAAACACAGAAGCCCTGCAGTAAATATTTGTGATAAAGAATGGATTAAAATGTTCATATATATATTAACTATTTTGTGTCCATGTGATGAAACAAGGCTTACTTTAGCAAATGTTGTTGAGTAGGAATAATGTTTACCATTTTCGTTTAGTATGTTAGCATGCTAACAATCTATCAAACATGGTTTAAAGACGGACAGCCTGACCCAGCGAAACTGCCATCAATGGAGCTTCGACCTACGAGATTTCATTTATATAAAATGTAATCTATTTAATTAGATTGCCAATGTAGCAAATTGCAAATAAATAAACAACATTTACAGTCTGTGAAGTGCAGAGAACTTCACAGTATGTAACAGGATGTTTAATGTAAAGAGAAACAGAGATTGAGGTGGGATTGGTTAATTAATTAAAATAGTCTCTGATTGGCTTGAACTCCCAGGCTTACTCAGCATCCATCCAATCAGAGGTGCAAATGCTGCTGGCTGAGTTTGGATAGAGCACCGGCGCTCACAATGGGGCCAGATGGTCAGAGCTCGCTCTCACGCCAGGGTCTCATTTAGGACCATTTAATGATCTCCAAATATATCTTCCATGTCTGGGAGGAGCTGGCAAGCCGCTCTCTTGGGGGAGGTGCCATGGCCTCCTGTTGGCCTCCCATCACAGCAGAGGAGTTTCACTTGGCCCCGTGCTTTCAGATGGCAGGGTCAGCGTGGGTAGGTAGTGTGTTGAAAAGGAATACTTGGGGGCGATGCATTTGTCAGATTTGATTGTATCACTAAAAAGTGGGTGTCTCTTTGCAAACACGCAGTGATAGGGTGTTGTAAAAAACAGTTTGACCTCCACACCTCCCACAACAACATTGTTAGATCAGGGGGCAAGGCACAAATGAATAAATTAGACCTCAACCACATCCTTTGGAAATGCAAACAAAGTTTTTTACTATCAGAACACAAACCTGCTACTATGATAGCAATGATGCTCCGCTACAACTAACTCATGCAACAGTAGGTGGAAGACACCAGAATAACTTTTATTTTGAAATAAATTGTATTGTATGAAACTTGAAACCCTACATTTGTAATGTTGCTTACTCTTTTTTCCCTGCAATTACTACCAAAATAAGGCTTAGTTAATTTTGAGTAGTAGTAAGACATCTTTGGAGAAGGTCAATATTAATCCACAAATGTATGGTCAATTATTATGTTGTTTAATTCATACAAAAATCGAAGTGTCGTTATGTGCTGGACGACTGCCAGAAAGTACAAAGTAATAATCAAGTATCCAGTCTTTAAGCTAAGCTAAGCTAACTGGCTGCTGGCTTCATCAGAATCATAATTACTTTATTGGTCCCACAGCAGGGGACATATTATCTGCACATATATGACGGGGATATTCATCTTTTCATATCTCTCAGTTGGAAAGTAAATCAGTGTATTTCATCCAAATGTCTATCTAGGTCAGATCAATATGGGTTGACTGCCACCAGAGTTAGTCACATGGCTGTGGTTGATGTTTGGAAGTGAAAATCACACTAAATGAGGCAGGAAGGAGGTAGGAAGTGCTTGCAGCTCAAGAGGAAGTGCCGCTGCTGAGCGACTGGAGAGAGGGAGAGGGGAAGGCAGGCGCATCATAAGCATCAGTGCAGCAGGTGAGAAAGTGAAAATGGTCTTAAAGCAGAGGAGTATTTGTCATCTGCCCTTTGGTGACATCATCTGTCAGCTTCACATGCACCTCCTCCCCCCATGGACATTACTATAAATACTGAAGCATGTAACACTAATCATGTGAAGTCCCAAAAGAAACAACAACACATGTTATTCTACAATGAGGATGGAAATCGGACGCCTGAGTGACTGCAATTAGAATCAGCGCCCCTGATACATTTGGTGAGGTTAAGGTTATAATACAAATAATATTCAAAATGTAAATCCCATTCATAAATAAACACAGCCAAGCTAATATTAGCATAGCCATAATTCTGTCACTGGTATGGTTTTCTACCCAGAGGTGGAAACACTGGTTGGTAGTGTACCTTGCTGTATTTTTCCGTTTCTCTCTCTCTCTCTCTCTCTCTCTCTCTCTCTCTCTCTCTCTCTCTCATCTCTCTCTCTCTCTCTCTCTCTCTCTCTCTCTCTCTCTCTCTCTCTCTCTCTCTCTCTCTCTCTCTCTCTCTCTCTCTCTCTCTCTCTCTCTCTCACACACACACACAGAGCCTGTGTAATTCAGTGCAAGCAAAGCACAGTCAGGTAATTGTTACCTAGCAACCAGCCAGTGCTGACGACCATCATTACGGCCCCTGCTAGGCAAGGAGCAGTCAGATTGTGAAAGGAAAAACAGACACAACAGCACATTTGCACTCACACACCACACATAACACAAGTATTCTTTCAATTCATCCTCTGCTGCTCCACTTCCATGTCTATGGTGATCTGATTTATATAAACAGCTCCTCGGATACAATATGTTACACATACATTAGTGTTGTGCATTCAACGTCGAGTCAGTTTTGCTGGCTCAGATGCTTTCCCTGAGATAAGGACCGCTGTCAGGAACAACCCCCCCTCCTGTGGGTACGCACCGCGAGCAGAGGGCGGGCTGCCCAGGTATCGTGCTCCATCAAAGACAAAGTCATCAAATATTCAATATTTATGAGGACTAAAGCTGTGTGGATCAGAGATTACAATCACAACACTGTGTGTGTGCAGCTCATTCACTGTTTAGTTTCTCCCTGGATTTGTATTCACAAATGCTGTTTCACTTATCATATAACCAGATGTTACGGTGCTGTAGATGTCAAAAGGAAATCATAAAATAAAAACCAACTGGCTAAATCATTGTTTGATTTGTAAAATGTCAGTGGTGTCAGATTTTGATACATTTTCAGCTCAGAGAGATATCCTCAGAAAGTGCTACACATTTTTATTTTCTTGCCAGATAATATTATGTTCATATTTGCAAAATAATTTCATGGTATTTGAGTGATTGGAAAAAGCAATAGATTTTCTTTTCTTGACCCATTTAAAGTGGTTTCCCAGCAGCATGTAACAAAAGAAAAAAACAAAGCTTAAGAATCCAACAAAAACAACCAGATGTGGTGAGAACATAGGAGATATAATCGTAGCTCCACCACTACTCACTGCAGCGTTCTACACAATTTAAACAATACACAGTGAATTGTTCACCGTTTGTATTGAATGGAGATCCTTGTCTTGTATACAATAAAATACAGGGTATTGTCTGTGAATACATAGCTGTCCGTTTCTCCTAAATATAGTCTGAATTGTGCTGATATTTTTATAAAATGGTCTTATATTAAGTGATTACATCTTTTATTACAGGTGCAGATTAAAAAAAAAAATCCTGTATTACAGTAACTGCTCAGTGAGCTTTTATAGCACACATCAATATAATCGACGTCAGTGTATTCACGATTATTTGCAATGTAGAAAATAGTCTCAGGGCATTTATAATGAAACAATTACTACTCCAGCTTAGTAAAGTTGTGGCTCCACAGAGCAACATATAAGTTGAAACATAAATGAACAATTTCTAGCAACTATTATGTGAATATTAGCTGCTATTCTTAGTATTATATGATAGTTATTGGATTATATTTTAGTTTTGGACAATAAGTCAAACACACAAATTAAATGTGTTATCTTGGGCTCTGGGTAACTGGGCAATTTGAATGATTATCTGCTATTTTATAAAGCAAAAGATGAGAAGATAAATGTTAGTTGCAGCCGGAAAAATGACACTGCTTTTCTGACTGTCAGTGAAAATATCAGTCTCTTGATGATAAGATGGACCATACGAGAGCTTGAGAAGGATATTCTTGATTCTCCATAACAATGAAATCACTCCATCAGGGGAAATCTGAGACACCAGAGACGTTACCGCATCGAGAGATGTTTCCTGGGAGCTGAGATGTTTGTGGAGCCGGCTGGTAAAAGACTGTTGGGTAGAGATCGGAGCTTTTTAACCGCGAAGAGATGAGTGAGGATGTGAGGGCCCTGTCGTTTTACAGATAGAAAGAGAGTGAGACAGAGAGATGGGTTTAACCCAAATAAGAGTGGATTATACACATCCTCCATGCCTCCAGTCAGCATTACATAACCTTAAATCTAGTTATGCATTCCTGTCTCATTTTGGGGAATGTATGGGGGGAGGGGGGATGTTTGTGTTCTCAAACATCTAAGGAGATCATGATTCACACATTCTCTCATGCACATTTCTATGAAAATTAAAACACAGATATACACACAAACAAATTAATATCTGTTTTAAAGATGCAATCTTTATGGTTGTCTAAGCTTCAAGATGCAAACATAAGCTGAATAATTTATTAAATTCACAGAAAGATTATCGATTTGATTAACAATTAACATAATTCTTTAATGCAAAATGTTCAGAAAAAGCCGTTTTCAGCCCTCTCAAATATGTAGATAGCTAAATCTTCTCTGTTTTCATATATAAAACGACTAACAAGACATTATCTTGGAAACCTCTTTTTAGGTTTGGAAGTTTTTTTTACGCTATGCAACACAAAATGGAAGTGAATTTGGAGAGGATTAAATGTAAAATGTTTGCATTTTAACATAATGGTGAACACAAATGAACACAACATATGGTTGGTGGCTGCTTCAAACATCAGCAAAAGACTTTCAAGCAGCTGCAGCCGATAGTACCACATAACAGCTGCCATCACCACAAGTCACTGCTAATACCTGTCAATCACGCCTGTGGACGTAAACATGCCAGGTGGTTACCATTTCAAACAGAATGACACATCTAAATAGCAGTTGTGGTTATGGGAGTTTTTTTGTTATCACATATTAAATGAAAAGCTTTTAGAGAGTGGAAGAATATAAGAAAACATTTACATGTGTTTGAATGTTCAATGTGAGTGTGTGTGCGTGTGTGTGTGTGTGTGTGTGTGTGTGTGTGTGTGTGTGTGTGTGTGTGTGTGTGTGTGTGTGTGTGTGTGTGTGTGTGTGTGTGTGTGTGTGTGTGTGTGTGTGTGTGTGTGTGTGTGTGTGCGTGTGGCTCTGTTCAGCTGCTGATTGGGATTCATCTCTTGTCCTCCAGCTCAACACTGCCCTCTGTGTCTCTGAGCCTCACCACTGAAAGTGTGCTTTACACATACACCATCACCATAGCAACCCAGAGCCAACCAGTGAATGAGGTGAGCCATGTGTGGTCATTATGGGATGCTGCCCCCCAGTGGTGGCGCTCAAGTCTATGAGGTTGTAAAATACAAAGCTTTTTTAATGCCTGCTTTAGTTCATTAAAGCTACTAAATGAAAAGTTACTGTCCTTAAGAACAGTGAAGATAAGTACTGGGCTTTACATAACTGCGGTTAAATATTGAATCTTATACATCTACTATTCTGATTGCTTTTTCAACTTCTATTTACAGTAATAAAGTAAAATATATGACAGCTTCTAACACCACTGCCACCCAGGTGTTTACATTGCACCTAAAAGTACTCAACAATCTTAGTTACAGTCAACATTGGATGGAAAGCAGACACAAACAACTACGACTAAGAGAAGACTCAACAAGCATAACCCAATCAATTGTTTACTTTTAGGAAACAGACCACGCATAGATGTATCTGTTTATACTTGCCAATATAGAAAGCCCCTAAATGTTCTCTGGGAAAATGCTGTATAGTTAATACCTTAAAATGAGCATGTGAGTGATTTCTGCAAGCAAAATACATATTACAAGAGAAGATTATAACAGATTGTGAATTTAAACACTCTCAGGCTTTAGTTGTTCTGCTCAAATACAATTTAACAAACCTTACGAAAGATGAATCAACTTTATAACTCCACACTTATCTGGTGTAACACAGGAGAGAAAACCACAAAGATGCCAAGAGTCTGCATGCATGTGTGTGGTCAACACTGTCATCGCTGGCACATATTATGTGTTCAATGAAAGGCAGGAGAGCAGACAATCCTGCAGTAACACACACACACACACACACACACACACACACACACACACACACACACACACACACACACACACACACACACACACACACACACACACACACACACACACACACACACACACACACACACACACACACACACACACACACACACACACACACACACACACACACACACACACACACACACACGCACACACACACAGTCACACACACATACATACATCGTCCTACCTAATGAAACACCACCTGTAGTGATGACAGAGAAGATTATGGTGCAAGACAAGATGCCTTCACAGGCTTGATCCCCACCAAAGGGAGTAAGGTGACACTGTCTGGGTGTTCAGCCCTCAAACAGCCAGGTGCAGTGCTCTGCATTTCAAGGTCTACATGCTACTTGTAGGACATGCTTTAAATGTAAAGCTCAATATTTTCAGAAATGCTAGTTTGCTTTCTAGCGAGATTCAGATGAGGAGAGCGACACCAATCCCATTCCTGTCTGATCAATATGAAGCCAGCAGCCTTAGTTTAGCAAGAAAGCTGAAAACAGAGGAAACTAGCTTATGAAGGTTAAACAAATATAGGTACCAGACCCTATGAAGCTCACGGATCAATACATTATACCAGATTCATTTATTGGAGCAATATGTGTTGGTCAATGTCTTGGATTAGTCCAATACAAAGGCTGTGCTTTCGAAAAACACAAAGTTCGTTCCTCGTTTTTCTTATCTATTTTTAGCTAATGTATTTAGTCCTACGGATACAAATACAAACTGGAG
This sequence comes from Pseudochaenichthys georgianus, assembly GCF_902827115.2. Classification (NCBI taxonomy): domain Eukaryota; kingdom Metazoa; phylum Chordata; class Actinopteri; order Perciformes; family Channichthyidae; genus Pseudochaenichthys; species Pseudochaenichthys georgianus. Next base: position 14,074,681 of record NC_047509.1, read on the forward strand.
CTGTGAAAACATCAATTTGTGGTTGTGGTTACAGTTTTGGCATAGATAGAACAAATGCATTATATATTATTCAGTGAGTTTTAGAGATTTTGTTTGGCAGATTTTGTAACCTTCAGACTGAGCCAGGTTAGCCGTTTCCAGCCATTATGCTGAGCTAAGCTTCATATTTAATGTGTAGACATGAGAGTGGTATCAATCTTCTTTTCTAACTTTGCATACAGTTCTTGGAGATTTGCTCCATATTACAGAAAGCATGGCTGTACAGAACGAGAGGAGCAGTGGTCAGCTGGTGATTTCACAAGCCTGTCTGTTATCACATTTTGATTATTGCGGCTCCACTCTGTCTGCATGCTTCTATCTGGTTTAGTGCTGTGGCACAAGAGAATCCAGAAACTTAAACTCAATTATAGACACAACATCACCCACTGACTGTCCATTACTGTTTTATTTCTAAGAAGCCATTTTCTAAATCTTGAAATTGCCTCCTTTGTCATCATCTCATGCCATCTAAGTCCGATAACCCAGAGCTTGAAGAGCACAAAGAGAAGGCAATTCCTCCAGAGGACAAATAATATTGTATTTCCTCTTGCTGATTCCAAATAATGGCCACAGAGTAGGAACTGGAAATGCAGGTTCTTAAACAGTAAATTCCATTGTTTCAGTGGCTTCCTGTGGGTCTCAGGACATCCCGCCAGTCAACACTTGACTCTCCAGTTACACTTGAGAGCATTTAACTCTACATTATCCAGCAATATAAGGAGGGCCGACTGAGAGAGGTGGAAATCTGGAGGGATGCAACAGACAGAACTAATCCAATACTCCTGCTCTCAGTGATGGCTTTCACTCGGCTTTCTCTTGGTGTGATAGAGAAGCTGCAATCTCAAGCTAGTACACAGCCATTATCCAGGCTGAGAGGTCATGACAGCTGATACAGCAGACGTGATGATAATGATATTAAACATGGGACACACTTGTTTTGTTCTCATGTCAATTAAAACACATTCACACACTCTCGCTTCCCCTCTCACACACAGATAAGGAAGCAGTATGTTGAGCTACTTTTTACAACTTGAAGCAGCCACTGTCTTATTTCGGCCTTCCATGAGCCCAGCAATCAGAAAAGCAGGGGTGGAGAGGAAAAAACAACAATCACAGAAAGGTCCGCCGTAAAGCTCTGGACTGGTCCTTTGACTTCTCCATCTATAATTACCTCCATAAGCAGCCACACCCAGAGCTGCTTTCATGTTATTCCCAGTCTAAAGCTGTGTTCAGACCATCATTTTCAGCAAAACGTTTTTTTTTTATACGTTTGAATTCCTGACTTTAACTCCAAAGTGTAACACAGCTTTTTAGGTTGGTTAATGTCTTTTTCTGGTTACTCTATTTATTTATTTTTTGGGGATTTTGGTTCACCTATTCTATCTTTTAAGTGAGATTATAGTTTCCTGGTGATATATCTGAAAAGACAGACTGCTTTGAAAAGTTATATAGGCCAGTATGCATTCAAGTGCCTATAGTCCCCCAAAAATAAACTGAATACATTTGAGTTTTGAATCGTGAGTTGGGCAAAACTAAAGAATTCAACTTATTATATATATTTTTAATATTTTATAATGTTCTCAAAAAGTATCAATTAACTGGTCAAATCATAAACACATGAATCAATAACAGCAAATAATATTAGTGGCTGCCCAAGACAAAAATATTATACAGGTATTTTAACAAAAACAAATAATTGCTTAAAAGTAAAAAAGCCCTTCTGGTTTTTACTGTTGGACATATAGAAACGTATGGATGGTTTGTGAGGAGGCAGCCGGGCCAGTTCTGACCCAGTTATACACTGCTGTGCTGCTGAGTCAGAGTCAGCAGTGCATGATGGGAGAACTGGTATGAAGGAAGAGTCATAGAGAAACACACACACACACACACACACACACACACACACACACACACACACACACACACACACACACACACACACACACACACACACACACACACACACACACACACACACACACACACACACACACACACACACACACACACACACACACACACACACACACACACACACACACACAGGCACACACACACACAGGCACACACACTGAGGAGAGCAGAGGCGGTATTTTCCGCTCCAGTGCGCTGCATCTGTTCATTGCTAAATATAACCAGAGGAACCCAGGCCTACTGCTCCCTCTGCTCTGAGTTAATAGCCGAGTAGGCCAAAGGATGGAGGGGAAAAAAGGAGGAAGGGAAAAGGATGGTGCACTTGTAAAGACTAAAAGAACAAGTGTAAGCTTGAGGGGAGTGGGTTGGGAGGAGGGTTAATCTTGAATGATGTGGGCTCCTGATAAACACAGATACTCCTTGAAAATTCTGCTCCCAAAAATATTTAAACACAGACTAAACATGGGAACTATTCCTGTGAATACTACCAAAGTCAACAAACTCCAGATGGCAGGATCTCTATATTTTGTCCCCTGGATTTATTTTTAAACTAAAGGAAAACACTAATTTGTGCGATGTTTTTATAATGCACAAAAGGCGGCTATTTTAATGTGTCCATTGTATATTTCGCTCCCGTGGGCAACACGTGTAAAAACACTGAATCGTCCTTGTCTCCGATGGAAAGCATCAAGCTCCGGCCGGTATGTGAGCACGCCATCAGTTCTAACTGCCTCTGTTAAATGTCATTGCCTGCCTGGCCGTCACACACAAAGGGCCCCTCTGTGATTAAAGTCCCCCCTTTCACAGGAGCCGATGACTACGGGCAATGAGTCGGAGATGAGATACACGTCCTCGTCCTCTCTCCCTCACAGACTGGAGCGCATCACACCACAGGGACAAGTGTGTCATCAGCAGCCCACTAATATGATGAAACTCAACGATAAAACACAAGACGAGAAATTACCACATTATGCTTGAATTATAGCCTGTATACATCAGCATGAAGGCGTAGAAAAGGAGTTGCGCAGCGAGTGTAATAACCACTCATTTCTATCTTGAGGGTTGTAATTGAAGGGCCTTATTTTTCAGTTGGTGTGGCACACAAAGAAACCAGTTGTGTTGACTTGAAGGAAACTAAAAGACAGGACATCCAGTGACCTATATATCTGACTTCTCTGCTGTGATAATTGTACAAAAGAAATGAACATAATATGAAAGACCTACTTTTACAAAAATAGCCGTTCCAACCAAGGGGCTATCCATCAGAGGCTAAGTGTAGGGATATATCTGACGGACAAGAGGCCCCACAGGGAGGTTCATTAAATGAATCTATCATGTGAATGTCCTCAGTTAGTCACCCATTGGTTGCTGCTACCAGAATCGTGTGCTGAAAGGAAGCACTATTTCAGAAGTGCCGGCTAGGCATGTTTGTTAAAGGATTTAGCTATTATGCTAAAAAAGCGAGGGAACATTACAGCTTTTGAAGTAGAGTTCAACAAACCTGCAATCAAACAGATTAGGTGGGGGGTGGGTATATGCAAGAGGGATTCCCTAACAGCGAGGCACACGTCTAAGTCTCTATCAAAAGTTTCTGAGAGCAGAGATAACACACAGCAGACTGACAGCTGGGGATCAACAGCTGAGTTAAGATGAAAGCCTTGGTTCTCAGCAGCCGGCTGTGTTATTAAGATGATGCAAACCTTGATAGGTGCAGTCCTGCCTCTTCAGAACTCATCATCATCAACAACTTTTAGCGGCACATCACATACACAAGGATCCAAACGAGGATCCATAAAAGTGAAGGGTTAATTAAGGAAAATATTAGGTTCCAAGAAAAAAAAAGCAGTATTTATCAAATAGTAAAGAATACCCTATCAAACAGTATGTGAACAGCAAAAAGTAAAGGTCATTTGTGACTTCTCAAACTCAGGGTGCCAAACACTGCCTCAATGTTGCTTTAGTTTTTGCAACGGGATTGATTTGTTGGGTACATTTACCAAGAATCCCCCAGATTGACAATAAAACAGATGGTCCCTTTTTTGTGTATACATAATTATGCAAAAATGGAAGGACTGCAAGCTAAAAATCACAATGATTTATCTGTATATATATATATAACACTTAGATTAACAACAAAGATTAAAATGTGAGAAGATTGTTACATTTACACAAAAAAAATGCAAGACATTTGAAGTGACACAAACCATGTTGAGTATCTAAGATCACCTCATTGTGCTCAGTGAAGAGACCAAGCTCGAGCATTCAGTCAAACTGCTTCAAATGAAATGTAAATATGTGGCTGTATGTGTTGTTAGGTTGCAGTCACACACTGTACATCCTTCATAAACTGTTCTCTGTGAAACCATCAAATATCTGACCTTCAGACTGAAAGGTCTCCTTTACAGCTGAATAGCACTGAACACAGAGATGATTGTGAGACATTTGAGAAGAAGTGTAAGGAGATAATGGAGGGTTATGGAGACAGAGTGAGTGAAACAGGTTGAAATAAACTGGATGCGAGACCTTTAAAATAAATGGAGAGATGGAACTTCATTACGCTGTTTGGACAAGTGATCAGACAATAGTTCAGCGTGACTGTTATTGTTTTCTGCTACATCAGCCAGTTTATTATGTTAATTGATTATTTGTCTCAGGTATTTTATGATTTAAGCTTCTCAAAAGTAAGGATATGCTGCATTTCTCTGTCATACTTTAAAGTACACTCAATATCTTTGGATTTTGGATTACAGTAATGCTCAAATACAACAAGCTACAGGTGTAAAAGTTGGTCTTAATTTTAAAAAACGTCTAAAAAAAGGATGATTTTGGCTTTGTTCAATATTTCACAATTTTTTTACAGATACATTTAGGCCTTTATCAAGAAAACAATTGTTGGATAGAAATGTTTAATAAAAATCATTATAAGCGCCAGATGTAATGTAAGGTGGGGAGAGAGAAAAGAGAATAGTCTGAGGACGGCACAGAAATATCTGGAGTATTTTAATCAAAGCTTTAAAGCCCAGACTATTATCTCCCTACCTCCATCTTAAAACCGTTTCTGACCTAATCCTGTGGCACAAACTGTACCTTTAAGACTTATAAAACAGATACATCTTAAGGGACAAAATAACAATAAAAAAAATTCTGGATCACAAATTATTACATAATCACACTTAACATCAATACGTTAGTATCATTCAAATAAGACTGAACACTGCTTCCCACTCAATGCAATTCTGCCTCTGCAGGGTTTCATTGTGATTTTAATGAGGCAGTGATTCATTGTGTTTAATATGAACTAATGTTTCAAATCCCTGTCCTCTTAGATCTCTGTTAATGAGAGCCTGTTGTCACCCAAAGCTGGCAACCACGTATCAGGAAGGAGAACAAAACACAAACAGATTTGAAAGAGATTTGATGCAAGATCAAAAGTCAACAGGTCCCATTCAAGTTATTAAATGGATTCAATATCTAATTTAGTGTTTCCTCTTCGTAGCTCTTCTACAGTCAAGGCTATTGTCATATAAATGGTAAAAACCCGATGAGTAATTCATTCTGTCCTTCACGCTCATGACAAAGAGATGCACCAGAGCTGAGGACAATAGGACAGGACAATTTCCAACGTTTACCCAGACACATTCAAGCCAGTGATGTGTTCAAGGCCTAAGAAAAGGAAGGATGTGTATTAATTGAGGCTAAACATAGTAAGGACCTTGTGCCTTTTTAAAAAGCTTTTCCTGGTAAAAAAAAAAGTGTAAACCAGGAGGGTATAATCCACGCGTTGAATGGTTTCTTCTTATATGTAAAAGAAACATACTGATAATATTTCGGAGCTTACCCTTAGTTTATTTATTGATAATCAGAAAATTGAAGCTGTTAAAATATTGATAAATAATAATAATAATTGAACTTGAATGAACAGGGTCCAACAGCTCAAACACAATGCAGAAACTCCTCAAAATTCCTCAATACAGATATTCAAATACAATCTCTTTCCTTCTCTCATAGACAACTAAGCAGTAAATCCTCTGCATGGCCACACAGAGGTAAGTGAGAACATTTTCTTATTGTTATTTCAGTTAGGTGACCCAACCTCATAAAACTAGTTTTAATGCAGTACACAAATTGACAATTGAGAACATGCACACAGGAATAGACCTTGGAAACTTTTATTAAAACGGAAAACTAGTTTGAAGGATTAAGCCTTGAGGTTTCAAACAAGCATGCCCCGAGCCTCTGACACTAAATACGCGTGAGTTGGCTGCTAACTAACACTACGCTGGTGAGGTAAGGCAACACACATCAAACACAATCAGTTTCCAAACACAGTTACCTTGAACACGCCAATATGGAGTGTTTTCAGAGCGGTCACTGGCTGCAAATGTATCAGCAGAGTATGAAGACATCAAGATGTAAGGAGGACTAAATGATCAACGTATACGGAAATAATTATTCGAATCTTTCTTTGTCTATCACTATCATCATAACATTTTCTTTAACTTTTCTCAGGGTGTTAACTTGTCTCCCCCTAAACAAATTACAGTCCTGTCCTCTATCCACCCTGCCTGACCTAATCAGCACAAAGTATTCCTCTTCTCAGTGCACACCTCACCCCTCAGCGCAGCCAGATGCTGCCAACTTCTGACAAACAGCCTCGGACAGACAGAAGCTCACAAACAGTCCCAGAACAAACCCGCACTGTGTTCGACTCACCATGTATATCTCTAGAAACAGATATTTACCTTGTATCCTCTCGCCTGTTTTAAAAATACACATCTGTCTCTGCTCTTCATTTTGAAAACAGTTATCATAAGACAGTTCAGTCAGATAATCGCATCAGCTACCACATATAACCTCACACTGGAGCTCTATATCGAGAACAAAGACAAACATTAAAGATTAAAACACTGTTTTCCTGCGCAGAGCTTGATGAGTTTTGAGTTACTTTCAGTTCACGTTTACAAAAGCAGCTGAGAACAAGATAAGACGGAGAGCGAGTTAAGTTACATGTTCAAAGTAAATGTAGCAGACACCAACAGCTCAAGAAAGATGTTTCCATCATTATGCTGCTTTGCAAAGAGTCTAAATTTAATCTGGAAGTAGAGTGATTCAGAGCCACAGCTGGAAGAAAAACAGCAAGTGATTTGATAGGAGGAGACATGTGTCAGATTGTGGTAGGTTTGTATGTGAAAGCAGGCCAAAAGGCTGAAGGAACATATTGTTTTTAAGAAGCATCATGTGATTTGTTTAGGTTTGGTCCTGACCAGACAGTCAGACATGTACAGCTCAGACACTGTGCAGATAGAGGAGAAGAAACTATAATGTATTTATAGTATAAGTGTCACGATCTGTCTTTATGGTGTCTTGTCTAGATCTATTTTTGGTTTTCTGTCTGCGTTTTGTCTTGTTTAAATCTGTCTGTGGTTCCCTGTCGTTAGTTTCCCTGGTGTGTCTAATTTACCCGAATGTGTTCACCTGGTGTCCCCGTGTTTTCTCCTCCCTCCTCACCTGTGTCTTGTTTGTATGATTAGTCTTGTGTGTATTTAAGTTCTGGTTTTTCTGTCTGTCTTTGTCGGTTCGTCTTGTGTCATGACTAGTTCGTCGGTGAGTGTTCTGTTTTGTCTTTGTTTATCACCTAGCCTTGAAATAAAGGAATTTTCACTTTATTCTGCATTTGGGTCCTGCCTGCTTCACACACCGTAACATTACGAACCGACCACAAATGGACCCAGCAGATGATCCATGGGAGGTTGAATTACAGCATTTAACCTTCTATCTGGCTTGCTGCTTCGATTGGTGGAAGGGAGCGTCCAGTCTTCGGCAGAAGAGGGCCGCTCTGGTAGAGGCGCTCCGGTTGGGAGCAGAGAAACCATGTTTTGTTGAGTTCTTACCAGACTGGATTTTGGACTTCCTTCAAGCATGTGATTCCCGGCCTGCTAGCCCTAGGCATGCTAGCTCCATGTCTCCCGATTCCCAATCTGGCACCATATGCCTTGGTGGGTTCCGCCTGAAGTCAACCCGTGCTTCTGCCCCAGTTCCTGCTCCTGTCCAGGAGTCGTATTCCGGAACTCGTCTGGCTTATGGAGGTCCACAGAGTATTCAGGCGGCTGCTAAGAGGAGTCGTCGCAAGGCCAGGCTAGCAGCCCGAGCCCCAACAGCCATGGTTCCGGCTCCAGTGCCGGCCCCAGCAGCCATGGTTCCGTCTCCAGTACAGGCCCCAGCAGCCATGGTTCCAGCCCCAGCAGCCATGGTTCCAGCCCCAGTTCTGGCCCCTGCAGCCATGGTTCCAGCCTCAGTCCTGGCCCCAACAGCCATGGTTTCGACTCCAGCCCCTCGTCTCCGGCCGATGCCAGCTCCCCGTGTCCTGTCGGCGTACCGGCCAACTCCAGCACCTCGTCTCCTGCTGGCTCTCCAGCCGACGCCAGCTCCCCGAGTCCTGTCAGCATACCGGCCGACTCCAGCACCTCGTCTCCTGCTGGCTCTCCAGCCGACGCCAGCTCCCCGAGTCCTGTCAGCATACCGGCCGACTCCAGCACCTCGTCTCCTGCTGGCTCTCCAGCCGACGCCAGCTCCCCGAGTCCTGTCAGCATACCGGCCGACTCCAGCCCCCCGTGTTCTGTTGGCGAACCAACTCTCTCAAGTCACCCCTCCAGTTCCCTCTCAAGTCTCCTCTCGAGTTCCCTCTCAAGTCTCCTCTCGAGTTCCCTCTCGACCTACCTCTCGAGTCACCTCTCAAGTCCCCTCTCGAGTCATCTCTCAAGTTTCCTCTCCAGTCCCCTCTCGAGTCTCCTCTCGAGTCTCCTTTCAAGTCACCTCTCGAGTTCCCTCTCGAGTCCACTCTCAAGTCTTCTCTCCAGTTCCCTCTCAAGTTCCCTCTCGAGTCCCCTCTCGAGTTACCTCTCAAGTTTCCTCTCGAGTTCCCACTCAAGTCGCTACTCCTGTCCCGTTGGAGGTTCCGCTGGGGACCCTGCCAGCTCCTTGTCCTGTCCCGTTGGAGGTCCCGCCGTCTACTCTCCTGCCGGGGGTCCTGCCAATCCTATGTCCTGTGCCGTTGGAGGCTCCGCCGACAACTCTCCTGCCGGGGATCCTGCCAATCCTATGTCCTGTGCCGTTGGAGGCCCCGCCGACTACTATCCTGCCGGGGGTCCTGCCAACCCTGTGTCCTGTCTCGTTGGAGGCCCCGCCGACTACTCTCCTGCCGGGGGTCCTGCCAACCCTTTGTCCTGTCTCGTTGGAGGTCCCGCCGTCAACTCTCCTGCCGGGGGTCCTGCCAATCCTATGTCCTATGCCGTTGGAGGCCCCGCCGACTACTCTCCTGCCGGGGGTCCTGCCAACCCTGTGTCCTGTGCTGTTGGAGGCCCGCCGACTACTCTTCTACCGGGGGTCCTGCCAACCCCATGTCCTGTTTCGTTGGAGGCCTCGACATTACATGTCTCGCCGGGGGTCCTGCCAACTCCTTGTCCTCTTCCGTGGGGAATCTTGCCGACACCTGTCCCACCGGCTCTGGTTACTGTCCGGTCAACACCGGCTCCTGCCCGGTCCCCTGAGAGCTGTGGCCTTCGCCCCTCCTCGAACTCTGCCTTGCCCCCGGGCCGTCCGCCCGAGAACCCCTTTTTGAACTCTGCCTTGCCCCCGGGCTGTCCGCCCGAGAACCCCTCCTTGAACTCTGCCTTGCCCCGGGCCGTCCTCCCGAGTCCCCCTTTTTGAACTTTGCCTTGCCCCCGGGCCGTCCGCCCGAGATCCCTTCCTGGTCCTCTGCTGTGCTCCTGGGCGGTCCGCTCAGTCCCGTCCTCCTGACCCCCTCCACCCACCCTGGTGGCCTAGTGATACGTCCCTCCTCTGGACCCCCTCCACCCACCCTGCTTGAGGTTTTGGACTTTTGTGTTCTTTTTTTGGGACGTCTGGGATCCGTCCCTTGGGGGGGGGGGGTACTGTCACGATCTGTCTTTATGGTGTCTTGTCTAGATCTATTTTTGGTTTTCTGTCTGCGTTTTGTCTTGTTTAAATCTGTCTGTGGTTCCCTGTCGTTAGTTTCCCTGGTGTGTCTAATTTAACCGATTGTGTTCACCTGGTGTCCCCGTGTTTTCTCCTCCCTCCTCACCTGTGTCTTGTTTGTATGATTAGTCTTGTGTATTTAAGTTCTGGTTTTTCTGTCTGTCTTTGTCGGTTCGTCTTGTGTCATGACTAGTTCGTCGGTGAGTGTTCTGTTTTGGTCTTTGTTTATCACCTAGCCTTGAAATAAAGGAATTTTCACTTTATTCTGCATTTGGGTCCTGCCTGCTTCACACACCGTAACATTAAGGCTTCAAAACTAGCCGAAGTATAGGATTGTGATTATTTCTGACATGATCAGTCTGCTCCAATGGATAGGTCAATAATCTGCAGATTCACTGCTTTTATCCTTTTTTGTTTATGTAAAACGAATATCTGGTCAGGCAAAAAAAAAGCCACTTAGCTAACAACTTTTATTTCCAGCCATTGTTCTAATATTTCCACAGCTATTGAATAGCATGACATTCGGTACAGCCAAGGTGCCAAGAGGATGATCCCTGACCTTACCTCTACAGCGACCATGAGGTTCCTTTTTACCGCCCTTAGCAAATATCTGAACAAGTATCAGATGGATTACCATGACATTTGGTACAGACACATCCCCCTCAGGATGAGTAGCCATCCAGGTCAACGCAATCTCACTCTGACCTGGTACTTTGACCAAATACTTAAAAAAATAATGTCATCAGCTTTAGCTAAACATGCTAATGAGCTTGTGCTACAATGCTTCTTCTATAAACTAAGATGCTAAGAGCAGCTAACACTGATGTAGGCTCATATCTTGATTAAACTGAACCTACTCTGCCTGAGTCAATTTCAAAAGCAGGCAACTGAATTTATGGGTTAGTTTAAAATGAATTCACTGAAATCAGAAACATCAACTGTATTAAAATGAGGTGTTATGGGTTTTACCTATGGTATTATACAGCTCATTATAACAATTATTCTCTGTTATACAGTGTACTTACAGTAGAATTAAAATCAAAGTATTTTAGAGATGGACTAAGCCCTTTATTTACGAATATTTGTCAGATATTTTAGGGTGACGCAAGCAATTTGACAGTTTCTTTTGAAGATTTAATTGTATTGTATAGCTTGTATATATGCCACATAACAGAGTTTATTAAAACTGTCACAGTACTGAGGGATGTTGAGGATTGATCTGTGCCATTCAATAGAGAAATGTCTTATGGGTATTATGCAGATGAGTTCCAGATGCACACACAGCTGTTTACATGCAACACATCAATCAGACTGTGTGAAGCTGCTAAACACATGAGCTACAGTATGTGGAGGAGTTGCTATGTTTTATATAAGCTTTGTTAACTATATTACAGCAGTAGCTAGAATGTATGCAGCTTTAAGAAGCTACAGGGCCATAAACACGATAATAAAAAGGCTTTCTTCACAACAAATGGTCAGCTCAAATGTTTGCGGTCTGTCTGCTACTGTGACTAACTAACCATGACACCAGAACAGTCTTCAAGCTTCTTGACAGTAATGAGAATATCAGATGAGGGAAGCAGTTCCTGCAAAGCTGCTTTGATGGTCCTTCCACCTGCCAAAAGAAGCAGATATACGATGGGGAATGCACAACATATTGTGTGTCCCAGTGTCCACACTATGTGAACACACTGACACAGAGACTTCATGAAGGTGTTTGAACCTCCTCCACCTGTTTGGAGTTGTCAGTCCTTTGGCATGATTGAACTTTTTCACCTTTTTCCGGGGTGAGAACTCTGGGAACAAGATCATGGGAACTCTAGTTGGGTTCCTCTTAACCTCTGAGATCAAAGTTGGTTCTGCTTACTGACATCAGCTTCTGTTTATGTGGTCGGGTTTGGGTTAAGTGGAACCACTCTGTCAAGTTTAAATCTCTGTTATTCTCAACTGAACTGAGCACAGATAAAGTGATGAAACTAATCGACAAAATGATGATTCATTATTTGATTGTTATATTAAAAACTACTCCAATCTGTCAATTAAAGCATGCCCTGTCATGTAAAAAAAAATGATGAATACAAGTGTCTCTCATAACATCTTAAACATCACTAACAGCTAGCGACAAGGGTAGGTTCCTTCTATGCAATTTCAAAATAAAAGCATCCCGGAATATAACCCATCCAACAATACATTTCTTGACTTTAACCATTAGCACTGAATCATTATCATTATTAGGTTTCTTATTTACTCTCACACACACCTGAAACAATGTAAATAGTAGGTTTTGTATATTTCATTAATTAAACATTTTTAAACAATTAAAACAACACAAATATGATTTTAAGTTCTAAACTAAACTAGAACAAGCCACAACAGGCTCTGCTCAGTCCTTTTCATCAACCAACATCAGAATACATGACCCTACCACTAGAGGGCTCTATGCATGACGTTACATCTGTATTGTCAACAGCTTCATCTGACACATTTCTGCAATATAACAACCATCCCCAGCTGTCTGTGTCTCTCTTCTAAACCAATGCCCTAATAGTGTGATCCCACATGAAGCCATTTAATGAAGGTTTGGACATTTGCTGTGGTAAACACTACAGCATGAGGGGCGTCCCGCTTTGCCAGGAAACTTCCTCCGCTGCACAGGAAGTGATCCATTTTAAAAATGTCAGAGGAAACAATGGTGGTAAACATATGAAAATTCCACCAGAATAATTTACAAAGCTACAGTTACTAAATGTCTGTTTTATAGAATAGTGACTCTCACATATTCATCAACTCAACATGCTGTGACCATATTTCACCTTTAGACTTTAGAATAGAAAATGTTTTGTCAACACAGTATAGTCAAAATGATGAGTTGAATAACTTGAAGCTATTTAAATGATTGATTATTGGTTTATTTTTAAAGAAAACATAACATTCTGAGTTTCCTCTTTTTATAATGTAAGGATTATCAGCTTTTCTTTGTGTAATAGCACAGTAAACTGAATAAATGCGTGTTTTGGACTGTAGGTCACATATTCATCAAGCCTAAAGATGCAAATTGAATGCAGGGGACAACTTTTTTTCACAATTGTTTTACTTTTAAAAGACCCAATGGTCAATCCTAAAACGTTTCTGCTGGTTAATAAGTACTGAAAATAATCATTAGATGCGGCCCTACCACCATGTCATAAAATCATATTTCATGCTTATGATTCATAGATTAAATAAATTAAATCATAAACCTATTTGAGTTACTCTTTTCCTCTCCAACTGCAACAACTTCTCCACTATCCAGGACTGTAAGCTGCAAGTTTTTAAACTAGTCTGGACTTTGTTAAATTAAGTAAACACGATAGCCGAGCTCTTTGATGATATTCCAGTAAAACTATTTCACATGGAAACATTTCAGAAAAATACCTCCCCTCTCCATCTTCCTCCTCACTGTTAAGTTAAATAAAGTGTAACCAATTAGGAGTCCAATAAAAGAAACAGAAGGAGGACTGTGCAAGTCTGAGCAAGTTACATTCTCAGCACATTAAACCAGCAACACTGTAACTCATTAAACATAACAAGCCTGACAATCCTGCGTTCATAGCTGCAGTGTAAGTACAACAGGAGCATAGTTTAAACTGGAGTTACTCAAACCAAATCTAGCTTTTCTGTATCACTTATATTAGCTTAAAACATATATATTTTACGAATACATACAGCCAATAGCTTTCAGATTTCAGATGTGAATATTAATGTCAGGATATCAGGCTAGAGTGCATAAAGAGTTTTATACACGGTTAAACCGAGCAGGGTCGGACCGTCAACCCTATCAAGAGTTTATGAGCAACCTGAATCTCTGGAGATTGACGTACGCGGAGGAAGGGAAAGGATAGAGTGATCCGCAGGATGAGAAATCCTCTAAGGGTCATCTGCGAACCTTTCAACTCGGCTCAACAACACACCAAGGTTTATAGAAATGATAAAGTGCCTCTTCAGTTTGTGAAATCCAGCATGATGACAGAGGACTGTTGAGTAGGGGTGTAACGGTATCCGTATTCATCCCGTTACGGTTCGGACGTCACGGTTCGGCACATGCAGTCACACGACGAATACGCCTTTATTTTTACGAGTGGGAAAAAAGTCTGTCATTCAGGGCAGTATCCATTACACTATTTATAATACAGGGGGCGGTATTGCGCCTAAAAGCTGTTTGCCAGCCGCCCTTAAGGCGAGACACGGCAGGCAAAAACATCGTTTTTAAATTCACCAAAAGTTAGCATTCTAACGTAACATAAAATACCGCGACCGCTGTGTGCACCATGTCAACAGAGATATCGTTGGAAAGCTGTGTCTCTCCTGCACAATCTCATCAGATCCAAATATGGTCATTTCCTTTGTATCAGTAACCAATCGTGAAAGCACAAAGGGGTTTTAAACCAAGAAACAAAATCTCATTGGCTGGTGTCAATTTCTGACAACGTGATTCGTTCAGATGCGTCACGTGGTGTGCTAAAACACTTCCTGGTTAGCTTTCAGCTAGAAATTGAAATCTCAAAATGGCAAAAGAACAGCGAAAAAAACCTTCACAGAGAAGACAACAACAATTGTCACTTGCACGAAGCAAGATTACACAAAAAACAAATGACCCCGAACATGAAATACCTTCACGGAGTCCGTCGATGCGCAAGCTATCATCCAAAGAACAGGAGGGTTTAGCTAGCGCCTCACTGCAATCTTTAAAGGTCGTTTTCTCAAAATGAGTTTTTTCTCCTACTCTGAGTTCGAAATTACAACTTCAGTGGCACGTACACCAAACCTTCCAGTTATATTCCTATCAATATTATGAAGGCTTTTACAGAAGGGTTTGTTCATATATCAGTCATAGCCTGAATTATACAACATTGTATACCTAAAAACATGGCGAAAATGGATATTTTAGGGCTGTTGACAGTATTTTCAGATTTATGGAGTGATAAAAAGAGATATCCAATATCCCTTCTGTAAAAGCCTTAGATACTAATATGACTACAAAATGAAACAAGAATGTTGAACCTGGCTTTATCCAAAGTTCAGATCGGACGAGGACGGTGTGTCGGCGTTGTTCGATAGCGGTGCGGTATGCTAATGGGACACACGCCAAACATGCTAAATCATATCAGAAGGCATCACCCAGATTTGCCAATCACCGGAGCCCGGCAAAAGACAACAGCAGTTCTGCAGTTTATCCCCGTTGTTTTTAATAAACCAATAGACATGAAAGCCGTGAGACCAAAAGAAATAACGGAAGCTTTTGGCATATGTTTTTCAACGACGTTGCGCTGTTGAAACACATTCTTATTATTTATGATGTAATATTTTCAAGACATTCTTTTTAGTTTTACAGCTTGATGAAACCTTTTTGTTTGACATCAGCCATTATAGATAATATGGCCATCTGAGTGTGTGTGGTACTGTTTGTGGTTTGTTTTTAACTGTTTAATACAGTTAATTATTCAAAATATTTTTTTTTGCTTTTTCTTGTTGTACCGAACCCGTACCGAACCGTGACCCCCAAACCGAGGTACGAACCGAACCGTGACTTCTGTGAACCGCTACACCCCTACTGTTGAGAAAATTAGAACGCTTCTCACACCCTGCTATTTGCTTCCCCAGGAAGGTGTAATTACTATTCCTAACAATCACAACAAGACCAAAGCACTAGACTAAAAGTGGATCTATGATTTATGTATATAAAACGAAGCCTGTAATGGTGCGTAATCCCTTCCAGATGTGTGAATCTAGGAGGAGCACAGCTTAAATGTCAATTTATCCCCACTATATGAGACTATCTTGCAGTGGCGTGTGCATGTCTGTGAGTGTGCGTGCGCGCGTGCGTGCGTGCGTGCGTGCGTGTGTGTGTGTGTGTGTGTGTGTGTGTGTGTGTGTGTGTGAGACTTAGTAGGACTGTGTTTAGGTAACTGCACATAAGATAAGATAAGATGGACTTTTATTAATCCCTCGTGGGGAAATTATTTCTCTCCATTTGACCCATCCTAGTGTTAGGAGCAGTGTGCTGCCATTTTGAACGGCGCCCGGGGAGGGCACATGCATATTAGTGTAACGGAGAGCGTATGATACACAGAGAGAATCCAATGGCTCTTAAAGCTGCATCACTATACTTTCTGGATCACCTGATTCAGTCCTACTCTCGCTGAGTGGAGACGACAGACTGGGGAAAAAAGAAGTTCATTCATACACACGTTGTCCGTACATATGACAATATAACTGCATATTTTTAGACAATTTATCCTGGAAGGCATATGGTGTTAGAAATAAGTAAATATATCTAGAGAGAGATGTTCAATTTAGAGCTGCAAGCAAACATTTGAGGATGTATTGATTAGTCGATCAAGAGACACTATTGCAACTTCTTCTGATAAAAAACTCATAATTAGAATAGCTTTTTTGTACAAGTATTGCAGAATACGGTTTTCAGTCAAATCTTTTTTTCTTCTTTGTTTATATTCTTCTTCTTGATTAAACCTGACCCACGCCTGTCCCTTAGTTTGGCAGGTCATGCATATACTTTGGAATGATTGATAATTATATCGATAATTATTGATAATCATTTTGATCATTTTATTCTTCTGTTTGTTTGTTTTATTAAGCTGGTTGTGCTACCTGAGAGCTGAGAAGTGTTACATAAAACAAAACATTAACTGGAGGGCATATTAGAAAGATCTTTCCATTTCCTTTTTGTACTTTAGCAACTTCTATCTGTCACAGTTCTTTAAACACAACAAAGCAATAAAAAGCCAAACACAGATGAGACTGCCTGAGCAGGTCTCATAACGCCAGCTCTTATTGTCCATGAATTCGACGTTCATTATGCTTAACAATCAGATCTGGAGTATTGTGTTTTTAAGAGGTCTATCTTTGATCAACCTTTCATGGTATCCATCCAAGTATGACTGTTAGAGGTGAAACACGATGCAGGCAAGCTACACAAAAGAAATTCTCTGAAATGTAGAAACCCTGAGGGCTCTCCATGCTTTCTCTCATAATGTAACTGGCATGCAGTGAATGACCTCACCTTCTGATGGACCGACTGCACAGGCATCGATATACTCTCCTTTATCGACTGAACCAGTCCTTTACAGCTGGGGATATTAAACACATTTTTTCTTCACATACTGTATGATGTAAAATAGGCAATCAAACCAAAATGTGACACTAACTTAAACACAAATAAATTGTGTTTGTTTATGTGCGAGCGAGTGAGTTTTGTCTTTGATTCTGTGTTAGTCTCAAAAGAGTAAAGAGCATAAAACGTTGTTACATACAGTTAACTGAGTGATTATTAACAATGAATGCCTCTGCCTGCTGGAGATCTGTGTCCACAGCAGTCATTTTCCCTTGTATCCCGTCTGGTCGGCGCTCCATTCCAACCTCATTCTTACAACACCTAAGGCAAAGCCTCTGAATCACAGCCGTTTTTTCAAGCTTACATGACACAGTCTGGTAGTGTGTCAGTGTGTGTTACTTCTCCTTCGCTAGTATGCTGCCATTGTTAGCACCACTTGCAATTCAATCCATTAAGAATAAAAGTGGATTTAAATAAATAATGAATGCAACAAAGGCAAACGGCACTATTTAAACAGTTCCTTTGAAGACATCCACACCAGAGTTTATCACAATGATAATCTCCCTTCTGTGTAACTGTTTGTGCCATACAAGATTGATATTTCTAAAAAGATAATAACATGCTAATCAAAACAAAGAGCTTATACTTTTGATGGCAAACAAAACAACGACACAGCTCATAAATGGATGTTGGACGTGGAAGGAAAAGGAGAAAGCATAGCGTTTAGAGACAAGGAGGGGAGAGAGCTGCAGCATTCATGTCACAAACCGTTGACAAGCCTTTCAGGGATATACTTATGCAGTCGACTGCACTAAATCAAGACTGACAAAGTCTCACTACTTACTTACTCCCTTAAAATATAAGGGACTTGCATCAGGGACAAGCACATTACAGAAGAGATCTGTGTCGACAAAGCTGTCACATCCTCTGGATGTGTGTAAGCCTTCTTAACCGTGCACCGAGACACAATGTCAGTGACACAACTTTGTGCAATCTTTACATAACAGAGTCAGTTGCTAGATATTTGTATATTTATTTATTTTCAGAGTCGGGTTATTCACTTTCACCACATCTGGACACATGAAAGAGAAACAGTTGATGCTACTAAGCCCTTCTCCTTATCTGTAATTATGGAAAAAAACAATAAGTGTGTATAAAACCTCTGTTTTAATGTGCACTTTCAATTTTTTTAATCAAAAAATATAACAAATAAGTTTTAGCACTTGCCTTAAGTGGAAAGGTTGGTATGTCGATTAAAACAAAGTGCTACAATGTGCTATGGAAGACACTTAATAAATAAATCATGATGTACATGAAGCATGTGACTTAAACTTCACTCAAACTCCACCGAAGAGTCTTAAAATAGCAGCGGATGGAAACATCAGATCTGTGCGCACCGTTCTTCACACAAACACATGAATCTATAATAAATGCTGTATTTCCAGCACTTTATAACAACTGTTCATCTTTATGTGCTCAACTTCTAATATGTGCTTAACTGTGGAGGATGGTTTCTATTTAATTTAAGAAAGAGTGTAGAATTCATACTTTGGTTTGACTCTCACTCTCTTTCCTTGCCTACAGGATAACCAAATTGTGATGCAATAACTTGGGCCATATGTAGGGTCAGCTATTAGTGACCCTGGAGTTGCTCTCTGAGTTTTGCTCAAGGATACTTTAGCAGCACAAATGCTTAGTATGCTGAAGGTTTAAATGTTTAAACATATGGACTAGATAATCACTATACCACCATGCCGCCCAGTCATGATCAGGGTGACGAGTGAAAGCAAGAAGTGACCTGAGAGTAGGCGTGAAACAGGAACTAAAGGAGGGTTTGAAGTATAAAGTCTAGATGTTTTATCCTGGTGAACTCCTGGCCCCACCTCTCAGGAATGCCTGGCATCCAGCAGGCGGCCCTGATCCTCTCTGGCTTGGTTCAAGTGGAGGCGAGACCTGAGGCGACCAGAGGCCATTTGTCCTGGAGTTCAGAGAGACAGCCGGCCAAACCCACCCATGATCAGAGCGCCGTAAACCCCCGGACTGTTTAGGTGCTGGAGGGGTTTTAGGGTTACTTTAAGGGTAAAAACTCAAATGCCCATAAGAATGTCCAAGTTGTAAAACACATTGTTGTTCACAGCTGTGTTTGACTTATTTTGGTTTCAAATGCATATACTATAATTTGCTCAACAAACAAATGTCATATGTCAATAACCTTATTTTACCTAATGCACAACCTTTGCACCTTAGCAGGGACACCCCTGTTATCAGATGATCATTCAAATACAGTTAAAAGACAAAACGTTTCACCTTTGAGCTAGATTCAACTGAAGATAACATAAAAAAGCTACACTGGTGGGTCAAAGTCTTGATCTGTGAGTAAGTACTCGTGCTTTGTACTTTAACCTTAAAAAATGCCATAAAATAAATGTATTCATCATTCACCAGGCCTCTGTAAACAATATACAAATAATGATTTTCCTTTTAATTGAACCCACCCCATTGATGAAGAAAAAGGAGAATATGATGCCTGGTTGTTGACTGTGTTTGCATTTCATGTGTACTTAGTGAGTATTTATTGCAGCTTGAATAAGCCAGAGAGTTTCAAACACAGGGAGGGACATTATTAAAGATAATGCAAGTGACAGGTGCATGCTGAAATTCTACAGACAATAAATGTTAGCAAGTGACATTAACTATGTTATGTTTTAGTTTTTCCTCTCAAGCAAAACCAAGACAATAAAAGTGTATAAGAACTAGAGATGTCCCGATCCGATCACGTGATTTTCAAATGATCGGAATCGGGAGAAAAAAATCGGGGATCGGGATTTTTAAAAAGAAATTATTTTATTTAATGTTACAAAATAAAAATGACTATGCTCACGTCTTAAAGTCATCCTGAGGCCTTAGTTTTGGTTTAAAATTACACAACATCATGTATGTCTTGCTTTCTTTGGGCTTGTTTTCATAGACCTGGTTGCTTATTTCTCTCAAATCTGGCAACAGAGTGGGCGCAGTGTCTAATAGTAGCAGTAAGCTAATGAGAGGCTACGTTCAGCTGAAGACTCGGTTGTCTGGACAGAGAAAATATCAGGAGTTTGGAAGTATTATAAAATTGAAAGCGAAGGCAGTGTAACAGCCAGATGCAATGTTTGCAAGGCGGAGGTTCCGCGTGGTGGAAAGAACAGAGCTACGTTCAACACGACCAATCTAATACGCTACCTGAGAAACAAACACCAACAACACAACGAGTACACAGCGGCCACTGAAACAACCGACACTTTCAGAGACTTTTAAAAGGAAAGAGAAACTGCCCCAGAACAGTGAAAAGGCCAAACAAATAACAGCCAAGATAGCTGAATTCATCGCGTTCACTTGGATTTAATAAAAACCCAGACTGAAAACCACTGAAATGTAATATTGCACCTTATGACCACAGGAATGCCCAGACTTTATTCAGGTGTTTTTTCTTTCTGCATTCCTCAGTGGGAGCAACACACCTGTGGGGTTGTAGTATACTGCAGCGACAACATGCCTGCCTGCACACACCGATAAAGTTTCCACACACATTACTGAGGGGATGTGGCCTACTGAAATGTGACCCTAAGAAGAGAGCAGAGAGATCTGATCCATTCCTGGCCAGTTCTGCATGGAAGCCCAACAGACTGTGAGGTACAATGGAGGTCCTGTGAGCTCCTCAGATATATAGAATATCCCCCTCCTTTAATTACAGCCTAGGAGAATCTGCTGACTTATGTGAGAAACTAATGAACAACCAATGAAGAAGGCCCAGGATGTCTACAGTAGGGGTGTTAAAGCATTTACAAGAACGAAGTGTAGTCCATAGGAGTTTAAAATAATTAGAAAACTGTTTGTGGATATTAAAAATCTCCCATGCTGCAAGTGTGGTCCGATCGTATGTCAAACAATCCCCTGTTCTACAAACACAAAGTCGCGTTAGTGCTGAGCTCTTGTCCCAGGGGTCGAGATTTCAGATCCAGAGGTCAAGCATTCACTGTGCAGTAACACATAGACATACAGTGCAATATAAATGCAATGATGCTACACTGAAACTAAACCACTGTTATATAACACAGTTAATGATTTCCCAAGAGATGAAGGACAGCGAGCTTTGTCAAATATTGAGAGTGTAAGTGAGGGGAGAGGAAGCGAGTTTGTTTGGAAAAGACACACTTCAGGTGAAATATACAAATGAATCCAATTTTAAATGTGAAAAATATATATTTCAAATTTCACTCATTACAGAATATCCAGATTTGGCCCACAGGACAAACAACAACAAACATTCAGAGTATAACAAAAGTTTGAGTCAGAAGCTGTATCCCTCTAGCTGTCTCTCAGACAGATGCAGACGCAGCAGACCGGGCAATGGGTCAACATCATCTAACACGCAGGGAGCACTTCCAGAAATAACCCCAGCTGCACATGAGTAGTGTCCCACTCTCACAAACAAAGCACTCAGTTAACAAACAACATTACTTCACAGAAAGACGTGGAGATGGAACAATACATTGATTCATCAATACCTTGGTTGACATACAAATAACCCGTCTATATGTTGAAGTACTGGATTCTCAAATGGATAAGATGTGCTTCTTCATGTTTTCATACATCATAGTAAACTGAATATCTTTGGGTTTTGAACTTTTGATTGGAGAAAAACAAGACTTGTGAATATGTCACCTTGGCCTTTGTGAAGTGGGATTGGGTGGAACACTACAGATTCCTCCATAGTAAAAGTTGCCATCCTAGAAAGAAGCTGTGCTAATGTCGCTTCAAATGGGATGTCACCATCAACAGACAAAACAACAAGCCACATCATGTGACTGTGGCCTGTGAAAGACAGGTCAAAAGCCCACATGTCAAGGAGCTGGCAGTAAAAGGTGTGTGCTGTTAGTGTTGGGTGTGCAGATGAAGCTCTGCAGCTCGCAGTCTCTGTAAATGGCCTAATCTGTGACCCCGCAGGTCTGACCCAGAGTGGCTTTAGCAATGTTAGACAAAATGAGGGCAGGAAGACTGTCAGGCCGGCTTCATGTCAAAGCCTGGTGAAAACTCCAGGCTGCCTGCTGTGGAAGAGAAGATGAGCAGCAAGCATGCAGCAGGCACTCTGTCCTCTTCACACGCACTCCATTTTGTTATGTGCTTATATTTGCTTTGCCATATGGAAGTATGAAACAACTTCTACTGGGACTCTGTAGTGCATGAGTGTTCATTTCCCATGCATGCATTACTGCTGACAGTTACAGTTCACTTAATCAGCGTTATTTCCCATGTCTCTTACCTTGACGCACAGTTTTCAACCTGACTGGATCTTTGCAGAATTTAATCACATTTAAAATGTCATATAGGGGTAATCCAGACACAGGCAGCCCCTCCACCTCCAGGAGCAGCTCCCCCTCACAGAGTTTACCGTCCTGGTACACCACAGCATCCTCCCTAACTTGCCCGATGTACGCAAACTCTCCATGCTCTGCCCCGCCGCACAGATCCACATTCAGCACCCCGCAAGCGCCCCGGATAACCAGGCAGTCATTCACTTTAGTGATCCAGTGGTTTTTCTTTTGAATTACTTTTGACATGATGACTCAGGTACAAACCAAACCCGTTAGTTCCGCGGAATGGTGTAAAAACCAGCCGATGCATAGCACAGAAATAGTCCCAACAGACAGAAAACTTCAGGGTGTTTGGGTGTCACTCCAAATCTGGACATTTTCACCCTTCTCCTGAGCCAAGGCATGCTGCTGCTAGCGCGTGTAAATATCCAAAGTGGATCAAAATCCGGATTGTTTTTGCTGTTGTTTCCGCATCTTTGACAACAACACTCGCTCTGATTCCTCGCTATGGGATCTAATCCTCTCTTATTGCCCGCTTTACATCCAACGACTCTTCTCCTCTCTAATCCTTTACTTCTGACTCCTGCACTGTCGTGTATTTCAGCTTTTTTAAACTTTCCAGGAGAAACATTTCCCTGTCCCGTGAACAGGTTGGGCTGTTCACACAACCGACGGCGCCTTTAAGCAGGTAAAGAGACAAATTCATTCTCTGCTCCTGCGCTGTGGATGTAGGAGGGAGGGGGGCGCATGCGTCCAGCTTGGTCCAGCTGCTACTCCACGAGTGAAAATCCTACTATCCTAAAGCTCCTCCCCACTCCCCACACGCACTCCAAACGGATTACAGCCATCAGCGTCTAATCCCCCCAGGACCTCAAGCGTTTAGTCTGTATCTTTATTCATAAATAATGCAACTGCCCCACAGAGACCAGCTTCTCTCTGAAGGCAGGTTAAGGGTTATTAAAGCTGTTCAAACCCTATACTTAAAGCTATGTGACAACAGATGAGACATCAACTCAGGAGGAAAACTTTATTTTTGCCTTATTTTGAGTTTACATGAATTGTGATGTAATTGCAATAATTTACTCAACACACCTCTAATATTCATCAAATGGAAAATCCCTTATTGAAAGGGCTTTATTCAATATTTAATACGTTTTAAATAGTGTCTTTTTATTGATATTGTTAGTAATATAAATTGTAGTTGTAGCAGTAGGCCCCAGCTAACTCAAGTGTTGAGCCTCCCTGATGATGATGATGATGATGATGATGATGATGATGATGATGATGATGATGATGATGATGATGATGGCATGGTGAAATAAGAACTTATATGATATTGCATTTTTTGAGTAAATGCATTTAGTTACTTAAACAAATTGTCAATTCATTAAATATCATGCATTAATGTAGATACAAACTAATCAGCAGTACACATGTGCTAACAGGGGCCCTTTTAGTTTGAGGCCCAGGCAGTTGCCTATAATACTTTTTTGAGAATCTCCAACCTCATTAGTCATGAAATGATTATTTCATCAATCCAAATTGTAAATGTATTGTCCTGAAGATATTTTTCTTCTCTCTCCCTGAAAGCTGCCATTTTGTAGGTCAAAATTGGGTTTTTCCTCTGGCATCCTTAAAAATAAACCAAACCAATTTGATTTTCACCAGTGAAAGGAACCCTTGTGAATGTCTAAAAAGTAACGTTATGCAAATAGCTGTGGTGTCTGCAGTTTGGAAAAGAGCATGCAGGGATCAGGTGAGAAACACATGCCACTGCAGGGAGAAACAGGCTCTCTGTGTGTTCTGCCTGTTCAGATAAAGTACAGTTACTGGCACTCTACCACAGGCTGCAAAGGCAGTGGCCTGGATAGCAGTGCATGAAAGGCAGCTTTCCATCCCATTACATCTCAGTGTTGAGTGCTGGGAGTGTTCATGTTGACTCAGTTGTGTCACTTGTACTTCTGATGCTTGTACCATAAAAGTTTTCAGCAGCTAGGATATAGCCGTTGTTTGCTACTGTATATGTATTGCATGTCTGAGTGTATGGTAAACTAACCATATATGATACTTGGTATATCCTTTACTATGTGTTGCAAAGTAGGCTCTGTTCTGCTAGTCACATGGTACATGACATTCTCAGCGGGTAAAACCAACAGCTGCAGGCCGCTGGACGTGACATACATCCAGCTCTGATATGCTCTGACTGCTGAGGTGCTTCTAACAAACAGTTCTTTGATCATATCATCTGAAAAGTTCACTCCAAACATCACAGTCACAGCTTTGGTTATTTGTCCATCAAAATGGTTATTTTGATGGCTTAGTCTCATTTACATCAATACTTGGTGTTGGATGGTTTCCTGTACTTTTCCAGTTTATTTGAGATACACTTTGATCATTGACATTTCAATTAGTTACACTAAAGCCATCACAGCAAATCAAAACTGGAGCAAAGGCTCAAGACTACAACATGAGTAATCAATCAATGATGACATCCTTGAAATGAGACAAGCAATATGTGGTGCTACTGATTCCCCAGATTATAATTGACTGAACCCTTATAACCATTTCCCAGCAACATAAAACTAAAAATATTTCCTTCAAAAAGTGAATCTTACAAGTTTCTTCACAGTGAAAACATGCCTCTTTAATTAAGAAAGTGGCTCTTTGATAAATGACAAAGGCTTCTTTGAGAATAAGGAAATGTGTGTGAATGGGGTTTCAACAAAAATCAATCAATTGTTTGGCAAGTATAAACTAGATTAGCATCTGCCCTGGTGCAGGTATAGTGGAGAAGTGTTATTTATAGTTTAACAGTGCTTGAAATCACCCTAAATCAGAACAATTAGGACAGCAAAGAAGGCTCAAAGGATATAAATAGTGATGTTCTCATTCATAACACTCCGTTCGATGTCTCACTATGGGATGCGCCTCAACGCGTATGCAAACAGAAGCATCAATCTCATTACACCCATCCTGATTGGCTGGTGATCTTGACGTCTACGTCAGGGAATCCACCAGTGTTGGGAAAGTTCACTTTCTACATGAACTAGTTCAGTTCACAGTTCACACATTTTAAAATGAACTAGTTCAGTTCATAGTTCATAATTCAAAATGTTGAACTAAAGTTCATGGTTTCAAAAATGAACTAATTTATAGTTTATAGTTCTTTTTTCAATACGTTGCTGCGAGCTATTATTTGTCTCCTGTACGATGTCAATGGGATTTGGGTGGTAGTGGATCTGTTTTGGCTCTCTTTTTTATTCGCCACTCACACATACCGTGAAAGGCTAGTCGTGTGCTTATTCTCAATGTGCCGTTTAAGGTTTGTTGTCGACGTCGTCGATGTACGGACTTGCTTTTTCAAACCGGGCGGACACAGTTTACAGGCAAACGTTTGATTTTTTCCGTCTGAGTCAGTACTGACTTTAACGTAAAACTCTTTTAAATGCTCATACGCCGACGCCGTAGAGCAGGGGTGGGGAACCTTTTTCCTCTCAAGGGCCATTTCAATTTTTACAATATCCTCAGAGGGCCGTACAAGTTATTGACCTCTGCTTAAACAAACTAAAATCACAGCCCATTCATTTCATTCTGTGCAAAGAAAAAGCAACCTCTTAATCCAGATATCTCACCATGACTCGCGTATGCATGCACGTGCAGGGTGTGGCGTGCTCCCCTGGGAAGATTTTTTTTTAAATGTTGAAGTTAAAAGCATCAATCGGGTGCACTTTGAGAGCAACATTAGGAGATCTATGGACACATCTCTCAACACCCAAACACAACTGTAAGCAGATTTTCTTTTAATTTATGGATATTTGACAAATCACTCCCCTTTCAAACTGTATTCTTCTTTATTAATAACTGTCATATAGTATTTTATACCTGTTTACTTTATTCTCTTATTTTTTTATAACTATAATGATCATATAAAGATGTGCCTTTACCTCACTGGTTGTAGAAAAAGCTTCTTATATTCGTTAGTATAGCTAGCTAACCAGATGCTAATGATAACAACATAGTTATTGACTGTCTGATCAGTATGACAGATGAGCAGATCGCCACTGGGCTTTCAACTAAAGACACAGCCACGCAGAAACTGCGGCATGTGTATGGACTTATCGGTACTGCAATTTCTGAAGTGCTGGAGTGGCGTTCTGGTGCTCTCCGTCAGAACTGCACCCCTGTCAGTCGAGACATATAGCACGTGATGACACGATAGGCTCGTGTTGTGTTCAAGGACCCTGACCTTGGCCAGGAAAAACAGGCACTCGCTTGTTTAATTTTTTTGCGGTCGAGATTTCTTTCATTTTTTTATTTTTTGCGTGTGTTTATAAATTACCTCGAGGGCCGTACACGCCGTATACGGCCCGGAGGCCGGAGGTTCCCCACCCCTGCCGTAGAGTCTCACTCTGAGCGAGTGCTGCTCCAGCTGCTCTCGGCTTTGTCCATACTAATTAATTAATGCATTCAATGCTCGCCGGTTCCGCGGTTCCACACTGTTTGTTGTGAGGAGTCTGATATATTTAGTATATTTATATTTTAGTGCGACAGCCACGGGTGACAGGCGCGTACGCGTCACAGGCAGCTTGCTGTTGCCAGATTGGGTGGTTTTCCGCATTATTTTGAAGCCTGTTTACTGTGTGTTTTAACTGGGGTTTCGGCTGAAAGGCATATGAAATCTGGCACACTTTTGAACGCCGTTATAATACAGTGCTGAGAATGAACGCACTTTTGAACGCCGTTATACAGCGCTGAGAATGAACGCGTTCTCAATTACGTTCATCGAGCGGAAATACAGTACGTTCAGTTCACGTTCGCCCAAAATATGAACGCGTTCATGAACGATCGTTCATTGAACTCGTTCAGGTACATCACTGGAATCCACTCACCCTTTAAGTAGCTTGCGCTACGTCGCAGCGTCACTCAAACACCTCTTCTCGCTTCAGAGCACATCTCGAATATCAGTAGCCGGGCTAGCTTAACGGTCCACAGACTGAACCCAAGCTAACATTCGGTCGACGGGCGCTTGCCGGTTACTTTTTTGCTTTGCAGAAGAATTGAACAAATATTAACACACCAGTTAATATTGTAATCTGCCCCGCCGTTTTTTCTTTCGAAATAACGGTAAGGTCGCGCCGACACCACGGCGAGCGGGGACGGACTCTTCTCTCCCTCACACCAGAGGAGTCGGAGGCTCTGTGGCTCGGCTCTGCGGCTCTGCGGCTCTGCGGCTCTGCGGCTCGGCTCTGCGGCTCGGCTCGGCTCTGCGGCTGCGGGTTTAGGATCTCGGGCACGGACTCACAAGAGGTCTGCTCGTCCTGCCTTGGGCTGGAACACGCCCAGGAAGCTATCGATACCCCCGGTTCGTGCGGGCATTGTGCCCGCTTCACCATCAAGAGCCTCCGCCGACGGCTAGCGCGCCAAGCTAGCCTGTCGGGACGGGACCCCTTCATGTCCGTTGATTCGCCGGCCGGCAATCGAGACATGGTGGCGGAGCTCTGCAAGGACATGACGATCAAACCTGAGCCTGCCGTGTGGGACGAAATCGCAGCGATCACGGACATTTGCCTCCGTGTGCAGCGCTGTGCAGTCCAAGCCACGGGCAAAGCACTGGGGATAATGGTGGTACAGGAGAGAGCCAGGTGGCTTACCCTGACGAACCTTCCAGACCGGGAAAAAGAGGACGTCTTGGACATGCCTATTGTTCCAGAGGGCATATTTGGCTCCGCTCTAGCTTCGAAGAAGACACGAGGCGAGGACGAGCTGGCCAAGAAAGTCTCCGGTTCCGGCAGCAGCCACTCAGGCACAGCCGGCCCAGACTTTCAGCCACCAGACGAGGAAGAAGAAGAGGGCGGCCTGACAGCCTCCTCTCCTCTCCTCGATAAAGGAGCTGGAAGTTCCCTGTTCTCCAGCTCCAGAACACGTTCCAGTGTGTTTCCGGGGTGAAAACATGCCCCCATCTTCCCGCCGCCTCGAGTGATGTCAGAACGTCATCCTCAAGTTCGCGCCATGAGGGAAATGGACTTAACATCAACGACAGCAAGCTCCGCTGCTCGTTTAAGTCACAAACACATGTCATCACTATTGTCTTTTAATAAATCATTTTCCACTGTCGTTTCCAGGCTTAAAGCCAAGGGCGCAGTCAATAAAAATGAAAAGAAAGACAATAAAAACAATAAACAGTCTGACGTCTACCCCCCTTCTAAGAGTGGCTGCTACCTCTCTCAGAAGGCGGACAATAGACGGGATTGTGAAGGCATCACCGCCACGCGCATGCGCAGTGTCGACCGGGGTTGTCAACCTGGGGTACCACCGTGTTCAGACACTAGAGGGCCCCATAACACAACAAATAAAGACACAGAGGGCAGACGACAGGGATGTGACATCTCCACTCGCTTTGAGAAGCGAAAAGTGGAGGATGCTCACAGATTCTGCTTGAGTTTTCAAGACAATAACACAGGGTTACAGACTCCAATTCGCTGTCACCACTCCCTCACTTTTCGGCATTCTGCATTCGCAAGCCCGGGGAGAGTCGGCCCATATTCTAGAGCAAGAGATCCTCTCGCTACTAGACAAGAAGGCTATATCTATAATACCCTCCGAACAGGGTCAGAGCGGCTTTTATTCCAAGTATTTCCTCATTCCCAAACGGGGAGGGAACGGGATTCGGCCTATACTAGATTTGAGGGCTCTGAACAAATATCTCAAAAGATACAAATTCAGAATGCTCACTCACACATCTCTGTTGCGTCTCGTGCGCCAAAACGATTGGTTCACATCAGTCATCCTGAAAGACGCGTATTTCCACATCCCAGTATATTATCCACACAGGACATATCTGAGGTTCGCCTTTCAGGGTGTCTGTTACGAGTACAGAGTACTTCCCTTCGGTCTGTCTCTCAGGCCACGAGTGTTTGTACGGTGTACGGAAGCCGCGATAGCCCCGTTAAGACAACAGGGTATTCGCCTGGCAACTTATCGGGACGATTGGCTCCTTCTCGCACAGTCGGAGCAAGAGGCTATTACGCAGAATAATGTCCTCGTAAGTTACCTAACGGCCTAATGCCTAACGAAGCAGTGCAAGAGCTTCCTCCACCAGGTCTCTTTACGACTGTAAGTGGAGGGTGTTTGAGGAGTGGTGCCTTCAAAAAGGACACATCTCTTTTCAATGTCCTGTCGGGGTGATTCATATCATTTCTACAGGACCTGATTGATAAACACAGAGCTTTCTCTACGATCAAAGTGTACCGGGCTGCTATTGCTGCATGCCATGTGGGCTTTGAGGGAAAGACGGCTATCCAACATCCCTTGGTCTGCCGTTTTATGAAAGGGGCTCGCAGGCTCCTCCCTGTTTCAAGGTCACTGGTGCCCTTATGGGACTTGGCACTGGTTTTAGATGGGCTCACTCGACCTCCATTTGAACCCCTGGAAGAAGCTGACATGAAACACCTGTCACTGAAGACAGTGTTGTTACTGGCCCTGGCATCTGCCAAGCGAGTCAGTGACATTCATGCGCTCTCTGTACATCCTTCATGCACTCAGTTTGCCCCGGGGCAAACAAGAGTGTTGCTGAAGCCCAACCCTGCCTTTGTACCTAAGGTGGTTGGCTCATGTACCCCCATTGACATTGAGGCATTTCCTCCGCCACTGTGTTCCTCTGAGGAACAGCGGCCGAATTTGCTGTGCCCAGTCCGTGCTTTACGCATCTATATGGACAGGTCAAAAGAGTTTCGATGCAATGACCAACTCTTTGTATCCTGGGCTAACCCTCATAAGGGCAAGCCCGTTACCCGGCAACGGCTCTCCCACTGGATTGTGGAAGCGATTGCTCTGGCTTATACGAGTCAGGGTTTGCAGGCACCAACGGGCCTGCATGCTCATTCTACTCGTGGACTGGCTACATCCTGGGCTTTGTTCAAGGGTGTTTCCATCCAAGACATTTGTGCAGCAGCGAGCTGGTCCTCACCGCTCACTTTTGTCCGCTTTTACAGGCTAAATGTCTCTGCTCCAAGTGTGGCCCGCACAGTGCTGGGCCCCGTGTTGAGACAGGGTTCTACCTGTTAAGTTCTGGTTGTTTTGGTGATTTTCGAGATAAGCATGTCTGGCAATACGGGAGTTTCAATATCCCATAGTAACACATCGAACGGAGTGTTATGAATGAGAACTATAGGTTACTTACGTAACTCCAGTTCTCAGAGTAACATGAAGTGAGATATCTCACCAGACGGCCCTTCTTGCTAAGGCGAAGCGAGAAGAGGTGCTTATTTTGAATGCCGCTGCGTCGTAGCGCAAGCTACTTAAAGGATAGGTGGATTCCCTGACGTAGACGTCAAGATCATCAGCCAATCAGGATTGGCGTAATGAGATTGATGCTTCTGTTTGCATACGCGTTGAGGCGCATCCCATAGTGAGACATCTCACTTCATGTTACTCTGAGAACTGGGGTTACTTAAGTAACCTATAGTTATGTAGTGTGCCTATAGGCTTCGGAGCGTGGTTCGAGTAACGGTGCGCAGTGCTTGAATTGGAATAAAAAAAGGTGCCAGTAGCCTACTCTAAATCAGCAACTGTTTCAAGCCAATTTTATTTATACAGCCCAAAAACAAGAATTTGGCTCAAAGGTCTTTACAATCTGTACAACATACGACTCCCTCTATCCTTATCTTCATATCTTTGATTCAGTAATTAAAAGAAACACAAACAAATTTTAACAGACAAGGAAACGTTTTTTTCTAACACAGCATTTTCTGTATTTGCAGTTGCATCAGTATTAACTGGAGTTTCTTTCGGCTCCTTGTCCGCCGACAACCACTTTCTTTTCGCACTATTAAGCCACGCTAACATTTTCGAAATGGTAGCTAACGTTATGTCTTTTCTGCTTTTTTCATACTAAATAATATTTATATCTGTTTTTTTCAAGTTAGTTTTTATGATTGTATTATGTATTATATCATTATTTTATTTGATCATTATCATTTTATTTTATTATTTTAATTATTATAATTATAATTTTAAATGTTTTTATTGTTTTTGTATATATTTTATTTATTTTCATGTATTGTATTTTTTATCATATTTTATAAAATAAATTATGTATTTATATTATTTTGTGTTATTATTTTGTATGTATTTATTTCAATGGTATCTTTCTTTTTTTATTATAATTTTGTATATTGTTTTATTATTATTGTTTTTATTATTATTGTTTTTATTATTATGTATTTAAATATTATTCATATTTTATCAATATTCATTGTTATTTAATTATTAATTGTTTATGTATTGATATCTTTTTTTTGGATTTATTTATGCATTGTGTTTTTACTTGTCATTTCTTTATTGTCATTATAATTTTTTATGAATTTATATCACTTTTTTATTATAATTATTTAATTTATTATTTAGAAGCATGAGAGCATGCTGGGACTTGAACCACTGACCCTCAGGTTGGAAGACATCCATTTACCCCCTTGAGTCCCTTGAGCCAAAGTCACACCCACATATTGAATTAACATCTTACATTATAAAATTATCTTACATTAAAACCTTCTACCTTCAAGCTTTATAATCTGTGCAATGGTATTTTACCTTTTAAGTACATGTCCGTTACAAGGCAAACATTTCCTTTCATGACATTTGAACTAAGACAAAGTACACTAGAGTGAAGTAACCGTACAGTGTTTTCAGGTAGATCAGCAGGTGGGCTGTGGACTAGCTGGAAGGTAGTTGACTTTCAATCGCAGGGTCCTGGTTCAACAACCGATCAATATGTCTCTCTTTTTTGTTTATACAAGCTACAGCTAAATGTAACAATGTAGTTAATAAATGTATTCTTTGATGTTGTTTAGCTTTTCTGAGGCTATAACATGGTTACGTTTACGAATATTATTAAGGAATACAAATCCCTCTTTGCAATGTTTACCAGCCTCCTGAGTTTAAAGCCACCAGGCTTTTCAATCACAACCATTCAACTGGAATATATCAAGTTTCAAGATTCAAGGCTTTATTGTCATGTGCACAGTAGCTACAGTGTAGATATGGCAATTCAAAACTTAGGTCACAGGCTCCTCCAACAGTGCAACATCAGTTTCCCCTACCATTGTCTTGGCGTTGCGCCCCGCCAACGGAGCCCCACCAACAGGGTTTTAGTGTTTGTGACCCTAAGAAACACTGATGCATTAATCAATAACAATAATCCAAGCTCCTCTCTCTGCTCCAGAGGATTTACAAAATATATATCCCAACACCAATACATTGAACAACATTCTTGCTACACAGCAACACTTTGTTTACCTGGTTCCCTTGTGAAGACAAATGAGAAAAGCCTGACTTTGAGTGGTAAATAAAGGTGTGCTTGCAGCAACAACAGGGAAATAATGAACGTAAATCCTCCAGAATTGTGTAACAGAGATGGTGTTTGGTTTTATGAGCGACAGTAATTGGCCGTTCAAACCTCCGGAATGCTGTGAGTCCACAATCAATGCACAGTAATTAAACATTAACCAGCAAAGTCAAGCATAGCATCGACCTGCCTCACGGCAGAGAATGAAAGAAACTGCATCAAAGTGCTCGAAACTCAAGTAGTTTCATTGAGGCACATATTAACTTTGTAAAATATTCTCTTACTTATTGTGATGTATTGATTATCCTAATGAATCTGTTCATGCTTTATGAATCACTCACTCACTCGCTCACACACACACACACACACACACACACACACACACACACACACACACACACACACACACACACACACACACACACACACACACACACACACACACACACACACACACACACACACACACACACACACACACACACACACACACACACACACTCAAAGAGAAAGGAGTTCAAATAATCTATAAATAGAATCTTTTTTTCTCCATGAATGGTTTCCCATGGCAGACTGATTTAATCACTCATCTGATATAAAATACTAAACTCATCTCGAACTGTACTTGGAAAATAAGATTTAGAATGTATTCCTGCAAACAATTAACACCAGCCAATTTGGATTATTGATATTGTACTTTCAGTTTAATACTTTAAATTAGCTGTTTGAAAATATATTAAACTCTCTTTGATGAATACTGACATCAGATTTAGTAAAAAGAAAAACATGTTGTTATGAATTGGCATTATACATTCTTAGAGTAACTGGTTTAGTATTAAATAAGATGGATGTCCAGTCATCCAGCAGCAGTGTTGGATGGACGAATGCCTTCAGTTACCTTCTTGTGCATGTGAGAGAGATTAGTGCCTCACAGTTGAACAGCTGGTCAGTGGAGTTTAGAAAGATTTATTTCTGTTTCACATGAACAAAATACCCAGCATGCTCTGCACTTTGCATGTCACACACTGTGTTGTTCTTCATATCGCTGCTCAGTGTTTTAATCTCATGGGAAGTATTTGTTCATTACCAGGCAACCTGAGAATGCTGAGAAACAACCTCAGTTTGTGGAATACAAAGCGTATTGACAAAGATACATTTTGCAGCTGTTTGTAAGACACACATCTGAGGGGCACAGTGTTTGTGTTTTGTGAATTCGTGAGAAACAGAATAATGTACACCTGCAGAGGATCCGATGGCTGCAGGGTTTGTTAAATAATGCAGCAGTTACCAGCTGAATCCTCATATTCCAGATGTCTCACATGACACAAGGTTGTCTTTTAAAGAAACCTGTGAGCAGGAGTTGCATTTTAATGAGCACAATTTTCAATTGTTTTTTTATATGAAAATATATATATAAATATATATATATATATATAAATATATATATATATATATATATATATAAAAGAGCAAACATTTGCTTATATTAAATGTGACAAAACTGCATGAAGGAAAAGCATAATTGCCAAAAACAGTGCTCAATAGGAAGTCTAATATTGTAATAATGACTGGCCTGTCAAAATGTCTTCCTGTTGAGAGAAGGCAGAGGAGAGAGTGGGGGTGGGGATGAGAGAGATGAACAGATGAAGCAAGATATTGAAACACAAACCAACTCAAAAACGGATATGCACAATGGCAGAATTACAGAAAATGAAATATTGCAGCAGAAAATGATTTTGTAATGATGATTTTGACCACTCTTTAAAAAGGAGGGCATGTCCTATGTCTTAACTCATAGAAAGTGAAAGTAGGGACCAAGAAGACGCGATGATGATAAAGCGACGGGAGTTGTCATGCAGTGGATGTTGTACCATCCAACCCCCTCCCTTACATAAGACACACGCTTGGCTGCGGGCATAGAAAACAAGGCCTATCCCCATGCATTGAGCCTTCCCCTTCACTGGTTCTTAACCATGCAGTACAAAACAGAAGCAGACAGTGAGCAATATTGAATTATTCAGGCATTAATGGAGCGACCGGGTCTGTGTTGACTTTAGTCTGAAAAGCAAATTTGTGAATTCAAAAAGGCAGAGTTGTTTGTTCATGCAAATTCCCAGGGTGAGATTTTTGTTGTGAAAACATGTATTGTAGTATTCATTATGGATGTCTGCGTCCCAGTGATACAAGGTAACTATATTGGTTCCATCAGTCCTTTACATAAGCACCAGTTTCATGTATTTCTTTACTAAAATGGGACATATTATGCTCATTTGATGCTCATGTGGTACTTTTATTATTTGAATGCATTAATTAATTCATAATTTATTTTAACCTTTATTCACCCTCTTTATTAAATGCTACTTTTACCACCCCCTCACATAAAAGCAAAGTCTGCTCTGATTGGCTTACAAGCTAAATATGGTGCACCTTTGCAAAGGTAGATCTCAAGTTTTCAGTGGAGATACTCAGATTATGGGCGGTATATTCAATTGAGCCTTCACCTAAGGCAGTGGTTCCCAAAGTGGGGGGCGCAGAGGCACGACAAAACTTTTTTTCTCCAAAGGGGGGGCCTGACAGAAAAGGTTTGAGAACCACTGACTTAAGGGAAGCCTAAAATGAATGGCTTGCTGATCCCATGAATACTAGCAACACGTTCTCACTCCCAACCCGTCACATTTTGATGGTCGGTCAGGGCCCCTCCCCGTCACTCTATTACGGACAGGGTACCCCTTGAAAGTCAGTTTTCAACGGGCAGGGCGTCCCATTGACTTGCATAGAGCTCCCTGAACGTTGGTAATAGAGGAGTTGGGATCACAGCGAAATGCTCTCCGCAGATCCATTCTCACAGCGTTTATCAACCTTTATCTAACTCAATATCAAGCCACACTTATTGTTTTTACTTCTTTATTTTAATTGAATAATGTAGGACTTTTGTTGCCGTCAGTTATGGGGAGAGTAGGGGCTCAGAATACTGAAATCTGTATTGTTTCATAGTTTTTTCCTTCTAATTTTGTATTATTTTCTAAACCACACACTAGGGCTGCACGATATTGAAAAAAACTGACATCGCGATTCCCCCCCCCCCCCCACCCTGCGGTATATATCGCGTTTTTTTTAACCTGTTAAGCCCCAAAATCCCGGCGGGTACTTTACTTTTTTTTTTTTCACGACACTGTGTCTCAGGGGATCTTAATATTTAAGAACCTATTAATGTGTTATACCAGATTAACGGAAATAATCTCAGCTAACTGACGATACAAACCATTTTTACCAAAACAAAACACAAGTCTCATAAGAAGCATCTAAATGACCCCTGAGCGAAAAATGCTAACGCACTTTGGCACAGAACTCAAGATAAAAGTACCCTTATTACTTATCGTAGCTGCACATACAAGATATCCGATTAAAGCTGAGGTTCCACAGATTATTTAAGTATATAGTATCATCACTGAGTGATCCGAACTCGGACAGGGGAAGCAAACACAGACATCACAACACGTACCTTTACGTAGCTTCTAGGGGAGATGTCTCACCGTAGCTGTCAATCTGATCAAAAGACGTGTTCAATAGCATTAAAACGAGAAAAAACACGCCTGAATCGGTTAATCCATAGGTTTTTAACGTCTCTGTATAAAAAAAATATTTCATTTATAATCCATAATTCCATTTGTATGTAAAGATCGCAGAGCAAAAGTTAGCTGCTAATGGTAGCCACCAGAGTGGCTGCTGCTTCCGGTCTTGGCTATGCGGCAGTCCAGCGCAGTCTAACACACACACATTACCAAATAAGGAGTGAGTGACGCATAGCCCAAACCGGAAGCTGCATACACTCTGGTGGCTACCATTAGCAGCTAACTTTTGTGCTCCGATTTTTACATAAAAATGGAATTATGGATTATAAACAATTGCTTCAAAGCCACAGATACATTATCAACCGATTCAGCCGCGTTATTTCTCGTTTTAATGCCATTGAACACGTCTTTTGATCAGATTGACAGCTACGGTGAGACGATCTCCCGTAAAAGCTCCGTAAAAGGTACGTGTTGTGATGTCTGTGTTTGCTTCCCCTGTTGCGAGATCGGATCGCTTAGATACTATACTTAAATCATCTGTGGAGTCTCAGCTTTAATCGGATATATTGTATGTGCAGGTTCGATAAGTAATAAGGGTATCTTTATTTGGAATTCTGTGCTAAAGTGCGTTAGCATTTTTTTTTTAATTAATAAAACCGCACGTCCCTGCGGTGTGAATATCGCGCATGCGCATATCGCGGTTATCGCCATGACACGGGATATCGTTCAGCCCTACCACACACTGTTATTTACTCAACAATAACACATAGTTATCCATGTGTTTATTTATTTGTTTGATTAATAAACACAAGTTGGAGTCCGTCAGGACCGAGGGTCGGAGCAGCTCATAGTAGTTGCTTTAGAGAATTTTACACCAGGAAGTAAGTATTCTCTCCGCTTCGCTTGACAAACCCCGTGATAGTCCTCAAGCTCTGTGATTGGATGTTTGAGTGTGCGCCGAGGGTTACGCCGAGCGTCGAACAGCACTTTGAAATGGGATGGAACCACGGCAGACTGTCCAAAACTGGATTTGAACGGGTCCACCCTGTCCCCCCCGTCCCCACCCAGTCCCCAGAACTACACATGCTGGCTATTGTGTGTTTCGCAACATGTTCTACAGCATGTCTCTACTGGGAATTGTAGTTTTAAAAGACGTTTTCGTATTTCCCATAATAAGAAGTTGCCAGTATTAAACTGTGTACATCCCTGGAGGTTTAGGGGATAGGAAACACTGAAATTTAAAACATATAATTAATAAATGGGTGAAAATTGCTTGTGTCCATAATGGGCAGCATTAATATACACACATGCCAGCTAAGGTCAGAAGAGCTTTATTTAACAGCTGGTCTTATGTCTGTGACCCCTCCTGTTGTTCATTGATAAGCCTGAAACATGCACTTGTCAAGGTTCAGAGCCACATTTTGCAAATATGGCAGTAGCCATCGATCATCTTAAGATAAGATATACTTTATTGATCGCAAGTTGGAAACATTTGCGTTACATCAACATGTGTAACAGTTGTAAATATGCAGTGGTGTTTATTTGTAAATCATTTAGTATAATCACATAAATTCTGTGTTTTATATTTAATAATTCTGTGTTCTTTATTTATTGAATGTTCAATACCTGACAAGGTCGGAGATGAAAAACTTGGGTCGCAGGTTCCTCAACAGTGCATTACAAGACATCTATCAATATCGTATTCTGCACATTTCTTATACTATCTATATACATCTTAAGAGTACAATACATATTATGTATAATATCAGTTAAAATAAGTGCTTAAACATGCAATAGTTAACATTGCAGGAAAGCAATATATTAGTACTTTGTCAGGCTTCATATTATACCCCCAAAGCTTTTTTCTTATTAAAAATAAGACCTTAACCTAAAGTATTCTTTAATGTTTAAATAAAGCCTCATTAGTTTGTCTGACTGTGTCTCCTATTAATATCTAATAATAATACATTTCAATAACGTGCTTTAACCACCAGGTGTCCCTTTCTATCAGCTGTGCACCGTTATGGTGTAAATATACCAATATACCGATTGGATCAAATATAAAAGTCAGCCAAATTAGTATTGATACTGCAAGGAGACTTATATTGTGAAGAGAAATTGAAGAGTTTGTTTAATTGCTGATATATTTATGATCCACGTCACATATTCAGTTTCGGCGGCAGTTCTTCCTGTTTGTCTACTCTAGAAGTCTTCTCATCAGGGCTCTATAAATAGCGAACTACGGCCGTTATGTGATGACCTCCAAAGAGAAAAGCAAGCAAACTCGGAATAAAGTATTATTTTATTTTTAAAAAATGTTTCGGATTTCACATCAACAGGAAGTCTGGTTAACTAAAATGTCCGTGCGGAACAATACATAGATCCGTGGGTTAATAATGTCAATCACCACATTACACACATCCCTTCACATTTAAATTTAAATGTACATTAAAGTAATTCATGAGGCCTTCTAAAATGTTTTTTAATATAATTAGGGTTGTAGTTGAAGAGTTTGTAAATTACAGCTCCGTTAATTCCACAACCACACACATGGATTAACATCGATTTAATACATTAATGTAGCTGTTGTTTCTGCTAAAAGAGGTGTCAACCAGCTGGGGCAACAAGAAAATCGGCGAAATCGAGTGTGACTATTACAAAATAAATTAAAACTGCGGTCGCACTTGTGCGCGCAGTGATGAGCGGGCCCTCGCGTCCGTGCGCCTGTCGGGGAGGGTTGCTGGTCCCCCCCCTCAGTCCTCCGAGATGAGCCGTTTGTCATGTCTCTAAATTGTTTACCTGACTTTGCGTTCCTTTATTTCTGACCAGGAAATCTTAGGCATGTGCGCCAACTGTGTTAGGGTTAGGGTTAGGGTTAACCCTAACCCTATATGCCGACAGTGAAGAATAAACATATTTATAACTAGTTTAGCTAGCTCCAGAGGTAGATGGAATAGCTAAGTGTGTTTGGTCTAACTGTTAGTGTGTGTTTTGCTCAGCTCCGCAGTCCGTCACAGCAAACATTTAAATGTAAACCTAAGACGCAAAGAAGTCCAAGATAACAGATAAATATAAACAACCATAATGTAGATTCAATGATATGAGAGAAGTTGTAGATTAAGTGTAGACAGTATTTAAAAAAAGACAATGTTAACAGCAATGTAATAAGTATATACAGTATTATGCAAAATGACAAGTACTACATGGCACACAGATGTAATTTTTTAATTATAAGTAAAAGTATGTAAGGCTGAAGTGACAGCAGTGATGAGCATTTAGATTAATGACGGGCATATTTATCGACTGAACATGCTCATTTTCTACAGTAATGTGTCTGACCCTCCACTGATGCTGTATACTAAGTTTGGCGTTGAAAAAGAAAACATGGAAATTTAAGGTAATATTTCACTGTTTTTAACATTATGGTAATTTAAAAAAAATAAAGAAGTTGGAGCTTTGGGGTTCCTGGACATAATATGTAGAGTAGGTCCACCCGAATAAGTGGGCAAAATTTCAGGTCATTCGGAGTTACGGTGCCACTTTGTAAAGGTTTCCAAAAATGGAAATGTAGTAGTTTGGTTGAATTTGTGACATGTAAATCGTCAACAATGGTGTATTCGCTGTTAGCTTACGACCTCCACGAGTAATTTTTCAAAAATGTGCTCCTCAATTAAGTATTATATTGGATAGGGGCTGAACTTGTCCTGCATTGGAATTTTTCCGATCATTCCCCTAGGAGGAGTTCGCAAGAACGTGCGTAAAATGGCTGAAAAACGCACATTGTTCAAAATGGTGGACTTTCTGGGGGGCGGGGCTAATGGAAGGCAATTTGAAATATGTGTGCAATCATAATAGCAATACGTATACAGCGTTTCGTGAATATCGGAATTACTATATCCGAGGAGTAATTTGCGACATGTAAATCGTCAAAAATGGTGTATTCGCTGTTAGCTTACGACCTCCACGAGTAATTTTTCAAAAATGTGCTCCTCAATTAAGTATCATATGGGATAGGGGCTAAACCTGTCCTGCATTGGAATTTTTCCGATCATTCCCCTAGGAGGAGTTCGCAAGAACGTGCGTAAAATGGCTGAAAAACGCACATATTTCAAAATGGCCGACTTTTTGGGGGGCGGGGCTAATGGAATGTATCTACAAATATGTCCGCAATTCCATGAGTAATGTCTGTGCTAAAATCCGTGAAGTTCTGAGAGTTATATGTGACTACCACACAATAGGGGGCGCTAGTGAGCAGTATTTTTGAAAAAGTACGTTGTTTTTTTTACATTCTTGAAAAGGTCGTGGGCTGTGATGCGTGTCCCAAGTTTTGCGTACCGAAACACATTTAAGCACATCGTCATAAAAAAAAAAGTACAGGCCACGCCCACAATTGTCATTCGTTGTGACACTTTCAATATAAGTCCATACTCATCCCCAGAGTATGTCTAAAAAAAAATAAAAAGATTTCGTCCATCATTTCATGAGTTATACATTTGTCATGTTTTTGGCGCCCCCTATAGTCCAAAATGGATATTACTTTTTGTGCTTATTCCCCAATACACACTGAACCTTACCACCAAAATGTGTGTTTTTTTGGTACATTGTTGATGAATTATGAGAATTTCTATCTAAGCCCCGCCTTTTTGCAAACACGTTTAGAGTAATGACGGCCACATTTATCGACTCAACATGCTCATTCCCTACGATAATGTGTCTGACCCTCCAGCGATACTGTATACTGAGTTTGGTGTTGAAAAACCTAAATTTGAAATTTAAGTGAATATTTCACTGTTTTTAACATTATGGTAATTAAAAAAAAATGAAGGAGGTGGAGCTTTCGGGTTCCAGGACATAATATGTAGAATAGGTCCACCCGAATAAGTGGGCAAAATTTCAGGTCATTCGGAGTTACGGTGCCACTTTGTAAAGGTTTCCAAAAATGGAAATGTAGTAGTTTGGATGAATTAGCTACATGTACATCGTCAAAAATGGTGTATTCGCTGTTAGCTTACGACCTCCACGAGTAATTTTTCAAAAATGTGCTCCTCAATTAAGTATCGTATGGGATAGGGGCTAAACCTGTCCTGCATTGGAATTTTTCCGATCATTCCCCTAGGAGGAGTTCGCAAGAACGTGCGTAAAATGGCTGAAAAACGCACATTTTTCAAAATGGCCGACTTTCTGGGGGGCGGAGCTAATGGAAGGCAATTTGAAATATATGTGAAATCATAATAGCAATATGTATACAGCGTTTCGTGAATATCGGAATACCTATATCCGAGTAGTTTAGAGTAATTTGCGACATGTAAATCGTCACAAATGGTGTATTCGCTGTTAGCTTACGACCTCCACGAGTACTTTTTCAAAAATGTGCTCCTCAATTAAGTATCATATGGGATAGGGGCTAAACCTGTCCTGCATTGGAATTTTTCCGATCATTCCCCTAGGAGGAGTTCGCAAGAACGTGCGTAAAATGGCTGAAAAACGCACATTTTTCAAAATGGCCTACTTTCTGGGGGGCGGAGCTAATGAAAGGCAATTTGAAATATGTGTGCAATCATAATAACAATATGTACACAGCGTGTCGTGAATATCGGAATAACCATATCCGAGTAGTTTAGAGTAATTTGCGACATGTAAATCGTCAACAATGGTGTATTCGCTGTTAGCTTACGACCTCCACGAGTAATTTTTCAAAAATGTGCTCCTCAATTAAGTATCATATGGGATAGGGGCTAAACCTGTCCTGCATTGGAATTTTTCCGA
Organism: Pseudochaenichthys georgianus; assembly: GCF_902827115.2. Lineage (NCBI taxonomy): Eukaryota > Metazoa > Chordata > Actinopteri > Perciformes > Channichthyidae > Pseudochaenichthys > Pseudochaenichthys georgianus. Next base: position 14,116,771 of record NC_047509.1, read on the forward strand.
TCATTCCCCTAGGAGGAGTTCGCAAGAACGTGCGTAAAATGGCTGAAAAACACACATATTTCAAAATGGCCGACTTTTTGGGGGGCGGAGCTAATGGAAGGCAATTTGAAATATGTGTGAGATCATAATAGGAATATGTATACAGCGTTTGGTGAATATCGGAATAACTATATCCGAGTAGTTTAGAGTAATTTGCGACATGTAAATCGTCAAAAATGGTGTATTCGCTGTTAGCGTACGACCTCCACGAGTAATTTTTCAAAAATGTGCTCCGCAATTAAGTATCATATGGGATAGGGGCTGAACCTGTCATGCATTGGAATTTTTCCGATCATTCCCCTAGGAGGAGTTTGCAAGAACGTGCGTAAAATGGCTGAAAAACGCACATATTTCAAAATGGCCGACTTTTTGTGGGGCGGGGCTAATGGAATGTATGTACAAATATATCCGCAATTCCATGAGAAATGTCTGTGCCAAAATTCGTGAAGTTTTGATAAACTATATGTGACTACCACACAATAGGGGGCGCTAGTGAGCAGTTTTTTTGAAAATGTACGGGTTTTTTTTACATTTTCGAAAAGGTCCTGGGATCTGACGTGTGTCCCAAGTTTTGCGTCCGAAGCTCATTTTATGCTATCGCAATTTAAAAATAATGTATAGGCCACGCCCACATTCTGAATTTGTTCTGAAACTTTGAATCTAAGTTCGTAGTTGCCCCGAGAGTATGTGTACAAAAAAAAAAAAGATTAGTCCATCCCCTCTTGAGTTATAAATTGGTGGTGTTTTTGGCGCCCCCTATAGTCCAAAATGAAAATACTTTGGTGTGCCTATTCCCCAAGACAGACTCAACGTTGCCACCAAAATCTGTGATGTTTGGATACATTGTTGATGAATTATGAGCATTTATTTTTAAGCCCCGCCTTTTTGCAAGTACGTTTTAATTCATGGCGGAAATATTTATCGTTTGAACATGCTCATTTCCTAGGGTAATGTGTATGACCCTCAGGCGATACTGTATACGAAGTTTGGTGTTGATAAACTGAAAATTGAAATTTAAGTGAATATTTAAGGGTTTTAAAAATTATGCTAATTTAAAAAAAAAAAAAGTAGGCGGAGCTAAGGGTTCCAATTGAATTATTTGTAGAGCAGGTCCACCCGGATATGTTTGCAAAATGTCAGGTCATTCGGAGTTACGGTGCGACTTTGTGAATTTTTCCGAAATGGAATTGAAATAGGTGGCGCTAGCGAGCAGGTTGGACAATTTGAACTCATTGACTCCAGAATATCAAATTTTTCACCGGTCCTGGCGTCCGTGCAAAATTATACAACTTTTTCAGCATCCTAAAGGCCTGAAAACAAGGATTCCGTAGCAGTATAATAATAATAATAATAATAATTAAAACTGCGGTCGCACTTGTGCGCGCAGTGATGAGCGGGCCCTCGCGTCCGTGCGCCTGTCGGGGAGGGTTGCTGGTCCCCCCCCTCAGTCCTCCGAGATGAGCCGTTTGTCATGTCTCTAAATTGTTTACCTGACTTTGCGTTCCTTTATTTCTGACCAGGAAATCTTAGGCATGTGCGCCAACTGTGTTAGGGTTAGGGTTAGGGTTAACCCTAACCCTATATGCCGACAGTGAAGAATAAACATATTTATAACTAGTTTAGCTAGCTCCAGAGGTAGATGGAATAGCTAAGTGTGTTTGGTCTAACTGTTAGTGTGTGTTTTGCTCAGCTCCGCAGTCCGTCATAGCAAACATTTAAATGTAAACCTAAGACGCAAAGAAGTCCAAGATAACAGATAAATATAAACAACCATAATGTAGATTCAATGATATGAGAGAAGTTGTAGATTAAGTGTAGACAGTATTTAAAAAAAGACAATGTTAACAGCAATGTAATAAGTATATACAGTATTATGCAAAATGACAAGTACTACATGGCACACAGATGTAATTTTTTAATTATAAGTAAAAGTATGTAAGGCTGAAGTGACAGCAGTGATGAGCATTTAGATTAATGACGGGCATATTTATCGACTGAACATGCTCATTTTCTACAGTAATGTGTCTGACCCTCCACTGATGCTGTATACTAAGTTTGGCGTTGAAAAAGAAAACATGGAAATTTAAGGTAATATTTCACTGTTTTTAACATTATGGTAATTTAAAAAAAATAAAGAAGTTGGAGCTTTGGGTTCCTGGACATAATATGTAGAGTAGGTCCACCCGAATAAGTGGGCAACATTTCAGGTCATTCGGAGTTACGGTGCCACTTTGTAAAGGTTTCCAAAAATGGAAATGTAGTAGTTTGGTTGAATTTGTGACATGTAAATCGTCAACAATGGTGTATTCGCTGTTAGCTTACGACCTCCACGAGTAATTTTTCAAAAATGTGCTCCTCAATTAAGTATTATATTGGATAGGGGCTGAACTTGTCCTGCATTGGAATTTTTCCGATCATTCCCCTAGGAGGAGTTCGCAAGAACGTGCGTAAAATGGCTGAAAAACGCACATTGTTCAAAATGGTGGACTTTCTGGGGGGCGGGGCTAATGGAAGGCAATTTGAAATATGTGTGCAATCATAATAGCAATACGTATACAGCGTTTTGTGAATATCGGAATTACTATATCCGAGTAGTTTGGAGTAATTTGCGACATGTAAATCGTCAAAAATGGTGTATTCGCTGTTAGCTTACGACCTCCACGAGTAATTTTTCAAAAATGTGCTCCTCAATTAAGTATCATATGGGATAGGGGCTAAACCTGTCCTGCATTGGAATTTTTCCGATTATTCCCCTAGGAGGAGTTCGCAAGAACGTGCGTAAAATGGCTGAAAAACGCACATTTTTCAAAATGGCTGACTTTCTGGGGGGCGGGGCTAATAAAAGCCAATTTGAAATATGTGTGCAATCATAATAGCAATATGTATACAGCGTTTCGTGAATATCGGAATAACTATATCCGAGTGGTTTGGAGTAATTTGCGACATGTAAATCGTCAAAAATGGTGTATTCGCTGTTAGCTTACGACCTCCACGAGTAATTTTTCAAAAATGTGCTCCTCAATTAAGTATCGTATGGGATAGGGGCTAAACCTGTCCTGCATTGGAATTTTTCCGATCATTCCCCTAGGAGGAGTTTGCAAGAACGTGCGTAAAATGGCAGAAAAACGCACATTTTTCAAAATGGCCGACTTTCTGGGGGGCGGGGCTAATGGAAGGCAATTTGAAATATGTGTGCAATCATAATAGCAATATGTATACAGCGTTTCGTGAATATCGGAATAACTATATCCGAGTGGTTTGGAGTAATTTGCGACATGTAAATCGTCAAAAATGGTGTATTCGCTGTTAGCTTACGACCTCCACGAGTAATTTTTCAAAAATGTGCTCCTCAATTAAGTATCGTATGGGATAGGGGCTAAACCTGTCCTGCATTGGAATTTTTCCGATCATTCCCCTAGGAGGAGTTCGCAAGAACGTGCGTAAAATGGCTGAAAAACGCACATTTTTCAAAATGGCCGACTTTCTGGGGGGCGGAGCTAATGGAAGGCAATTTGAAATATATGTGAAATCATAATAGCAATATGTATACAGCGTTTCGTGAATATCGGAATAACTATATCCGAGTAGTTTAGAGTAATTTGCGACATGTAAATCGTCAACAATGGTGTATTCGCTGTTAGCTTACGACCTCCACGAGTAATTTTTCAAAAATGTGCTCCTCAATTAAGTATCGTATGGGATAGGGGCTAAACCTGTCCTGCATTGGAATTTTTCCGATCATTCCCCTAGGAGGAGTTCGCAAGAACGTGCGTAAAATGGCTGAAAAACGCACATTTTTCAAAATGGCCGACTTTCTGGGGGGCGGGGCTAATGGAAGGCAATTTGAAATATGTGTGCAATCATAATAGCAATATGTATACAGCGTTTCGTGAATATCGGAATAACTATATCCGAGTGGTTTGGAGTAATTTGCGACATGTAAATCGTCAAAAATGGTGTATTCGCTGTTAGCTTACGACCTCCACGAGTAATTTTTCAAAAATGTGCTCCTCAATTAAGTATCGTATGGGATAGGGGCTAAACCTGTCCTGCATTGGAATTTTTTCGATCATTCCCCTAGGAGGAGTTCGCAAGAACGTGCGTAAAATGGCTGAAAAACGCACATTTTTCAAAATGGCCGACTTTCTGGGGGGCGGAGCTAATGGAAGGCAATTTGAAATATATGTGAAATCATAATAGCAATATGTATACAGCGTTTCGTGAATATCGGAATAACTATATCCGAGTAGTTTAGAGTAATTTGCGACATGTAAATCGTCAACAATGGTGTATTCGCTGTTAGCTTACGACCTCCACGAGTAATTTTTCAAAAATGTGCTCCTCAATTAAGTATCGTATGGGATAGGGGCTAAACCTGTCCTGCATTGGAATTTTTCCGATCATTCCCCTAGGAGGAGTTCGCAAGAACGTGCGTAAAATGGCTGAAAAACACACATATTTCAAAATGGCCGACTTTTTGGGGGGCGGAGCTAATGGAAGGCAATTTGAAATATGTGTGAGATCATAATAGGAATATGTATACAGCGTTTGGTGAATATCGGAATAACTATATCCGAGTAGTTTAGAGTAATTTGCGACATGTAAATCGTCAAAAATGGTGTATTCGCTGTTAGCGTACGACCTCCACGAGTAATTTTTCAAAAATGTGCTCCGCAATTAAGTATCATATGGGATAGGGGCTGAACCTGTCATGCATTGGAATTTTTCCGATCATTCCCCTAGGAGGAGTTCGCAAGAACGTGCGTAAAATGGCTGAAAAACGCACATATTTCAAAATGGCCGACTTTTTGGGGGGCGGGGCTAATGGAATGTATTTACAAATATATCCGCAATTCCATGAGAAATGTCTGTGCCAAAATTCGTGAAGTTTTGATAAACTATATGTGACTACCACACAATAGGGGGCGCTAGTGAGCAGTTTTTTTGAAAAATGTACGTTTTTTTTTTACATTTTCGAAAAGGTCCTGGGATCTGACGTGTGTCCCAAGTTTTGCGTCCGAAGCTCATTTTATGCTATCGCAATTTAAAAATAATGTATAGGCCACGCCCACATTCTGAATTTGTTCTGAAACTTTGAATCTAAGTTCGTAGTTGCCCCGAGAGTATGTGTACAAAAAAAAAAAAAGATTAGTCCATCCCCTCTTGAGTTATAAATTGGTGGTGTTTTTGGCGCCCCCTATAGTCCAAAATGAAAATACTTTGGTGTGCCTATTCCCCAAGACAGACTCAACGTTGCCACCAAAATCTGTGATGTTTGGATACATTGTTGATGAATTATGAGCATTTATTTTTAAGCCCCGCCTTTTTGCAAGTACGTTTTAATTCATGGCGGAAATATTTATCGTTTGAACATGCTCATCTCCTAGGGTAATGTGTCTGACCCTCCGGTGATACTGTATACTGAGTTTGGTGTTGAAAAACCAACATTTGAAATTTAAGTGAATATTTAACTGTTTTGTAAATTATGCTAATTTAAAAAAAAATAAAGTAGGCGGAGCTTAGGAGTTCAAGGAGATTATTTGTAGAGCAGGTCCACCCGGATATGTGTGCAAAATTTCAGGTCATTTGGAGTTACGGTGCGACTTTGTAAATGAATTCCGAATTGGGATTTGTATAGGTGGCGCTAGCGAGCAAGTTGTACAATTGACTCCAGAATAAGGTAGTTTTCACCAGTTATGGAGTCCGTGCAAAATTATACAACTTTTTCAGCGTCCTAAAGGCCTCAAAAACAGGAAACGCCAGCAGAAAAAAAAAAATAATACCACGAATAACAATAGGTATCCTTGCACTTCGTGCTAGGACGCCGTTGGGTCCTAGCACTCTCGTGCTCGGGCCCTAATAATAATAATACCACGAATAACAATAGGTATCCTCGCACTTCGTGCTAGGACGCCGTTGGGTCCTAGCACATCGTGCTCGGGCCCTAATAATAATACCACGAATAACAATAGGTATCCTCGCACTTCGTGCTAGGACGCCGTTGGGTCCTAGCACATCGTGCTCGGGCCCTAATAATAATAATAATAATAATACCACGAATAACAATAGGTTTCCTCGCACTTCGTGCTAGGACGCCGTTGGGTCCTAGCACATCGTGCTCGGGCGCTAATAATACCACGAATAACAATAGGTTTCCTCGCACTTCGTGCTAGGACGCCGTTGGGTCCTAGCACATCGTGCTCGGGCCCTAATAATAATAATAATACCACGAATAACAATAGGTATCCTCGCACTTCGTGCTAGGACGCCGTTGGGTCCTAGCACATCGTGCTCGGGCCCTAATTAAAACTGCGGTCGCACTTGTGCGCGCAGTGATGAGCGGGCCCTCGCGTCCGTGCGCCTGTCGGGGAGGGTTGCTGGTCCCCCCCCTCAGTCCTCCGAGATGAGCCGTTTGTCATGTCTCTAAATTGTTTACCTGACTTTGCGTTCCTTTGTTTCTGACCAGGAAATCTTAGGCATGTGCGCCAACTGCGTTGGTACCATTTGTCCTGCATCAACCAGGTAGCGATATGCCGACAGTGAAGAATAAACATATTTATAACTAGTTTAGCTAGTTCCAGAGGTAGATGGAATAGCTAAGTGTGTTTGGTCTAACTGTTCGTGTGTGTTTTGCTCAGCTCCGCAGTCCGTCACAGGAACAATTAAAATGTAAACCTAAGACGCAAAGAAGTGCAAGATAACAGATAAATATATAACAACCACAATGTAGATTCAATAATATGAGAGAAGTTGTAGATTAAGTGTAGACAGTATTTCAAATAAAGACAATGCAATGTAATAAGTATATACAGTATATGCAAAATGACAAGTACTATATGGCACACAGATGTAATGTTTTAATTATAAGTAAAAGTATGTAAGGCTGAAGTGACAGCAGTGATGAGCTCTACACGTCTACACTCATACGTCTGTACTGCAGTCAGCGGAGGTTTGGGTGGATGATGTTCCTGAGCGCTGTTCAGGCTTGCTTTATCCAGCACCTCAGGTGGCAGCTCTGTCCTTCTGATTTGCCGTGCACTTTTCAAAGTAAGGGTCGTTCCCCAGCAGATCCATTTCTCCAGAATTGTGGTAATCACAGAGAAAACAAGAGATCATAATAAAGACATGGTTGCTAAAGCATGATTGAACAATGTAACTGTAAGCCTTATAGACAGAGAAAGTGTTTGTGTGGGGGAGGGGGGGGTGTGTTTATTTGTAGGCTTTAGGAGATTTTTCATGAAACCATATGGTGCTTCACTTAATAAATACAAGGGCTGTAGCCTAATATTTATATTTATTATATGCTTTAGGAGCTGTTTGTGTTTGTTGTAGAACATGTAGGTGTGTGTTGTAGAACGTGTAGGTGCGTCTGTGTGTTTGTGAGCGTTGATGTGCGAGGCAGACAGGCAGGTTTCAGTAGCTTATCTGACATATAAATGGTCCAAAAAGGTATATTCTCCGTTAGCTTACGAGGTCCTCGATTCAGCTAGCAACTAATTTCCTCACAATTTAGCATCACATTGGATATGGGCAGAATTTGTGCTGGATTGGAATTTTTTGGAACATTTCCCTAGGAGGACTTTGCTAAAATGTGCTTAAAATGCATGAGAAACGCACATTTTTCAAAATGGCTGACTTTCTGGGGGGCGGGGTTAATAAAAGCCAATTTGAAATATGTGTGCAATCATAATAGAAATATGTATACAGCGTTTCGTGAATATCAGAATAACTATTTTCGAGTAGTTTGGAGTAATTTACGACATGTAAATGGTCAAAAATGGCGTATTCGCTGTTAGCTTACGACCTCCACGAGTAATTTTTCAAAGATGTGCTCCTCAATTAAGTATCATATGGGATAGGGGCTAAACCTGTCCTGCATTGGAATTTGTACGATCATTCCCCTAGGAGGAGTTCGCAAGAACGTGCGTAAAATGGCTGAAAAATGCACATTTTTCAAAATGGCCGACTTTCTGGGGGGCGGAGCTAATGGAAGGCAATTTGAAATATGTGTGCAATCATAATAGCAATATGTATACAGCGTTTCGTGAATATCGGAATAACTATATCCGAGTAGTTTAGAGTAATTTGCGACATGTAAATCGTCAAAAATTGTGTATTCGCTGTTAGCTTACGACCTCCACGAGTAATTTTTCAAAAATGTGCTCCTCAATTAAGTATCATATGGGATAGGGGCTGAACCTGTCCTGCATTGGAATTTTTACGATCATTCCCCTAGGAGGAGTTCGCAAGAACTTGCGTAAAATGGCAGAAAAACGCACATTTTTCAAAATGGCCGACTTTCTGGGGGGCGGGGCTAATGGAAGGCAATTTGAAATATGTGTGCAATCATAATAGCAATATGTATACAGCGTTTCGTGAATATCGGAATAACTATATCCGAGTGGTTTGGAGTAATTTGCGACATGTAAATCGTCAAAAATGGTGTATTCGCTGTTAGCTTACGACCTCCACGAGTAATTTTTCAAAAATGTGCTCCTCAATTAAGTATCGTATGGGATAGGGGCTAAACCTGTCCTGCATTGGAATTTTTCCGATCATTCCCCTAGGAGGAGTTCGCAAGAACGTGCGTAAAATGGCTGAAAAACGCACATTTTTCAAAATGGCCGACTTTCTGGGGGGCGGAGCTAATGAAAGGCAATTTGAAATATGTGTGCAATCATAATAGCAATATGTATACAGCGTTTCGTGAATATCGGAATAACTATATCCGAGTAGTTTAGAGTAATTTGCGACATGTAAATCGTCAACAATGGTGTATTCGCTGTTAGCTTACGACCTCCACGAGTAATTTTTCAAAAATGTGCTCCTCAATTAAGTATCATATGGGATAGGGGCTAAACCTGTCCTGCATTGGAATTTTTCCGATCATTCCCCTAGGAGGAGTTCGCAAGAACGTGCGTAAAATGGCTGAAAAACGCACATATTTCAAAATGGCCGACTTTTTGTGGGGCGGGGCTAATGGATTGTATGTACAAATATATCCGCAATTCCATGAGAAATGTCTGTGCCAAAATTCGTGAAGTTTTGAGAAACTATATGTGACTACCACACAATAGGGGGCACTAGTGAGCAGTTTTTTTGAAAATGTACGTTTCTTTTTTACATTTTCGAAAAAGTCCTGGGATCTGACTTGTGTCCCAAGTTTTGCGTCCGAAGCTCATTTTATGCTATCGCAATTTAAAAATAATGTATAGGCCACGCCCACATTCTGCACTTGTTGCGACACTTTGAATATAAGTTTGTAGTCGCCCCGAAAGTATGTGTAAATAAAAAACAAAAAGATTAGTCCATCCCCTCTTGAGTTATAAATTGGTGGTGTTTTTGGCGCCCCCTATAGTCCAAAATGAAAATACTTTGGTGTGCCTATTCCCCAAGACAGATTTAACGTTTCCACCAAAATCTGTGATGTTTGGATACATTGTTGATGAATTAGGAGCATTTAATTCTAAGCCCCGCCTTTTTGCGAGTACGTTTTAATTCATGGCGGAAATATTTATCGTTTGAACATGCTCATCTCCTAGGGTAATGTGTATGACCCTCCGGCGATACTGTATACGAAGTTTGGTGTTGATAAACTAAAAATTGAAATTTAAGTGAATATTTAAGTGTTTTTAAAATTATGCTAATTTAATAAAAATTAAAGTAGGCGGAGCTAAGGATTCCAATTGGGTTATTTGTAGAGCAGGTCCACCCGGATATGTTTGCAAAATGTCAGGTCATTCGGAGTTATGGTGGGACTTTGTGAATTTTTCCAAAATGGAATTGAAATAGGTGGCGCTAGCGAGCAGGTTGGACAATTTGAACTAATTGACTCCAAAATATCAAATTGTTCACCGATCCTGGCGTCCGTGCAAAATTATACAACTTTTTCAGCATCCTAAAGGCCTGAAAACAAGGATTCCGTAATTATATAATAATAATAATAATACCACGAATAACAATAGGTATCCTTGCACTTCATGCTAGGACACCGTTGGGTCCTAGCACTCTCGTGCTCGGGCCCTAATTAAAACTGCGGTCGCACTTGTGCGCGCAGTGATGAGCGGGCCCTCGCGTCCGTGCGCCTGTCGGGGAGGGTTGCTGGTCCCCCCCCTCAGTCCTCCGAGATGAGCCGTTTGTCATGTCTCTAAATTGTTTACCTGACTTTGCGTTCCTTTGTTTCTGACCAGGAAATCTTAGGCATGTGCGCCAGTTCTGTCGGTACCATTTTTCCTGCATCAACCAGTTAGCGATATGCCGACAGTGAAGAATAAACATATTTATAACTAGTTTAGCTAGCTCCAGAGGTAGATGGAATAGCGAAGTGTGTTTGGTCTAACTGTTAGTGTGTGTTTTGCTCAGCTCCGCAGTCAGTCACAGCAAACATTTAAATGTAAACCTAAGACGCAAAGAAGTCCAAGATAACAGATAAATATAAACAACTATAATGTAGATTCAATTATATGAGAGAAGTTGTAGATTAAGTGTAGACAGTATTTAAAAAAAAAGACAATGTTAACAGCAATGTAATAAGTATATACAGTATTATGCAAAATGACAAGTACTACATGGCACACAGATGTAATTTTTTTAATTATAAGTAAAAGTATGTAAGGCTGAAGTGACAGCAGTGATGAGCATTTAGATTAATGACGGGCATATTTATCGACTGAACATGCTCATTTTCTTCAGTAATGTGTCTGACCCTCCACTGATGCTGTATACTAAGTTTGGCGTTGAAAAAGAAAACATGGAAATGTAAGGTAATATTTCACTGTTTTTAACATTATGGTAATTTTAAAAAAAATCAAGAAGTTGGAGCTTTGGGGTTCCGGGACATAATATGTAGAGTAGGTCCACCCGAATAAGTGGGCACAATTTCAGGTCATTCGGAGTTACGGTGCCACTTTGTAAAGGTTTCCAAAAATGGAAATGTAGTAGTTTGGATGAATTTGTGACATGTAAATCGTCAACAATGGTGTATTCGCTGTTAGCTTACGACCTCCACGAGTAATTTTTCAAAAATGTGCTCCTCAATTAAGTATCGTATGGGATAGGGGCTAAACCTGTCCTGCATTGGAATTTTTCCGATCATTCCCCTAGGAGGAGTTCGCAAGAACGTGCGTAAAATGGCTGAAAAACGCACATTTTTCAAAATGGCCGACTTTTTGGGGGGCGGGGCTAATGGAAGGCAATTTGAAATATGGGTGCAATCATAATAGCAATATGTATACAGCGTTTCGTGAATATCGGAATAACTATATCCGAGTAGTTTAGAGTAAATTGAGACATGTAAATCGTCAAAAATGGTGTATTCACTGTTAGCTAACGACCTCCACGAGTACTTTTTCAAAAATGTGCTCCTCAATTAAGTATCGTATGGGATAGGGGCTGAACCTGTCCTGCATTGGAATTTTTCCGATCATTCCCCTAGGAGGAGTTCGCAAGAACGTGCGTAAAATGGCTGAAAAACGCACATTTTTCAAAATGGCCGACTTTCTGGGGGGCGGGGCTAATGGAAGGCAATTTGAAATATAGGTGCAATCATAATAGCAATATGTATACAGCGTTTCGTGAATATCGGAATAACTATATCCGAGTAGTTTAGAGTAAATTGAGACATGTAAATCGTCAAAAATGGTGTATTCACTGTTAGCTAACGACCTCCACGAGTACTTTTTCAAAAATGTGCTCCTCAATTAAGTATCGTATGGGATAGGGGCTGAACCTGTCCTGCATTGGAATTTTTCCGATCATTCCCCTAGGAGGAGTTCGCAAGAACGTGCGTAAAATGGCTGAAAAACGAACATTTTGCAAAATGGCCGACTTTCTGGGGGGCGGGGCTAATGGAATGTATGTACAAATATATCCGCAATTCCATGAGAAATGTCTGTGCCAAGATTCGTGAAGTTTTGAGAAACTATATGTGACTACCACACAATAGGGGGCGCTAGTGAGCAGTTTTTTGGAAAATGTACGTTTTTTTTTTACATTTTCGAAAAAGTCCTGGGATCTGACTTGTGTCCCAAGTTTTGCGTCCGAAGCTCATTTTATGCTATCGCAATTTAAAAATAATGTATAGGCCACGCCCACATTCTGCACTTGTTGCGACACTTTGAATATAAGTTTGTAGTCGCCCCAAAAGTATGTGTAAATAAAAAACAAAAAGATTAGTCCATCCCCTCTTGAGTTATAAATTGGTGGTGTTTTTGGCGCCCCCTATAGTCCAAAATGAAAATACTTTGGTGTGCCTATTCCCCAAGACAGATTTAACGTTTCCACCAAAATCTTTGATGTTTGGATACATTGTTGATGAATTAGGAGCATTTAATTCTAAGCCCCGCCTTTTTGCGAGTACGTTTTAATTCATGGCGGAAATATTTATCGTTTGAACATGCTCATCTCCTAGGGTAATGTGTATGACCCTCCGGCGATACTGTATACGAAGTTTGGTGTTGATAAACTAAAAATTGAAATTTAAGTGAATATTTAAGTGTTTTTAAAATTATGCTAATTTAAAAAAAATTAAAGTAGGCGGAGCTAAGGATTCCAATTGGATTATTTGTAGAGCAGGTCCACCCGGATATGTTTGCAAAATGTCAGGTCATTCGGAGTTACGGTGGGACTTTGTGAATTTTTCCAAAATGGAATTGAAATAGGTGGCGCTAGCGAGCAGGTTGGACAATTTGAACTCATTGACTCCAAAATATCAAATTTTTCACCGGTCCTGGCGTCCGTGCAAAATTATACAACTTTTTCAGCATCCTAAAGGCCTGAAAACAAGGATTCCGTAATTATATAATAATAATAATAATAATACCACGAATAACAATAGGTATCCTTGCACTTCGTGCTAGGACGCCGTTGGGTCCTAGCACTCTCGTGCTCGGGCCCTAATAATTTCACGAATAACAATAGGTATCCTTGCACTTCGTGCTAGGACGCCGTTGGGTCCTAGCACATCGTGCTCGGGCCCTAATAATTATTATATTAATATTGACAATAACAACCGACCGTCGGGGAGCGTTCTCATGGCGTCTATTATCAACGCTATGGGAGCTCTATGCAAGTCAATGGGACGCCCTGCCCGTTGAAAACTGACTCTCAAGGGATACCCTTTCAGTAATAGAGTGACGGGTAGGGGCCCTGACCGACCGTCAACATGTGACGGGTTGGGAGTGAGAACGTGTTGATACTAGCCTGCAAATACAATTACTGTTGTCTAGTTTCCCAGTTTGTGGGTTGGAGGGCATTGTACCCACATTTTTGTTCACAACCACTTAGATATCTTTCTCAATGATTATGTCACCCTTAAAGGTCATCTATTATACTATTTTTAGGCATATATTATAGGTCTCAGATACTGTATATAAAAAATGTTCTCTGAAATGTCAGCCCTGTTAGAGAAGGGCTGATTCTGGGTCCGTAGCTTTAAAAAAAAAGAAAAAAGAGGAAAGCTCATGCAGGAGAATTCTACCCAGATACTCAGTTAAACGCTGCCGTAAAGCTATATTATCTTCCAAACCACATAAAGGATTCTTTCTGAAACGGTATGGAGTTTAGATGCTTTTTCTCTCACGGGTTTACCACAAGGTGAGTACCTTTTTATATCCTGCTTTTTTACACATAGGCTACTCTCTCCAGTACAGCGTTAGTAGCTCTGAGTGTTAGCGATGCTTGCTATTGTAAACACAGACTGTGGGTGTTTCTCAATCGCGAGTAAAGCTGCTCCAGAGCCACTATTTCAAGCATACTACGTCATTGAGTGCCGCCGAAGTACTGTTCCAATGTCCAGCATACTTGGAAATCTACCGAGCCCGGCGTACTTCGTTTGGAGAAATTTCGAGGCTGCACATGTGTAGACTCCGCGGTCTACCCCAAATCCCCACAATGCTTTGCGCACGGACCAATTTCCCCAAATCTGGGGCGGAAAATGTAAGGCGAGGCTTCTCATATGAAGCACACCTGCACACTCGCTAGCCTGTTCCACTCTTTGTTTTCCGAATGCCAGGAAGTATTCTTGCCTCGCTTCTGAAGCAAGACGCTGGGAAGACATGTGCTACCAAGCAAGCGTACTCAAGATTGAGAAACACCCCATATTACTTCCAAAACACGTCGCACATTGTTTCTGATAGCAACGTTTCTGATAGGGCCGTGACCGTAAAAGCCAGCCACATTGCCAATGAATCAAATTGTGAAAGCTGCTCGTGAAGGCAAACCCACTGAGGAAGGATTATCTTCTTTGGATGCAGTTCCCCTCATTTACTGAGCTTTATAGTGTCGTTAAGCTTCTTATTTTAGCTATGACTCACCACTCTCACAAACGTAATTTCCAGACAGAAACTAGCCCTATTCGTGATAGAGAACATTTCAGGGAGGTGGCTGGGCGCTGTACTTTAAAGGAGGTGGGGCTGTTAACCAGATTAGCAAAACTAAATTGATCTCAATCTTTGAAGTCTTTGCTTTTGTGAAACTGACAAATTCCTTGTCAAAGTACTGCAACTTCAAGGTTCTGGCTACTTTTCCACCCTTACTGCACACATTCCCTGATTCACCCTGAGGTAATTTATTAGCAGCCATGGGATTCCCATCACCAACAGACCTCATGCTCAGTTCAAAATATTTCACTGAACAAGATAATGCAGTTTTCTTCCACCCTACTCGGTTTTACAGTAGTTTACAGTTCTCAGCCAGTGGGTTGTACACAGGGCCGGCCCTAGACTTTTGAAGGCCCTAAGCGAGCTTTGGCTTGGGGGCCCCCCTCACTCTAGCACGTTCTCACTACACACACATGAAGATTTTTTTTAAATATTGAAGTTAAAAGCATCAATTTGGTGCACTTTGAGAGTAAAATTAAGAGATCTATGGATACATCTCTCAACATCCATATGAAACAGAACTGTAAACAGATCTTTCTTTATGGATATTTTACAAATTACTCCCCTTTTAAACTGTATTCTTGTTTTGTCATATAGTATTTCATAACTGTTTTTCATGTATTCTCTCTGGCTGTCCATCTCATAATGTTCACATAGAAACTAGCTGTGAATAGGAATATCATTCAGAAGAATTATAATTTCATGCAAAAATCTGTCACATACAGATGTAGCACCCCAGATAGGACTCACATGGGTGTGTCCCAGTCAAAAGCCCAGCGGATGCCAGTGGCTGGGGGTGTTGCCAAATTGCTAGAGGGCGTTGCCCAATTTCCCCATTTGTTCAATTACAGGATTTAACCATGAGATGGCGCTTCATTCACAAAATACACAAAGACAACTGGGTGTTGTAGAAACATCAATATTTTAGATCAAATAAAGTATATAGTTTGCTTTATGCAGTATATTTCTTGTAATATTGTTGGGGTGTTTTTACACAGTACAGTAGATTGAAGTAAATCAACTTATACATTAAGATAAGATAAGATGAACCTTTATTAATCCCGTGGGGAAATTCAGTAGTTCAAACAGCAACAGGGTGAGAGTGAAAAACAGGACAGCACAGATTCACACAGATTAATAAAATCAAAAATAAGATGAGCAATACAAATAATAATAATGAGAAACTATGAAATAAGAAATGAATAAAACTAAAATGTAATTATCATATCATATATTATAATGTATTGTATTATTAAGTAATATCATACATTAACCCCATTATAGCAGATGCCACATTGAATGGATGAACACATGTATGCATCAATAATTACAACAGAGTATTTCTAAATACAAGTTGTAAAAATACTTATATGTATTTAATATTAACCCTTTGGAGTCGACCGTCACGCCGGCGTGATCAGATCACATGACCTGTTCAAGCCGGTGCCGCATAAAAACAACAGTCCGGACAACATTGCCGTGTGTTTCTGTCGAAAGTACTGGCTTGAAACTATATCCCAGTCTTTGTTTCATGTAAAAAGACCCAGTAAACACGGAGATACAATGATATAAAGTTAATACATTTCAAAAGTATGAAAAATGGAAGCACATATTTGAATATCTTCGCCGTATTTGATCATTTTACGAAACGGAAAATACTGGAAACTGTAGATCCTGCTCAACAGGATGTATATGTGTATTTCTGTCGAAAGTACTGGCTTGAAACTATATGCCAGTCTTTGTTTCATGCAAAAATACCCAATAAACACGGACATACGATGATATAAAGTTAATACAGATATATTTCAGAAGTATGAATAATGGAAGCACATATTTTAATTAGGGCTGTCAGTCGATTAAAATATTTAATCGCGATTAATCGCATGATTGTCCATAGTTAATCGCGATTAATCGCAAATTAATCGCACATTTTTGATCTGTTCTAAATGTACCTTAGAGGAATATTTTTCAAGTTTTTAATACTCTTATCAACATATGAGTGGACAAATATGCTTTATGCTAATGTTTATTATCATTTGAACAATGACAAATATTCTCATGAATATTAAACACAACAACCTCTGAACATTACACATATTCGCCTCAATTCAACCTGGAACCTCTCTCATACAATACAAATGGTGTGTGTGTGTGCGTGTGTGTTGGATCGTTGAAGCTATGTGCAACTCAAGGCATATGCTCGAACGGGAGCTGCCTGGACGCTGCAATCATGTTGCTGCAATCATGAGTGTGCTGACTTTTCGTACAATGTCCCACTGTCTGACTGCCTGCATAAAGTCAAGTGCTCGGCGCAGTTGTGTGGATAGAGCGCTCCTCTGTTTTCATTTAAACAGCTCCTTATATCCGTTAGCGCAGCTAGCTAGCACCCGATGCTAACAACAACAATGCACGTAAGGTCTCTCTCTCGCTCGCTCGGGCCACACATACACACACCCTCCCGGTCCTCCCGATGGCCAGTCGGTGCCTGCCGGTGAGCGTGGAAGTGTGGTCTGCTGCAAGCAGGCGGCAGGAGCGGGGCTGTCAGCATCAGCTTGTAGATGGTATTTTAAACTCGATGCGCTCTGAAACTACGGGGCGGCCGAGGAAAAAAAATACACATGCGTTAATCGCGTTAAAATAATTAGTGGCGTTAATCTTTTTTTGCGTTAACGCGTTATTAACTTGACAGCCCTAATTTTAATATCTTCGCCGTATTTGATCATTTTACGAAACGGAAAATACTGGAAACTGTAGATCCTGCTCAACAGGATGTATTTACCAGGGAGGGGGTGAGGTAATCAGGTAAACGGAGTGATACGAAATGAGACGAAAAGAGACGAAGAGGGACGGCGGGAACCGAAGAGAGACGGCGGGAAATGGAGAGAGACGAAGATATACGAAGAGAGGCGGTGGAAAAGACTGCGATTGAAGTAAAGTGACAGACAAACATTGAGAATTTAGATATAGTTAGATAGATTTAGAGTTTTGAAGATTCAACTATGATGAAGAGAACTCTGAACGTAAGTCAAGCTTTAAGCTTGTTTTTTGACATGGAGGAGGAGGAATCTATGATGTTGCCCTCTGTGTCGTAGTTGACAGAAACCGCTTGGCACAGATAAAGACAGAAAAAACTGATTTTTGTACATAATGTGTATATATGTAGCTGCATCTGTTTCATTTGTTCTGAAATGCTATGTTTCCCATCAAACACTACGTGTCCTTTAGGGACGGACAACAATGTACTTAAACTTAATTCTAAAATGTTGCAAATATAATTAGACACTTTCAACAACTTAGAGATGAAAAAGTAACATGACAGACATACAAGCTTTATTGTTTAAACTCCATCCTCTTAGTGCTTTGTTATTTTAATTAGGAGAGATTAAAGGAAGTGGTTTTTTATTTTCCTTTTTTAATCTGTCTTTACAAGAAGTGCATCTTTTTGTTTTACCTTTGCAGTATTATTTGATATGAGCTCAATGTGTATTATGGCTAATCTCTTAATTTTGTATGTGCTATTCTGGTGATGATCATAAACTATTCATTGTCTTTTTATTATATATGTGTGCTAATATGAACACTTGGTAACTGACTAGACTTTGTTGTAAAAAGGTAATTTAGCTCACAGGAGCCGGTGTTTTATATGAAGAAAGAGTCTGGAAGTGATATTGTGACTGGCTAGGTAAGGGACATTTTAAAAATACTCACTAAAATCATTCTAAATAAACAGAAGGCCAAGAAGAAAGAAACCAATGATAATCTCAGCAAATATGCTCAAAGGCAAAGTGACCATCTTTGAGCTAAAAATAGCGTGAACATCGCACGTGTGTTTATTATAAGATGAAAAGCCCTCTCAGATGTGAGGATCGGACAGATATGAATACATTGCTTTTCAACTAATTATTTGCTTTTTCTCTCAGCCGAAGTGATTGTTTGATAACTGTTATACTTTAACTACTTAGATATTTTTTTGTGATGGCAGCACACATAGTCTTCTAGTAACTCTGATAAAAAAACATTGTGTGTAATTGACAAGCAGGTTAGTATTATGCTTTGTTCATTATTCTCGCGTCCAGGAGAGAAGCTTTAGAAAAGGAGACTAAATGGAGTCTCTGAAAAGTTTCAAATGGGTACTTTAATTAAAAAAGGCGCGGTAGTGTTACAAGCAGAATATTATTCAGTCAGAAAAACAGCTGTGTTCTCGCTCTCGTGAGTGAAGGGAAGAGAGCGAGAACCACTTTTTCAGAAATTAATATTCAGCAATAATAATATCTCGACGTCTATAGTTGTAGTGTTGAAATCAGTAGGCTTCGGTGTGCAACACTCCGTGTCATATCGCTACTAAATTCACCTCTATAGTAAATGGTATTTTAGCCACATGCTAAATGCTAACCGGAGATGAAGGATTTTCAGAATAAAAGCTGAACAACTGGTTGTGCACTTCTGTTTTTTCAGTATAACACAGCATTTAAACTGACGGTATGTTTAAGGTACTTTATGCCATCAAAACATTGATTTTTAATTTCTAACATTAGCATAGCTTAGCATTAAGAATGGAAACAGGGAGAAGAAGCTCTCCTGACTTTAGACAAAGCCTTCTGTTCTCTTTGTATCGGCAGCATTAAGTTACATTGCATTTAGCTGATGCTTTTATCCAAAGCGACTTACAATAAGTGCATTCGACCAAGATGATAAAAACTTAAAGAAAACAGAATCATATAAGTACATCAGGTTTCATAGAGCCAAAACTAGGGCCACCAGGGTGGGTGGAGGGGGTCTGGAGGACGGGTTTTGGGCTGACAGCCCAAGAGCACAGCGGAGGACCCGGAAGGGATCTCGGGCGGACGGCCCGGGGGCAAGGCAGAGTCCAAGGGTGGGGTCTCGGGCGGACGGCCCGGGGACAAGGCAGAGTCCATGGAGGGTCGAAGGCCACAGTGGGCGAACTCAGGGGACCGAGCATGAGGGCGAAGGCAGTGGCAGGAACAGTAAGGGGGCCCGGCCCGAGGGCGAGGACCGCGGCCGGGAAAGTCAGGGGGCCGAGCTCGAGCGTGAAGACCGCGGCACTCAGGGGGCCGGGCTTGAGGGCAAAGACCACGGCACTCAGGGGGCCGGGCTAGAGGGCGAAGCCCAGACAGCTCCGGAGGCCGGGCAGGGCCTGGTGTCGGCCGAACAGGAACCGGAGCCGGTGGGACAGGCTTCGGCAGGATCCCACACGGAAGAGGACCAGGAGTTGGCAAGACCCCCGGCGAGACAGGTGATGGCGGGGCCTCCAACGGAACAGGACAAGAGGTTGGCAGGACCCCCGGCAGAAGAGTTGTCGGCGTGACCCCCAGAGGCACAGGACACAGGGTTGGCAGGACCCCCGGCAGAAGAGTAGTCGGCGGGGCCCCCAACGGGAGAGGACATGGAGTTGGCAGGATCCCCGGCAGGAGAGTAGTTGGCGGGACCCCCAACGGGACAGGAGATGGAGCTGGCAGGACCCCCATCGGAACCTCCAACAGCACAGGACATAGGGTTGGCAGCACCCCCAGCAGGAGAGTAGTCGGCGGGACCTCCAACGGCACAGGACATAGGGTTGGCAGGACCCCCGGCAGAAGAGTAGTCGGCGGGACCCCCAATGGGACAGGACATAGGATTGGCAGGACCCCCGGCAGAAGAGCAGTCGGCGGGACCCCAAACGGGACAGGACATGGAACTGGTAGGACCCCCGGCAGGAGAGCAGTCGGCGGGACCTCCAACGGCACAGGACACAGGGTTGGCAGGACCCCCGGCAGAGGAGTAGTCGGCGGGGCCTCCCACGGGACAGGACATGGAGTTGGCAGGACCCCCAGTGGAACCTCCAACGGACCAGGACATTGGGTAGGGACTTGAGACGTGACTCGAGAGGGGACTTGAGAGGAGACTCGAGAGGAGACTTCAGAGGGGAAACACGGGGGAACTAGAGAGGGGACTCGAGAGGGAACTCGAGAGGGGACTCGAGAGGGGACTTGAGAAGAGACTCGAGAGGAGAACCAAGGGGGGACTAGAGAGGGGACTCAAGAGGGGACTTGAGAGGGGACTCGAGAGGGGACTAGAGGAGGGACTAGAGGAGGGACTAGAGGAGGGACTGGAGAAGGGAGGAGGGACTAGAGGAGGGACTAGACGAGAGACAAGGGACTTGAGAAGGGAACTCGAGAGGTGACTAGAAAGGGCACTCGAGAGGTGACTTGAGAGGGGACTCGAGAGGGAACTTGAGAGGCGACTCGAGAGATGACTTGAAAGGGAACTCGAGAGGGAACTTGAGGGGGGACTCAAGGGGGAAACTGAGAGGTGGCTTGAGAGGGAACTCGAGGGGAGACTTGAGAGGTGACTTGAGAGGAGACTTGAGAGGGGACTGGAGAGAGAACTTGACAGGTGACTTGAGGTGACTTGAGAGGTGACTTGAGAGGAGACTTGAGAGGTGACTTGAGAGGGCTCTCGAGAGATGACTTGAAAGGGAACTCGAGAGGGGACTGGAGAGGGAACTTGACAGGGGACTTGACAGGGAATTCGAGAGGGAACTGGAGAGGGGACTTGAGAGGAAACTGGAGAGGGGACTCGAGAAGGGACTAGAGTAGGGACTAGAGTAGGGACTTGAGTAGGGACTTGAGAAGGGACTAGAGAAGGGATTAGAGAAGGGACTTGGGAAGGGACTAGAGAAGGGACTAGAGAATGGACTAGAGAGGGGACTAGAGGAGGGACTGGAGAAGGGACTAGAGAAGGGACTAGAGAAGGGACTAGGGAGGTGACTAGAGGAGGGACTATGGCAGCTGGGGTCAGAGCTGTGTCTGGAACCATGGCTGCTGGGGCTGGAAACATGGCCGGAACCATGGCTGCTGGGGACACAACTGGGTCTGGAACCATGGCTGCTGGGGCCAGAACTGGGTCTGGAACCATGGCTGCTGGGGCCAGAACTGGGGCCGGAACCATGGCTACTGGGGCCAGAACTGGGTCTGGAACCATGGCTCTTGGGGCTCGAAACATGGCCGCTGGGGCCGGAACTGGGGCCGGAACCATGGCTGTTGGGGCCAGAACTGGGGCCGGAACTATGGCTGCTGGGGTGAGAACTGGGTCTGGAACCATGGCTGCTGGGGCCGGAACCAGGGCCGGAAACATGGCTGCTGGGGCCAGAACTGGGTCTGTAACCATGGCTCTTGGGGCTCGGGCTACGAGCCTGGACTTCTTTTAGGAGCCGTTTGGAGGCTCTGTGGACCTCCAAAAGCCAGACGAGTTACAGAGCACGGCTCCTGGACAGGAGCAGGAACTGGGGCAGAAGCAGGGGTTGACTAGAGAGGGGACTAGAGGAGGGACTGGAGAAGGGACTAGAGAAGGGACTAAGGAGGTGACTAGAGGAGGGACTATGGCAGCTGGGGTCAGAGCTGGGTCTGGAACCATGGCTGCTGGGGCTGGAAACATGGCCGGAACCATGGCTGCTGGGGCCAGAACTGGGTCTGAAACCATGTCTACTGGGGCCAGAACTGGGGCCGGAACCATGGCTACTGGGGCCAGAACTGGGTCTGGAACCATGGCTCTTGGGGCTCGAAACATGGCTGCTGGGGCCGGAACCATGGCTGTTGGGGCCAGAACTGGGGCCGGAACCATGGCTGCTGGGGTCAGAACTGAGTCTGGAACCATGGCTACTGGGGACAGAACTGGGTCTGGAACCATGGCTGCTGGGTCCGGAACCAGGGCCGGAAACATGGCCGCTGGGGCCGGAACCATGACTGCTGGGCCAGAACTGGGTCTGGAACCATGGCTGCTGGGGCCGGAACTGGAGCCGGAACCATGGCTGCTGGGGCCAGAACTGGGTCTGGAACCATGGCTGCTGGCGCCGGAACCATGGCTGCTGGGGCCAGAACTGGGTCTGTAACCATGGCTCTTGGGGCTCGGGCTGCTAGCCTGGACTTCTTTTAGGAGCCGTTTGGAGGCTCCGTGGACCTCCAAAAGCCAGACGAGTTCCAGAGAACGGCTCCTGGACAGGAGCAGGAACTGGGGCAGAAGCAAGGGTTAACTAGAGAGGGGACTAGAGGAGGGACTCGAGAAGGGACTAGAGAAGGGACTAGGGAGGTGACTAGAGGAGGGACTATGGCAGCTGGGGTCAGAGCTGGGTCTGGAACCATGGCTGCTGGGGCTGGAAACATGGCCGGAACCATGGCTGCTGGGGCCAGAACTGGGTCTGGAACCATGGCTGCGGGGGCCAGCACTGGGGCCGGAACCATGGCTATTGGGGCTAGAACTGGGTCTGGAACCATGGCTCTTGGGGCTCGAAACATTGCCGCCGGAACTGGGGCCGGAACCATGGCTGTTGGGGCCAGAACTGGGGCCGGAACCATGGCTGCTGGGGTCAGAACTGAGTCTGGAACCATGGCTGCTGGGGCTAGAACTGGGTCTGGAACCATGGCTGCTGGGGCCGGAACCAGGGCCGGAAACATGGCCGCTGGGGCCAGAACTGGGGCCGGAACCATGGCTGCTGGGGCCAGAACTGGGTATGGAACCATGGCTGCTGGGGCCGGAACTGGAGCCGGAACCATGGCTGCTGGGGCCAGAACTGGGGCCGGAACCATGGCTGCTGGGCCAGAACTGGGTCTGGAACCATGGCTCTTGGGGCTCGGGCTGCTAGCCTGGACTTCTTTCAGGAGCCGTTTGGAGGCTCCGTGGACCTCCAAAAGCCAGACGAGTTCCAGAGAACGGCTCCTGGACAGGAGCAGGAACTGGGGCAGAAGCAAGGGTTGACTCCAAACGGAACACATTGGCCAGGGAGCCAGCCTGGCTGAGGCTAGCAGGCAGGGGATAACACACCGAGAGGAAATCCAAAATCCAGCCAGGTAAGAATTTCACCAAGCCTGGCTGGCGCGCCTCTGCCAGAGCAGCCTCTTGCTGCTGAACCCCGGACGCTCCCCTCCATCGATGAGAGCAGTTAGCCAAAAAAAGGAAAAATCCAATAATTCCTGTTCAAAAGGATCTGCTGGGCCCATATCTGGTTAGTTCGTACTGTTACGGTTGAGCGAAGGAAGCAGGACCCAAATGCAGATAAAGCTGAAAAAGCCTTTATTTCAAGGATAAATAAAAATAATTAGGACAAGACAGAACACTCACCGGTGAACACAGTCACAAACAAAAGACGCACCAACACTGAACACAGGAAAAGACAAGACTAAATACAGGGAGGGGTATTCACAAGACGAGAAACCGGGCAGGGGAGGAGAAACATTTGTATTGCACCCTTTACAAATGTTGTTGCAACTTCTTTCTGGTTTTTTACTTGTTTGCTCTATTACCTGATTATTGCTTAAATGTAAAAGTAAATTAAGAAGCTCACCAATGTTATATTTTTTCTTTGATTAATCTGTACCTGCTGAGTCTGAGATGCACTGACTTTTACTCTGTCACCATTTTCTAAGATTAACAAAATGGTCTCTCCATATGATTATCCAGCATATTTGATTTCAAGTGAGAAATTATCATTGCAATTTAAAGAGCAGCACATGAGTGATGTTTGATGAAAAGGCAAAAAAAACACAAAACATTTGTTACTAAAATGAAGATAAAACAGAAATACAACAGAATTGATACAATGAGACATTTCCATGAGATGAGTCAGCCCTTTATTGTGAGAGGATGTTTGCTGGGTGTGAGGATATGGACACTTGTTGTCCAGGAAGTCACAAAACGTAGCAATTATGGGAGGATGCCTTTTTTCTAATATGGATATCCTGTGCACACAACCCTGTCATGTGATTGAGGTAACCAAGGGCATTGAAGAGAACTTATGAGATATTACCATTGTTCCCTGTCACACTTTTGGAGACTATTAAGTTAAACATCTGTGTTGAATACATTCATTTTAATAGGGGACACAGCAACAAGTCCTGCATACTGTTGATAACTTGTTCTCACTTTATTAAGGCTTCAGTCCTTAGACTTTCATTATGTTTTGTTGCGTTCACAGTATCAATACTGTTAAATAAAGACCAGAAACCTATATAAAACACAGCAGCAAAGGGAAACTCAAAAAAAGAATATAGGGCCCCTTTAAATCTTTCTAAAAGTTCTGGAATATTTCCTGAGTGCCGGGAGCCTGAATGGCCTTATTTTTTTATATTAGCCAGACTTTGATGTAGAGTACAGATCAGTCTGCTTCACAAAGCTTTGTATTGTGGCTTCACTCTCTCAGTTATTTAATTATTTTGGCACCACTGCTGTCACTGCTTGCTGTCTTTTTATACTGTATATGCTGGCTTCAGTTTGTATCTTTAGCTTGTGATGCTGTGCACAAAGCCATAAAGACAAATACACAAACACATATTATGACTTTTATTTTTCATGTTTAATTTATATCTTTTTCCTGGTGGATATTTTTCTGCACTGCACATTACACATAGAGTGTGTGTAAAAAATAAGCCTATAAGTTATTTAATCCGAGTAGAGTAAGAGCAATGGTCAAAAGTGCTATTACAGAAGTTTGCATTGCACCAAGAAACTGTATTAATGGTAAATGTACGAGGTGTGACTCGTAAAGCAAATGTACGAGGTAAACACGTACCAATCAGAGCTACTTAATAATAATAAGACGACCATCCAGATGTACAATACTGCGTGGCTGTTATTAAATATTCATGGGACCAGGTGATGGATTGGCACACTTTTTGCATCTCAAACACTAAGCAGCAAAACAAGCACGGTTGCTATGGTTTCTGGTGTGTTCACCAGATGTTTTTTGTCTTTGTGGAGCACCTGTTTCCTAATAAAGCTCCCTGGGAATTGAAGTGCATCTTCACAGGACACAAACCAGATATATTCACTTTATCTCTCTCCAAGAATAGCCACAGATAACACATGCACTCTCCAAGTAATGGGACTTAATATGTATAAATGGGGCCTGAGAAACCAGTAACAAATTCACTATTAACCTTATGTTACTGTATATCTGGCCTTAAATCATTTTGTTAATAATTTGTTTATCCATCTGGATATACAGATTCAATTATATTGACCAGAAGACCAGATATACTCACATTTGAATAGCAATGACGTATATTTCAGAGAGGAACAAGTTGTTTTAGGTTTTGGATACACAGAGAAGATTTGTTAGTGGAAAGAAATCATCTTTTTTTTTTGTTCTTGATAAAAATGAAACTATATAAAATACCAGACTTATCTTAGATAACATGCATACAGTAAATAATGTTTATTATGTAAACCGATTTAGCCTTAGAAATGAGGAGACTCCTCATCCGGTATCAGACTAAACTAAGGTTGTTGGAGTTATTGACTGTCACAGTTAATGAAAATGAGCATCTGTAAACTCATAGATGTCCATACATTTTTTAAATAAGCAATCTAGTAGCCATTGGTAATAACCTCATAATAAAAACTAAAGGATTCCAGAAAAACATGAACAATTAAATTGTGCTTAATCTTGTAACACAATTCCTTACCCTTTAAGTATTACATTTCAGTTCACACACACACACACACACACACACACACACACACACGCACGCACGCACGCACGCACGCACACACACACACACATACCATGTATACATCACTTCAGGGGACATTACATTGACTTACATGCATTTCCTGGAGACTTATCCTAACCTTAACCATAACCAACACATGCCTAACCCTAACCCTTAACCTTAACCTTACCCTTACCCTAATCCTAAACCTAACCAAGTCTTCACCCTAAAATTAATGATTCCCCTCATGGGGACCTCCAATTTGTCCCCATAAGGGAAGCCAGTCCCCACACGTGACTATGTAAACAGATTTAGGTCCCCACAAGTATAGTAATGCTAGTCCACACACACACACACACACACACACACACACACACACACACACACACACACACACACACACACACACACACACACACACACACACACACACACACACACACACACACACACACACACACACACACACACACACACACTCCTACACTCATACACATAGCGGCATGTGATCTGTCCTGATGCGTTTTAGTTGCAATGCTGCGCACTGCTGGTCAGGAGCGATACTGCATGTTTATTTCTCCAAAAAACTAATTCATCTGGAAAAATGTGAAAAAAGAAAAATCGTATTTACTCTTACAAAACCTTTTATAAAATAAAGATCAGCTCTATTACTCACAGCATTAAATATGTTTTTACTACATATTTGGCCTCCATTTCTACATATTTGACCTCCTGTTGTGAAGAATGTCCCACATATTTTCATACATATTGTCTCCAGATGGAATCACAGTCTAGTCATTTCTAATTTGGAGCTCATTGGCTTCATATTTATAAAACGTTACTAAGGATAATATCAGTGAAACCAAATGATTCTTCTTTCCTTTATTGTACACCTAAATGTATGATGCACCGACATAAAATAATCCAAACAGAACAACAACAATATTTAGCATTTTGTGGTTTTTAACAGCTGGTCAGGATTCAAAGTTGAGTTGTTGTGGTTTTGGGCTTGTTTGGTTGATTGATAACTCCCCTCAAGTCTCATTTCCTGCAAACAAACACTGCTCAGCTGCATATCTTGCTTATCATGATAGATAGCTCACCCAAAAATATCCTCTTACTTGGATTCTGCCTGTGATGCATGTCTAACAGCAGCCACTCTTTTGGGGTCTGTTCGACAGCTTCCTCATTTATAACCACCATTTACTTCATGAAACTATCATTTCGGAATAGTTCAGACCAGCAGATCAGAGAGTTTTGACGTGTATGCCTTCAAGGAAATATCATTCAACAAAAAACAAAAAACAACATGAAGCCCAAATAAATCCTCTTTCATGATTTCTACCTTTCCCATGCCCACCAAAGAGTGGTCTTACTTGGAAAGGTGGAAGGCCAGGCCAGGAGTGACGCATGGGAACCTCTAAGCAGTGTGGGAAAGTAACTTTGGCCAGGCAGGTCAAAAGTCAGATGTCTGTGAGATTGTGCCCAAAAAGTGCTTTTAATACCAGCCTGTAAGGCCTAGTTGTAGGCACCTTGATTCAATATTTATATTAATGACAAATCAAGTAACCATGTGTAATTGGAAAGGGATCGCCCATAGTGATGAACCAACAACAATCATCACCCAATAAAGTGTTTTACCCATTTCTAACATGGGTATGACAACAACTTATAAGGGTGATAAAATATTGTGTCAACAGCTTCTTAAACATTCTACCAAGTGGCCACAAGATCGATTATTACAGTTTGTAAGTCTCTTGAAGTTATAAGCGACCATTTGCAACAGTGACAGAGCAACAATATATTAATTTGGAGGTAAAGGACATCCGGTGAATGTAAGTACAGTTTTTTATTTCCTTTTTAAATGCTTCACTTTCTTCACCAGCTAGTCGCTAACTTTGTCTGTCTGCTGGTTGGTGGAGGTAGTTTACAAGTTGTTTCTAACAGCTTTTGATGTAAACAGCTGTCTACCTTACCAGAAAAGGACACTTTAAGAGCAGTAAGAGTCGACCAAAAATTAGCTGTAGGCCAGACAGCTTAACAATGAGTTGAAAATCACTATAAAGTCAATGAAAGCTGCAGATTCAGGTTATAATTATCTGTAAGTGTATCATTATTATCAAAAACTTTCCTTGTTTTCACTTTGTCATTTGATGCAATCTAAATTATATTTTAAATGTTTTATTAAAGCTGGTTTGAAAGTAATTAGATTATTTTAAAACATACAGTAGAGGATATTTTGTTTTTTATGTTCATTAGTTGCACACAAGTAAACATTATCATTATTATTAATTATAGAGAGTTGAATTATAGGTCAAACTTGATGCAATACAGTGTTTTTGTTGTTGTAAAAAGTTCTCACAGGCCCTGCAGACAAGGTGTCCATCCTACTGACGTCAGCAATCTCAGCAGCTCTGCACCCCTGCTTTCTGTCTTCAATGTTTTTCAAGAGGTCAAAGGTCAGACCTCTCACAGGGACCTGGTTATCACAGTAAGGGTTGTGGGACCAAGGCAGAAGGGTAGAGGGGGTTGGGAGGAGGAAAGCAGAGCTTGTTTTCAAGTGGTCACCCCCAGCAGAGCTCCCATCCAGTCAGTGGCATATAGGTGAGGCATATGGGGAAGAGCACTTGGTATAAAGGGAGTCGAGGCAGCAGTACGGGAGGGAGAGCAGCAGCTTTCATATCCCCCATTTTAATAATATTCGATATTCTGGAATATTCTTAAACCTGGGAAAATCCACTTTGCATATACAGCCTGCATTTCTGGTTTGTATTTTCCACCTGTCATCACCATGGCTCTGTTGATGAATTACTGGATGTTTTTGGTTGCTTTGTTTTCGACAGTGACATGGACCCATGCCTTGAGAAGGTGAGACTTTTTCATATAAAACTGTCTTCTTGGCTTGAACAAAACAAGAAGACATAAACAACAAAAATAAACAAAGGAAAACAAATGTTTTATTGATAAAAGTTATTGTTTTCAGCATTCAGACTAACATATGTTTTTGTTCATTTTTCTTGCTGAGAGCACTGAGAGCAAGCATTCTGGCATTATTAAAGCATCATTGTTAAAATGGGATGGTGACCAGGCATATGTAGTCGATATGTAGCATGGAAATAGTACTTCATGTAAACATAGTATTTCTTCTTTTGTCACAAAGTCTTTACGTTTCTGCCGCAATACATTAATAATGTCTGTTCTGTTTCCAGAATCTCCCTGCACAAGATGCCCTCTATCCGAGAGACACTGAGGGACATGGGTGTTTCTGCAGAGCAGATCCTAAATGAGTTAGCCGAGAAGAGCGCAGACGACAACAACGGAACTGTTCCCACCCCTCTAACCAACTACTTAGACGTGAGACAATTTTGTGTGCTATATATTTAAGGAACATTTCTGAAAATCTATTGTGTGTTTTATGAAGGCTCAATTTAGTAGAAACCGACATGCTCACATGTAATTGAATTTGATGTCTGCTAAAAAAAGACACTTTAGTTTTGAGGGTTTAAACAACCATGGGCTTTGAAGCTTGTCTTTGGCAAAACTCCAAACTTCTTACAGAATAAAACAGCAAATACGATCGCCTTTAGATTTAAACTTTTGATTCATGTAATAATTGTATCATCAGTGGCATCGTTAAAGACCTCAAATTCAATTTGCGTTAACTGCACAAAAGAAGGATTTGAAAGACGTCATCAAACAGCATCAAAACGACAAAGGAATTAGCTGGTTTAGGAAAGTCAGGAAATAGATCACCATAACTGTATAATTGTATTTATTATCTCTAACAGACCCAGTACTTCGGGGAAATCAGTATTGGCTCTCCACCCCAGTTGTTCAACGTGGTCTTTGACACCGGCTCCGCCAACCTGTGGGTGCCTTCGCAAAGCTGCTCACCTTTCTCCACCGCCTGTTGTAAGTGTCCACGACCCAGAAAGTAACTTTTAGTTACAGCTGCAATAAGGCCTTTACAGTTAGAGCACAAACTCTACTGTTTTGGTACTGTAGCAGGCACCTGTTTTAAAGGAAAAAGCTCTGAAAACCAAGTATTCCACAAATATTCCACTACCTGCTCAGCACCTCTTTGACAGACTAGCAACTAACTGGCAAAGAAAGTGGATTACTTAACAGCTAAAGAATTACATATTTTCCTCAGAAGTCGGTGCACACCAAAAGGATAGTGAAAGTTGGGCTTACATTTGCATCTTTGGGTTCAAGAAAAGCGCTATAGAAATAAAATGTATTATTTATTATTATTTTCAAGTTTCCAAGAAACACATGAAGGATAAAGTCGTATTTGACGGATGTGTAAAAGTTCACGATATTAACTTAAATGTGGTTTGCAAGTGGTTTTTCCCAAAGTTGGCAAAAAACGAAATGTTATTGCAGATTTAATTGTTATTTTCATATAAATGAGACTCAAGAATCATTGTTTGGTAAAGCTTCCAAACTACTTTGACAACTCAAATGAATTTTGAACTTTTAGTCACTCACAACAGATACGATGCCTCCCAATCTCGCACTTATGTTGAGAACGGAACCGGTTTTTCCATCCAGTATGCTGCAGGGAATGTCAGGGGATTTCTGAGTGAGGATGTGGTTGTGGTGAGTTGTTCATTAAACCAGTTTAAAAACAAAGAATTTGTTTGTTTTCTAACAAACTGTTTCTTTAATGTCCTGCCACGGCCTCCTCTCCCAACATTTGACTCTGAGCTTGTGTGCAGGTTGGTGGGATCCCTGTGGTTCAGGTGTTTGCTGAGGCAGCCTCTCTGTCTGCCATGCCCTTCATCTTTGCCAAGTTTGATGGAGTCCTGGGGATGGGTTACCCAAACGTGGCCATCGACGGCATTACTCCCGTGTTTGACGGTATCATGTCTCAGCATGTCCTCACGGAAGAGGTGTTCTCTATCTACTACAGCAGGTGTGTGAAATCCAGTAAACTCATCCAGCTTGTATGAAATAAACAGAAGATAAATAGTTAGATGTGTAAGATAATTGAGACAAAACAAATATTCCACTGCTAGCAAGAACATATAGATTACACTTTTTTGTTGGTTTTGAATGAAACTACGATTACAAAAATTATAATGATGTAACATAGCATTGTCAAGAATTGAATTTATTAACTGCAAAATAGAAATAATATTGTCTTATTAAATATCTGTTATGAAAATGTTGTAATCTTACTGGTAAAGTTGAAGACATTTTTTTATTAACGCTGATTTTGGATCTGGTAGATACAACCGAGTGCTTGAAGAAAACACATACTCTTTTTTTTTCCATCGAAACCAGTTGAGGGAAAATTATAAAGGTTCCCTGGGATTGTAGTATGAAAGGTCATGGGAGGTCATGGAACAGTTTTTTAAATGTGTTTTCAGGGATCCAAAACACTCCCCAGGTGGAGAGCTGGTTCTTGGTGGCACAGACCCAGATTACTACAGCGGAAACTTTAACTATATGGACACTAAAGAGACTGGCAAATGGGAAGTCAACATGAAAGGGTGAGAATTGTTCTTAATACATAACACATTATGTGTATTTGCACTCATTGAGAAACAACACGTTTTATTGTGCAACCCTTCATGCTTCCAGGGTTTCTGTGGGTATGGAGATGATGTTTTGTGCAGAGGGCTGCACAGCAGTGATCGACAGCGGCTCCTCCTACATTACAGGCCCGGCGTCCTCTGTGTCCGCGCTGATGAAAAACATCGGAGCACAGCTGGATGAAAGTGGAGTAAGTTTTTAAGCATGCAACATGGTTTCCCACAGATAAGTTAGTCTGTAAAAGAAAAGTCATCAACCCATTATCACCCTCTGATTTGTTTTGTTCATCAGTACAAAGTCAACTGTAACACTGTCAAGACGTTGCCCAGTGTCACTTTCCACCTGGGGGGCCAGGAATACTCTCTCACTTGGGAGGATTATATTTTATGGGTAAGAAGGATGATACATACTGAATCATATTTATATAAACATGCAGTTGTGGAATGCAATCAAGTACAATCACTCAAGAAGTGTACCTAAATACAGTTTTAAGGAGTTTTTAAAACGTAATACTTCTACTACACTACATGTCAGAAAGGTATATTTATTTATGTGCTGTATTTAACTCACAGCTGCAAATACTTACAATGCATGTTTTAGTTATTTAGCTAATTAGGCTTGGTCAAATTGCTATGAACATATGCTGGAATTTGTGTGGGTTTTAAACCTTACTGCTTATACTTTAAGTACACAAGAAGGTTGTAGCCTACTATTGTATTTTGACTTTTAATTTAAACAGATTATATTTACATTGTGTTGTTGCTACTTTTACTTAACAAAGTCAAAGTCAACTTTATTGTCGATCTCGAAATATGTTTGTACACACAGAAAGATCGAAATACTGTTTCCCACAGTCCCGACGTATACAATAACACATTAAAGGTCCCATGACATGGCCATTTCCATTGATCATAATTGCATTGTTGAGGTCTAGAATAGATGTACATTGGTCAATGTTCCAAAATCACATTGGTTTCTCATACAGCATCTCTGTATAGTATGTGTATTCACTCTCTGTCCTAAACGGCTTGTTGGAGCTCCTGCCCCCCCCCCCCCTCCCTATGAGGCCACTGTGCTCTGATTGGTCAGCTCGCCCACTCTGTTCTGATGAGTCCACCACCGTTACAGCGGAACATCTGTGATTATGTGTTACAATGGCGTTTGTTGGCAACCAGACAATTACACCAGTAATGACAAACAGATGAGAATGCTGCGTGGGGTCTGGGTGCCATGTTGGCGGGACGTTGCGGGGCTCGTGTTGTTACTGGTGTTGTTTCCTGGTTCCTGCATGGGGTCTGCAAGAGGAGCTCCGCGGATTGGTCCATTTGGACCTGGGTATCGTTACGTCACTATACTCAGGAAGAAAAACATGGAAAAAGAAAAATGGAAAAAGAGGTGTTCTGGGGCATTGTAGACAGGTATTTTCTGTGTTAGAGTGTTACTCGCTACAGGGTGTACTTTGAGGGTTTGTGACTTTGCAGACCGTTTGCATGCAGAAAAAGCTACATAACACACAAGGGAACAGGTAATAACCGGAAAAGCATGTCATGGGACCTTTAAAATACAAGAATACTCAATTACAAAAAAACACAAAATAACCGTTTACTTCAAGTAAGCAGGAACTATTTCCATAGCAGTAATGTAAAGGATCTGAGTGCTTCTTCCATCACTGTATATATGCTTCTCTTATAGTGTCTTGTTATAAATCTGACTTTTCCTTGTTTCTGCAGCAAACCCAGATCGAAGCGGACGTCTGCACCGTCACTTTCAGGGCCTTGGATGTGCCGCCCCCTACAGGTCCCATGTGGATTTTGGGAGCCAACTTCATTGCCCGCTACTACACAGAGTTTGACCGCCGCAATAATCGGATAGGATTTGCTACAGCAGTCTGATGGGAAGATAAACCTCAGCCATGTTGCTCTGTTTTCTTTTTCTCTATCTTTGCTGCTATCTCCTCTTCGTCCATTTTTCGCTTCGGTTAGTTTTAACGGTAACTCATGACCAAACTACACCTGTTATAAATATAAAAGGTAAAGAGCAGTGCACATTTAGGAATATCAGCATCTTATATATTGCATTATGTGTAACAAATGCACTGAATGCATTCTAAACGTTTTCTATTTATTTATAAGCCGCATCTTCCAGCAAATGCAAAGTGTGTGTGTGTGTGCTGTGTCTGTGTGTGAGACTGTGCTTAAAATGATCACTTAGCTACAGTGGAAAACCATACTTGTATTGTACTGACTTGACAAGAATAAACTTGTTTACATGGATTTAAATTAGACCCAAGCCAGACTGCATTAATAACTGCATTGTTTTCCTACAAATGTGTCTAATGCATTTTGTGACCATGGGAAAGTCAAGTTGAAAACCAATTGCTGTATCACAGTAGTCATGGAAGTATTTTCACAGCGTGATGTGTAACGGTGCTGTTCTCCCACAGAAGTTGCTTCTTTACACTGGGGCTTTATCTTTGGTAGCCATCAGTTACAGTAGGAGTGAGGGACATATATGTTGTCACATATACATTTCTTAAACAAAGTTATTTCTGCTCTATAGTTTTAGTGCAACCTGTGGTCCCTTTCACTGAGCAATGGACTTTCTTTCTGTTTTGAAAAAAAGCAAACATTTTACATTTTGTAATCCGAGTAACTCTGTTTAGAGTAAAACTCTTAATGTTTGTATCGCATTGAAGCTCATCATGAAAAGCTCTGAACAACAAAATCCTTAAGGAGTAAACATTCATCTTGGTTTGTGATTTAGGGATCGACCTGACAAACACGGTTATTTCTGCTTACTTAGCAGGGAGAAGAGGCACAAGATAACAAAACAATAAAGGCACATATTCAGCAGATGTAGTTGTCAGATGTTTTTGTCTAATTTTCTCGAAATTGGTTAAGAAAGTCCTCTCATGCTTCAATGATTTGACAGTGAGAGTGCCATACTGTATGCTTCCTTCCTCTCACATCCATGAATTGTCCTCTTTTAGATTGTATCTGTTGACAGTCGACAGTGAGGTGAAAGTGCATATCTCTTTACTGGCATTTCATCAACACAATCAGACCATTGCTTAAGCATTTCTGACAATAGGCTATAGTTCAACAAAGCTACTCAGGCTGGAAATGAGCCGGCGCAATCAAAATGCTTCAAAATGTAACCTCTAACTTGTAGTGTGACTGCCAAATATTTGTATGTATAGCTCAAGTCTTGAAACTGATGCAAAAACGTTCACTCTTGGATAATCACCATCTCTTGCTTACAAATTCCATCTATTAATAATGGAAGTTTCTAACATGTTGTCATCGTTGCATATTGATGTACTTTTTCATATTATTTATAAATGTATCATCAATTCAAGCCAAATATCCTTAATCGTCCTCCATTCGTCTTAAGTCCAGAGGGTTCTCTCATACTGTACAGAATATAATTCATACATTGTGAACATTATGAATCGATTCAATTTCTTGCCCAGCGTTAGATGGGAAGATTGACACAGCCGTACATATGTGTCCCATCAATATGGAGCTGGAGCTAGCAGACACATGCTGTCCTTTGTACTCCACTACATTTATTTTGCACCTTCTACCACATTATTATTTATTAAGCTCCCCAGTAGTACAACAAATAATCAAAATAAACCCCTATGAAAAGTATTTGGTCTTTCAATGGCCCATTCTGCAAAATGAGTACTTTTACTTTTGGTACTTTTACTTACCTACAATTTTGATGCAGGACTTGTAACTAGTTTTTGTTCACTGCAGTTTTGCTACTTTTACTTAAAGGGTAGGTAATTCACTTCAGAAACACTTTTTGTTATATTCCATGGAATGCTCTTAACATCCCGATAGCAATGAATATATTAAATGCTTTGACAATAAATGTATACAAAAATGTCATCTGTGGAAGCCGTAGTATTGTAAAAAGCACAACCAATCATTTTAGCCGGCCCGGCTAAAATAACTGGATGGCCTACCTGCCTGTCAGCCTTCCATCTGTGCACAAACTTATCTCGTGCCCTCATTATTCATGTGCACGTTCGTGTGTATTGGAGGAGGGGCTCTGTAAGGAAGTCTGAAGGAAGGGTCAGATTTTTTTCGGCTGCGTACTTTCAAATTCTAGCGCACTCGAGCTGGTTTCTCCATTCTTACCTACCCTACCTTTAAGTTAATAATCTACTAGAGTACTTCTTCCATCTAAATGTTCCCAAACGCTTTGAAGAACCCAATGGTGGAAGAAGTGCTCAAAGTGGTTATAGTTTTATTTTTAATAAAGGTTACATCATTTCCTAAAACTTCTTGGCACTGTAGTTTTTTTCAGGAAATATTACTCAACCACTTAGTGTATTTGTACGTATTGTTTTCACCGGCGGATTAGTACACACATGGCACTCTAATGTGTATTTCTCGCGAAAGTACACAACTTTAATTGTGTTCTTGATTCAATTATATTAAAAAGGAATCATTGTACGCACAGGCCTCATCCAGTTGCATATTATTATATTGGGTTATTTAATTATTAACATTGATGTTGTAAGTAGAAAACTGAAGGTAATGTTGTTGCTGCTGGGGGTGGAGCTATTTTGAACAACATTCCATTTTGCAACATTACATTCTATTCTATTTGTAGATCACATGATTTTTATGTAAAAGGTTAATTTGTAAATCCAATCCAATCCAATCCACTTTATTTAAATAGCACATATTAAAAACAGAGGGTTTACCGAAGTGCTTCACAGCAAACATAACATTATAATAAAATATAACATTACAATAATAGATAAAAGGCATACATAAGAATAGATAAAAGGCACATAAAGGCTATGGGCAGGGGTGGATCTACCGGGGTGGCATCCACCCTAAAAAATAGCCTTGCCACCCCAGTTGGCAGCTTTGTTTTGAAAGAAAAGTTATGGCTCATCGGACAATTATGAGAGAAAATCTCTAATGTCCGAGTGCAAGTGAATGCAGCACAAGACGCGTGGAAATATGATTGGCGGCGATTTCATTTGAACAGGACGGCGCAAAACGAGAAGCATTCGAACAAGGAATGAGGTATTTGCGGTCTACAATGACAGAGAAGAGACAATTTTGGCTGTGGATCTTAATACATTTGTGAGGCGTTTTGCTGAACAACATTGTAATTGCCGCATTCAGCTGTTATAGAGTGGCAAAGTCCCTCCCCTTCCGGTGGACCTCCATGGGACCTTATTTCGGAAAGATTATGTATTGACGTCAATGGAGAGAGAAAGATTATCTTTCAATCCCGTTTGAATTGTGCCACGAATTACACATATGATGTTTGTCAATTTAAAAGATAATTTTGCAAGTAAAAAAAATAAATGGGTTGTAAAACTGTGAAGTAACACATTTTTTTGTGTGAAGCGCACAATGAACTACATCTCTGGTCTCGCACAACAACACACGTCACCAAGATGGCCGTCACTACTGTCTTGTCAAAAAAGGGATTGACTACCCTCACTATCACCACAAGGAAACACGTCCAGAAGAATGTCATGCAAAGCTGCCTGCCTGCCTGCCTTCCTTTGATTCTCTCTAAACTGCCTGATCTTTATGAGGTTAAATTGTTAACATAGGTTCAGGAGCATGGCCACGCCTAAAACTCCGCCTCGAACCACGGCCACCCCTATTTATATCCGGCAAAACTTCCGACCACTGCTTGTCTCCATCCTTTCAAGGACTGACAGCCAGACCGTGATTCACGCCGCGCGTCGTCACGGTTCAAACAAGCTAAACGCTACCACGAGAACATTCAACTTACCATGGATTCTGAACTGCTGATCAACTCACCGGAGTCAGACGAAGATCTCTTCGACATCGGCTACCCGCCATCCACGTTTTAGCAGTTGGATCTAAGCCAAGCATCCGAACGGAGCCGCGTGCGCTCGGCAATCAGTGTCCCACACACCAGCCGCCACCGCTCCCACTCAAGCTCCCCCAACGAGACACCTCCAACTCCAGACAGGTCCCAGGCTTCGTCTACTCCGCCAGCGAGGGCAAACAACCGGGGCCACAACAGGCACAGGCAGCTCCAATCTCCCCACCAATGGCAACCTGCCTCATTAGCAGCCCCCGGCCACTCGCAGCAGCGCACTCGACATGCCTCTCGGACGGAGCCGCGCTCCGAAACGGAGCCCAAACCCAGGAGGTGGACAGTCATCAACTCCAACGTTTCCTGAAAGAAAACGGTATCCACTTTCACCGAAATGACAACAAGGCTAGACTGTTCAACCTCTACAAAGCCTACAGCAGCACAACGGCAAGAGCAACGACACACACAGCTCTTCCTGCTCCAGAGCCAACCACCGTGCGGCGCGCGCACCACGGGTCGTGACGTCACAGGCCTCCGTTCTCCTCCTCGGACACAGCCCGACTCACCGGCACCCCCTGGTGGGGGCCAGGTCGTATTGCCCTCTGCGCCTGCTCACAGGCTTCACGAAAATCCCCTTGCACATACAATAATAATAATAATAATAATATTATTATTATTATTATTATTGTATGTACATACATCCCTTCATCCCTTCTTCTTCTTCTTTCCTACCTTCAGCAGTCCACAGCAACCCAGCTTCTGCTTACCTTCCTCCTCTAGCAGCTAACCCCGTAGCAACAGCGCCTCACCCAGTGAGCAGACGCTCCGGTCTCCCTCTCTCTGACCCTCGCAGTGAGCAGACGCTCCGGTCTCTCTCTCTCGACCCTCGCAGTGAGCAGACGCTCCGGTCTCTCTCTCTCTGACCCTCGCAGTGAGCAGACGCTCCGGTCTCTCTCTCTCTGACTGTTACGTTCCCTTGTAGATCTAGGGGTACCAAGGGAAGTAGCGACACACAAGATAGCCGGACGAGAGAAAAAGGAGCGGAAACTGAATGCTGAAGGAGTTTAAGTGAGGTTTTAATTAGTAAATAAGTAAGGCGGCTCACCAGCCAAATTACAAAACAAACTTACACTAAACAACACACAACTATGCTGGGTCTCACACAGAGACATGCTGCACACATGCAGCCAGACGAGAAGGAGAGAAAAGGGTCCCTCACTGCCGTCCTCCTCCGGTCCTATATGGAAGCCCTGATTGTCAATTAGGAGCACCTGGGGAGAGGCTGCACCTGGGGACAATCGGGCAACTCACCACTCTGTCGCATCGCAACCGGGTGCCGGTCTTTTGGCTTTTCCAGAGCAGCTGCCACCTGCTCCTTCCGAGCTACACACTCTGCCTCTAGATGACCAGGATCAAGACAAAAGAAACACAATCTCTTTTTCTTGGGTCCTAGAAGAGAAGCAGAATGAGCATGTGTGGCACGCCTGTTACGAGCTTTCCGGAAACCAGAACGATGAGGAGAATCGCTCTGAGCCAAAACACCACTGTGTGATAGCTCAAGCCCTTCCTCATCCGCCATAGTGGTGGCCTGCTTTCGCTTCCAAGCTGCACAGTCTGCTATCATATGACCAGGGTCAAGACAAAAATAACAAGCTCTGTCTATCCTGGGACCTAACAATGGAACACTGGCACAGGGAACATAATTATCAGGAGCTCTCCGATAAGTGTCCCGCTGAGGAGGATCCCGCTCTTGTGTATCAGCGCAGACTCCTCTGCCAGAGTGGTAGCCTGCTGAAGGGTAGTCACTTTCTGCTCATTCAGGTAGACTACCGTACGCTCCGGTACACCGTTTTTAGACTCCTCCAACAGCATCAGCTCACATACTGAAGCGATGTCATCCGCTTTACATGCTCTACACCACCTGTCAAAGAGGACTTTCTTCTCCCTCGCGAAGTCCACGTATGTTTGGCCAGAAGCTTTCTTCATGCCGCGAAAACGCTGCCTGTAGGCCTCAGGCACAAGCTCATATGCCCTGAGAATAGCACCTTTCACCTTGTCATACTCCAAACTATCCTCGACAGAAAGAGAAGAGCAAGCCGCTTGAGCCTTGCCGACTAGCTTGCACTGTAAAAGAAAAGCCCACACGTCTTTTGGCCAGTGCAGGGCAGCAGCAATGCGCTCAAATGCACCAAAATAGACTTCCACCTCTGATTCCCGAAACACAGGGACCAAAGAAATATGCCTGCTCACGTCAAAGGAGGCAGCAGGACCAGAAGGTGTAACTGCAGAATCACCCACCACAGCTGCTTGGAGCTCTAGCTGACGCATCCGGACAGCAGTGTCTGCCTCCAACTTCCTGATCTCCAGCTCCTGCTTCCTGATCTCCAGCTCCCTCCTGAGCTGAAACTCTCGCTCACGCTCACGCTCCTCCCTCTCACACTGGAGACGAGCCATACGCACTTTTACCCTGGCATCTAATTTAGACCCCGTAAGTGAGGATCCTGCCGAAAACGAGTCAAACTGAGGTGTGGTGAAAATGTTTGCCTGTTCCGTAGCACTCTGAACCACCGTGCCAGGAGATTCCACTAAAGCAGGCCGCCTCAAAACCCCCTGTTCAACTAGTCCAGTTATCAAAGTAGCCTTGAGTTCACTTTTTACCAGAGCCGAGGAGACAGAAACATGATAATGGTCAGCAACTAACCGCAAATCAACCTTCCTGCACCCGTCTAGCTGACCCACAGTAGGACTGGCCACAAACTGCTCCAACACAAAAGCCATCCTTAGCAACGGCTACTTACAAATATTATTATTTATTTATTTACAAACTTCCCCAGATCCTGCCTACCAAACTTTACCTAACTATCTTCTGGAGCGTGCCGGGCTCGAGGCGACTTTAAAGGCAAACATCAGCGGCCGAAACCCTGAATCGCCTGCCCCCAACAGGGAATAAATCCCCACCCAGGATTACCCCGAAAATAAAAAAGGCAAAAAAAAAAAAAAAAAATGAGTGCCTGATGGAAGGACTGATTCAATCCAGCTAGACACTCCCCTGTCTAAACTGAGGAAGCTGTTCAACAGTAAATAATTTCACAGCCAATCCTACACTTATATACACTACTGCTCACCACCAAACACAATATCAACACTAACCAACAACCAAATACTCACTCTTTGTCTCAAAGATTGGACGAGCCCCCATGTTACGTTCCCTTGTAGATCTAGGGGTACCAAGGGAAGTAGCGACACACAAGACAGCCGGACGAGAGAAAAAGGAGAGGAAACTGAATGCTGAAGGAGTTTAAGTGAGGTTTTAATTAGTAAATAAGTAAGGCGGCTCACCAGCCAAATTACAAAACAAACTTATACTAAACAACACACAACTATGCTGGGTCTCACACAGAGACATGCTGCACACATGCAGCCAGACGAGAAGGAGAGAAAAGGGTCCCTCACTGCCGTCCTCCTCCGGTCCTATATGGAAGCCCTGATTGTCAATTAGGAGCACCTGGGGAGAGGCTGCACCTGGGGACAATCAGAGGGAGAGAGAGGAAAACACACACACACGACCACACACACACTACGGCACGTAACACTGACCCTCGCAGTGAGCAGACGCTCCGGTCTCTCTCTCTCTCTGACCCTCACAGCGAGCAGACGCTCCGGTCTCTCTCTCTCCGACCCTCCCAGTGAGCAGATGCTCCGGTCTCTCTCTCTCTGACGCTCGCAGTGAGCAGATGCTCCGGTCTCTCTCTCTCTCTCTGACCCTCGCAGTGAGCAGATGCTCCGGTCTCTCTCTCTCTGACCCTCGCAGTGAGCAGATGCTCCGGTCTCTCTCTCTCCGACCCTCGCAGTGAGCAGATGCTCCGGTCTCTCTCTCTCCGACCCTCGCAGTGAGCAGATGCTCCGGTCTCTCTCTCTCCGACCCTCGCAGTGAGCAGATGCTCCGGTCTCTCTCTCTCTGAAAATCGCAGTGAGCAGATGCTCCGGTCTCTCTCTCTCCGACCCTCGCAGTGAGCAGATGCTCCGGTCTCTCTCTCTCTGACCCTCGCAGTGAGCAGACGCTCCGGTCTCTCTCTCTCCGACCCTCGCAGTGAGCAGATGCTCCGGTCTCTCTCTCTCTGACCCTCGCAGTGAGCAGATGCTCCGGTCTCTCTCTCTCTGACCCTCGCAGTGAGTAGACGTTCCGGTCTCTCTCTCTCCGACCCTCGCAGTGAGCAGATGCTCCGGTCTCTCTCTCTCTCTCTGAAAATCGCAGTGAGCAGACGCTCCGGTCTCTCTCTCTCTGAAAATCGCAGTGAGCAGACGCTCCGGTCTCTCTCTCTCCGACCCTCGCAGTGAGCAGATGCTCCGGTCTCTCTCTCTCCGACCTTCGCCGTGAGAAGACGCTCCGGTCTCTCTCTCTCAGGAAAAATAATACAAATAATAAAATAAACTTCGCTAGCCAAGCCGCCGGCCGCATCAAGCCGTTCAACCAGGGAACATACCGGGATGCTCCGGACTCCGAGCGTTACTGCTGCATCTTCGCAGCACGTGCATCCCTCTCTTGCCAATTATGCAGCCCCCCCCCCCACCCGGCCTTAACATGCTTAGTCAGCTCTCCACCATCTCAAACACCTCACTCACTTTCCTCTCCATCACGCAACGCCTCAGACTTTAACCGTCTATCACCCGCAGGGAGGCAGGATGGTGTGAAACAATTTCAATGACCTAGGCTGCTCTTTTTCTAGCTGCCGCCTCATGCACATCTGCTCTTTCTGCGGCGGCGCTCATGCCAGGAGCACCTGCCCTCACAACCCAACTACATCAGCAGATTGACTAGCACGGCACCTCAGCACACCCGTCAAGATAAGCAACTTAGCTACCGCCTCAGCGAATCATCCAGATAGTCTGTTTACTTTCTCACCAATGGCTTCACCCATGGTTCCCACCCAGGCATAGCAATACTGCCCGACACATCTCACATCTGCCACAACCTTCAGTCCGCTTTAACAGAACCTCACACCTTCGACACCTTACTGGCCAAAGAAGTCAAAGAAGGATTCATGATAGGCCATTCGATAGTCCCCAATCAACCACAGACTCCCCTATGTGCTCCATCTTCTCGACGACTTTCTCACGGTTACTCCACCATCCTCACCCCCCTGCCACGGGCTGAGCACACTCATACAAATATTTTGCAGACCTTGGCATTCCTCTGTCTGAGGAGAAAACCTCAGGGCCTACAACCTCCATTGAGTTTCTAGGCATCACCCAGGACTCAATGTCTTTCCGGGCTTCTCTATCCTCAGAGAAAGTACAGCGCATCACTCTCCTCTTGTCAAACTACTTACAGGCAGACAGATGCACGAAACGGCAGCTGTTAGCCCTCCACGGCAAACGACTCTCATATTCACACTCCGGAATAAAACGGATCAGCTGGGAATTTCTTTCCCCATCCACATCTTCCGCCTGAACTCGTATCCCAGCCATACGAGCCACTAACCAAATACCTCAG
Source organism: Pseudochaenichthys georgianus (assembly GCF_902827115.2). Lineage (NCBI taxonomy): Eukaryota > Metazoa > Chordata > Actinopteri > Perciformes > Channichthyidae > Pseudochaenichthys > Pseudochaenichthys georgianus. Next base: position 14,159,535 of record NC_047509.1, read on the forward strand.
CGCAAGGTACGATGCATACGCAACGCCTCAACACCCACTCTTTCTCACCGAAACAGGGAAAACGGCCACACGTTTCCGGTTCCAGAAACACTTCCACAACGCGTTGCTTATTTTAGGGATATGCTCCGAATATTATTCGAGCCATTCCTTCCGCATTGGCGCAGCGTCCACAGCAGCTAGACCGGGCATCTCTTATCCAACCATCTAGGCCCTCGGCCACTCGTCATCCCAAGCGTATCACGCTTACATCCGCAACAATCTCAATGATCTCAGACATGCACACGCTTAAGTCAGCTGCTTTAATCCGACTCTTTTGGGGGCCCGTAATCAGCCCACGCAGATCATGCCGGAGACGGAACCCCCACTCTGAGTCTCCCACTGCACGGACCACAGCTCGTCCTCCCAGATCATCTCTTCACCCCCCTCATATCATTCACATGTTACTTCAATAAACTTACAAACATCACACTGTTGTGGCGTGGTTCCTGCTAGTGAAATGAGGTTACCAAGTACCGGTTATTGTGTGTATTCTTTCATGTTACGGGTCTCAGCACGAGCCACTACCGCGGAGTAGAGGTTGGGGCCGTAACAACATGTCCAAGACACTGTGAAATGTACTTTGCACTTCAATGGAGTAATAAAAAGTTAAAATGGGCATTTTCTTTGTTTTTCTTTGTTGATTGAGCTGATTGAATTGTGTAGTTATGGTAAAATCCCAGTGAACTAGTCAGATTTACAATATATTATCGTATTATTTACATTTTTATATTTACAGTAAATTACTGGCTACTGTGTTGCATTACTTCTACAGTAATAGTGTGAAAATAGAGGTAATTACTGTAATTTATGTACATCAAGATACCATAATACCACAGCTCTGTACTGCTATATCACAGTAATTCCATGGGCATGGCAACTGTAAAGTCACAGTATTTAGTTGTACTTGTATTCTAATTTACTGTAATATATCTACAGTAAATTACTGTGAAATATTCACAGTCAATTACTGTGAAATCCATGCAACCAGTAAACATTTTACAGTGTACATGTCAGAAATGTATATTTATTTATGTGCTGTATTTAACTCACAGCTGCAAATACTTACAACGCATGTTTTAGTTATTTAGCTAATTAGGCTTGGTCAAATTGCTATGAACATATGCTGGAATTTGTGTGGGTTTTAAACCGTACTGCTTATACTTTAAGTACACAAGAAGATTGTACTATCGTATTTTGACTTTTAATTTAAACAGATTATATTTACATTGTGTTGTTGCTGCTTTTACTTAACAAAGTCAAAGTCAACTTTATTGTCAATCTCGAAATATGTTTGTACACACAGAAAGATCGAAATACTGTTTCCCACAGTCCCGACATATACAATAACACATTAAAGGTCCCATGACATGGCCATTTCCATTGATCATAATTCCATTGTTGAGGTCTAGAATAGATGTACATTGTTCAATGTTCCAAAATCACATTGGTTTCTCATACAGCATCTCTGTATAGTATGTGTATTCACTCTCTGTCCTAAACGGCTTGTTGAAGCTCCTGCCCCCCCCCTCCCTATGAACCCACTGTGCTCTGGTTGGTCAGCTCGCCCACTCTATTCTGATGAGTCAACCACCGTTACAGCGGAACATCTGTGATTATGTGTTACAATAGCGTTTGTTGGCAACCAGACAATTACACCAGTAATGACAAACAGATGAGAATGCTGCGTGGGGTCTGGGTGCCATGTTGGCGGGACGTTGCGGGGCTCGCCGCTCCACCCTTTGAGGCTCAAGGAGCGGACAGTGTGAGCTGGATTACTGGTGTTGTTTCCTGGTTGCTGCATGGGGTCTGCAAGAGGAGCTCCGCGGATTGGTCCATTTGGACCTGGGTATCGTTACGTCACTATACTCAGGAAGAAAAAAATGGAAAAAGAAAAATCTCCAAAGAGGAGTTCTGGGGCATTGTAGACAGGTATTTTCTGTGTTATGGCGCGTTTCCACTGCAGCGGGTAGCTCGCTTTAAGCGTGCCGAGCCGTGCGGGGCCCGTTTTTGGTTGCGTTTCCACTTGGCCTAGTTTTGGCCCGGGGCTACTTTTTCACCTTTTTTCTGGCCCGACTAAATCGTGGTTCTAGGGCCAGGAACAACCAGGCTGAGTCGGGCTGAGTATGCTAAACTAGAGAGAGAATCGCTGGCAAGGGGGCTACAACTACAACAAGATGAACATATTTGACCGTGATTTAATTATAATACACGTTTCAAAATGATGCCGAAGTAACAACATACTGATACCGGTTAGTAAAAACCATGAATTAATGCTTTGACAAGTCTGCAGACAGACGGCAGGCGAACAACCCTTTTAAAATGCGTGTTTTCTAAATGTAGCTTGGCTAAGCTAACGTTGTATATGCTCCGACCGTCCACACTCACAGCAACGGCCTATACAGACATAAATAAAGCAGCGACTGTATTCACCATGACACAGGCAGTCTGTGGTTTGTACTTGTTTAACTTTTGTCTAGTTTCTGAACAGATATGAAGAGCTGTGAGCTCTGAGTGCTAAGAGCTAACGGCTGTGTTGTTTTTTGGGGCGCTCATTGAAGATGACGTCACGGCTCCGCCTACACTGTGTTACTATAGTTACTGCCCCAGTTCCTAAACTGTAATGGAAACGCAGCATTAAAGTGAGCCGGGCATAATAAGGCCTAACCAAACCGAGCGAGGCCGAGCGAGGGCTGCAGTGGAAACGCGCCATTAGAGTGTTACTCGCTACAGGGTGTACTTTGAGGGTTTGTGACTTTGCAGACCGTTTGCATGCAGAAAAAGCTACATAACACACAAGGGAACAGGTAATAACCGGAAAAGCATGTCATGGGACCTTTAAAATACAAGAATACTCAATAATTACAAAAAAACACAAAATAACCGTTTACTTCAAGTAAGCAGGAACTATTTCCATAGCAGTAATGTAAAGGATCTGAGTGCTTCTTCCATCACTGTATATATGCTTCTCTTATAGTGTCTTGTTATAAATTTGACTTTTCCTTGTGGCTGCAGCAAACCCAGATCGAAGCGGACGTCTGCACCGTCACCTTCAGGGCCTTGGATGTGCCGCCCCCTACAGGTCCCATGTGGATTTTGGGAGCCAACTTCATATTCCCTGAAATGAGAAAACGCAGGAATTTCCTGTGTTTCGGGATGATGGGTAGGCCTACGTGGAAGTATATGCATCCTTCAGGTGGAAGTGAACCAGTCGTCCTGGTGAACACATTCCAGCACCTGTTTGATCGTCAGCATGTGGAATACTGACAGATCGAGGATGTCTCATTGCCCCAGTCTTTTTTGGGATTAGAAAAATAACGGGAGTGAAAACCCCTGATTTTCCTCCCTTTGAGGAACCCTGGAAATATCCTCTTTCAACAGGAGTTCCAGCAGCTCGGATTGGAGTGCAAGACATATATAGCTTCTGGGAGGACAGGAGTGTTTCCTGTATCCCATTGAACTGTGGGGGGGGGGGGAGAGGCGAACTGCAGGACGCATCCTCTGCTGATCAGCCTGCTCATCCATCTGTCCATCAGACCCACGCGCTGCCACTCTGAGAAAACCTCTGAGAGCGGGCGCACGTGCTCGAGATGTGTTTTTTTGGTCGTCATGGTGACGAGCCACGCCAGAGCCCCTGCCGCCGCTGCCCGTGACGTTACGTCCACACAGCAGCTTTTAAAACATCTTGAAAATCTTGGAGCTGGTCGTGTCTGACAGCTTGGGGATTTTTTGCGAGCAATGCGACCAACAACCAATCACATGAATCTCCCTCCCCCGACATACAAAGCAAAAAAAAACGGGGATTTTATGCGAGCAATATATATATATATAAACTCCCCAAACAGGCGAAAACCTACCAGTTTCACCCACTGTCTCTGCCACCTCCCTCCAGGCCTGGTTCCTCCGGTTTGTATCCCGTTAATAGTTCTGGTCGTAAAGAACCGGGTCATTTGCTACCGTAATTTGTCGTTTGGAATATGAGGAAATGAACTGCGGTCTGGTTCTCCCTGCTTACACGCGGTTTGATTGGCTAGCGCTTCTACTGTCAGATTTGCATAAACGTGTTTGATTGGCTGACGCTTCCAGCTCAGCTTCAAAAGTTGAACATTGCTCAACTTTTGAATCCTGGAAATCCTGGAAATCTTCGCTTCGCTCCCCCACAATGCAGTTCGGCGAAAAGCGAGGCAAAGTGACATCCCCATTCAAAGTCAATGGGCAGAGAAGCGTTGGAAGCGGTGGAAGATTTGTCTAAAGCTGCTGTGTGGACGTACCGTGAGGCAACCCAAGGTGTCCATCGCGCGCATGCGCAGCTCGAGTACCAATAACAACAAAGTCACCTGTGACCCACGTGACACCGGCTATATCAGCCGGTATTGTCAGAGGATCTGTTCCCCGAATCTTCTCGCGAGCACACAAGAATTCTGAGTGACAGGGAACTCTGGCGGTCATCCGGGACTCATAGAACCGTAGTTACAGCCGTAACTATCGTTCTATTTCGTCCCTACTGACCGCCAGAGGCGGTGCTTTAGCACTGGATGACCTATCCCAACAATGTCATGAAGAATCCAAGCCCTTGCTCACCACTGGAAGCAGCGGAGCTCGGCAAAAGGACCACGCCCAAAGAATGGGGAGTGGCGACATTGACCTGATGACAACTGGAGAATGTGCCAGAAGACGCCCACGACGCCGCGGCGCAGATGGTCTCCAGGGGCACCCCTCTCAGGGCAGCCCAATATGTTGAGATGCTCCTTGTAGAGTGGCATCTCAGCCTGGTGGCAGGGGGCGGCCACTGGCCCCGTAAGCCTGTGAGATGGTATCGACAACCCAGTGGGGAAGCCACTGGTTAGAGGGCCTAACCTCCTTTAGTGCCGCCAGGGCAAACTCAAGAGTTGCTCCTCCTGCCGTATACAGGCAGTAGCCTTGATATACGCCCTTTGGGCACCCCCCGGGTACAGCAACTTCGATGTGCCGTACTCCTGAATGTCAAGGCGTGCCAGCTGGGCAGGCTGATTGAAGTGAGTTTGTGGAAGGACCCCGGGCGGGAATGCCACATTTGCCCAAAGGGCAACGCATGAGAGTCCCACCTCGGGCATGTATTGTTTATGGAGAGGACATGCAACTCCCCGACTCACTTCCCTGAGGCTATGGCAAGCAGAAATGCTGCCTTTGTGGGCAGCCACCTAAGCCCCACCTGGGCCAGGGGCTCGAAGGGAGGAGGTGATAGGGCATCCGGCAGCAAGGGCAGGTCCCAAGCCGGAGCCCTCGGGGTGCAAGGGGGACGCTGCCGTAAAGCCACTCTCATAAAGAGGGACACCGACCTGTGGCACCCCGCCGTGGCGCCGTCGACCCGAACATGTCGGGCAGAATCGCAGCCACATAAATTCAGAGTGGAGTGAGAACGTCCACTATCTAGAAGGGACTGTTGTCTAAGCAACAATGTACATGCTGTCCCCAAGGAACACGCACATTCTTGCCCCCCAGTTGGGGTAGAAAGTGCGTGAGTGCAAGCTGCACGGCCCGAAGCTCTAGCACGTTGACCCGGCGCGCACTCTGCTGGGCAGACCACTGACCCTGAACGGTCCTGCCCTGCCGCACTGCACCCCACCCTGAGAGACATGCACCTATGGTGATGGTCTCCTGGCGGGATGGGATGGCGCCCATGGGCACGCCTACCAGAGATAGGCCCTGCCCCTCCAGCGTGACGGAGAGTGGAGCAATGCTGCGACACCCTGACTTCACTGTGCCTGTGCCACTTGGCGTCCAAGTGAAGGCTGTTCAGGACGGACAACTCTTGGCCCAGAGGTAGGGCCCCTGCCGGATCGCTGACGACTGTCAATTAGACCCAGCCGAAGGCTAGGGGCCGGAGCTGCGGTCCGTACCCCTGGGTTAAGGTGAAAACCACCCAAGGGACGGAAGTACAGACTGCCCAGAAACTGAGCTGCTGCTGGGAAAGCAGCCGCCGACCACCCCCGGGATTTCAGAGCCCAGCCCCCCGGACCCTGGAGCCTCTTGGGGGGTTCCGGTCAGGCTCTGGGGCACGAGGCCGCCTGGAAGGCGGGCGACATGGGGCACGAAAGTCATTGGGAGGCGGTTGAGTGGGCCGCTAAGACCTCTGCAGACCACCCCTGTAATCCAGCGGCTGAGTGCGGCTGCTAGAGCGGCCCCTGGGCCTGCTGGGAGTGGGCACAGGTCTGCGAGGACCCGAGTGCTGCTGCCTGGTGTGCCTAGCTTGGGCGGCACACTCCAGTGCCTCCGAGGGCAGCTGATCTAAACAGCTCCCCTGGCTCGACTGGTACGCGACGGAGGACTCTCCGTCAACCGGAGGAGGTGCGTCAGCCGAAGGAGGGGGGGGGGGGGGGGGGGGGGGGTTAGCAGCCCCTACACCGGGCCCAGGCTGAAGGGCCAAGAGGCGACTTCATCATGCCCCTATCGGCAGCTAGCCGATCCACTTTAGAGGACAGCCTATTTCTAGTCCTTCTATTGGGGGGAGCACACAAAGCCATCGCTCCCTCAAGTCGCCGGGAACGGCCGAATTGATCTGGAGGAGTACGTGACAAGGAGAGGTGTCTGTTGGCTGCTGCCAGACGTTCCACCTCAGTGATTCGAGCCACTCTGAGCACCCGAGGCATGCAGCTACAGCTCATGCAGGCGTTTACCGTGAGAACCTCCCTCAGATGCTCGAATTTCGCGGGGGCGAGAACACTGCCTTCACTGGTTAAATTAAGTGCGAATGCCAGATGCAGCGTAACCGGGAGCGGGTGCGGGAACGCAGCCTTCACCAGCTACCTGCTTAACAGAATAAACAAGGCAGTTTAGCGTCTACCAGGAGCGGGGCCGAGAACACTGCCTTCACTGGTTGAGTTAGAGACGAATGCCAGATGCAGCGTAACCGGGAGCGGCTGCGGGAAAACAGCCTTCACCCAGCTACCTGCTTAACAGAAAAACAAGGCAGTTTGGCGTCTACCAGGAGCGGGGGCAAGAACTGCCTTCACTGGTTGAGTTAGAGACGAATGCCAGATGCAGTGTAACCGGGAGCGGGTGCGGGAACACAGCCTTCACCAGCTACCTGCTTAACAGAAAAACAAGGCAGTTTGGCGTCTACCAGGAGCGGGGGCAAGAACTGCCTTCACTGGTTGAGTTAGAGACGAATGCCAGATGCAGTGTAACCGGGAGCGGGTGCGGGAACACAGCCTTCACCAGCTACCTGCTTAACAGAAAAACAAGGCAGTTTGGCGTCTACCAGGAGCGGGGGCGAGAACTGCCTTCACTGGTTGAGTTAGAGACGAATGCCAGATGCAGTGTAACCGGGAGCGGGTGCGGGAACACAGCCTTCACCGGCTACCTGCTTAACGGAGAAACAAGGCAGTTCCGCGTCTACCAGGAGCGGGGGCGAGAACACTGCCTTCACTGGTCGAGTTAGAGACGAATGCCAGATGCAGCGTAACCGGGAGCGGGTGCGGGAACACAGCCTTCACCGGCTACCTGCTTAACAGAAAAACGAGGCCGTTTGGCGTCTACCAGGAGTGGGGGCGAGAACTGCCTTCACTGGTTAAGTTAGAGTCGAACGCCAGATGCAGTGTAACCGGGAGCGGTAACCTGCTGAACGGGAAGAGTAGAGCGGTGCTACTACTCGCCGAACAGAAAAAGGGATGTAGCTACATCCGCATTACCGGTAGAGGGAGCGGGAGCGAGAGCACTGCCTTCACCTAGCTGGGTAAAATAAAGAAGCTAACAGTATACGCAAGACGTTAGCCGAGCGGCTGCTGCTAACGATCAAGCGAGATCAAGTCAAATAACACACATGTTTAAGACCAGATAACTAGCTTCTAAAGAATAGAATAGCACAGAGCCGTAGTTACAGCAGTAACCATGGCCAGGGCTCACACGGCATCTAACCGTAGTTACAGTAGTAACTATGGCCAGTACTTACACAGCTTAGCACCGTCGTTACAGTCGTAACTCTGGCCAGTACTTGCACGGCTTGGATACTTACACAGCATAGAGCCGTAGTTACAGTAGTAACTCTGGCCAGTACTTGCACGGCTTGGAACCGTAGTTACAGTAGTAACTATGGCCAGTACTTACATGGTTTAGAACCGTAGTTACAGTAGTAACTATGGCCATTACACGGCATATAGCCGTAGTTACGGTATTGCCTATGGCCAGTACGTGCACGGCTTGGAACCGTAGTTACAGTAGTAACTATGGCCAGTACTTACGGCTTAACCCCGTAGTTACAGTATTAACTATGGCCAGTACTTACACAGCTTGGAACCGTAGTTACAGTAGTAATTATGGCCAGTACTTACAGCTTAGGACCTTAGTTACAATAGTAACTGTGGCCGGTGCCTAAAAGTGTCAGCCAACGGCTGCCCACTAGACAATATAATATTGGGAGGATGAAATCCTCCTTAATGGCCATACATGCAGAGCACACGGCACACACAGTGAAGATTGTTCTCTGCATATCGTCCTAGTGCTAGGAGTCTAGTACTAGGAGCAGTAAATACCACGATATAGCGCTACTGCAACCATACCATGCGTTTACCGGGAGCAGCAGCGAGAGCACTGCCCTCACCGGCTGAGTTAAATAATGAAGCTTAACCGTACATGCAAGGTGTTAGCCAAGCGGCTGCTGCTAACAATCAAGCAACCAAGTCAGAACACAATGTTAAGACCAGATAATTAGCTTCTAAGAAAGAGAACAGCCCGCATAGAACCGTGTCTGGTTACAGTAGTAACCGCACATGCCGAGCACACAGCACCCGCCGTGAAGATGTTCTCTGCATATCATCCTAGTGCTAGGAGTCTAGTACTAGGAGCAGTAATACAACGAACTAGCGCTACTGCAATCAAACCCTATGCTACAGGGAGCGGGAGCACTGCCCTGAGTTAATAGTTAAGCTCAACAGCAAGGTGTTAGCCAAGCGGCTGCTGCTAACAATCAAGCGACCAAGTCAGAACACAAATGTTAAGACCAGATAATAGCTTCTAGAAAATAGAAAGTACTTAGCTTACTTTCTGCATCTAAACGAAAAACGGGTTTAAAGTATGACACTCTTGGCTTTCCATACTAAATCGAATGAGGGACGCAGCCAAAGCTGGGACTCAAATGCTAATGATAGCTCGGGCACAACGCCACAAGCAGAACTTTCAAAAGAGCATAAGGGCAGCTTTATGGGAGAGGAAGCGGGAACACTGTCGTCACCAGAAAGTCTAAGCCACAAACAATAAGACGGTAATCAGGACAACTTGGCTGGGAGCGGGTGTGGAAACACAGCCATCACTAGCAACAAGCTGACACAAACCTGTCTGTCGAGGCTCTGCACAGCCGGCGCAGCTCCTGGAGGACGCGTCTAACGACCCGTAGCTCCGACTGTCAGTCGCGAAGCTTCACGCGGCCAGCTGTTTGCAGAGAAATCCCTCCGATCAAACGTTCAAGCCTGAACGCTGTAGGCTACGAAAACGTAGCCACGGTACCCTCGCGCAGCGAGAAGATGAAAAGGAACAGATCCTCTGACAATACCGGCTGATATAGCCGGTGTCACGTGGGTCACAGGTGACTTTGTTGTTATTGGTACTCGAGCTGCGCATGCGCGCGATGGACATATCCAGTGCTAAAGCACCGCCTCTGGCGGTCATCCGGGACTCATAGAACCGTAGTTACAGCCGTAACTATCGATCTATATATTTTATACTATACTGCTTACCGTTTTCATACTTTATATATCTTAGCATATTCATACACACTGTTCATACTGCTCACAGGCTGATATCTAGTGTATTCATACCCCACTGTTCATACTGCTCACAGGCTGATATCTAGTGTATTCATACCCCACTGTTTATTCATCATTCAATTCATTCTATATGTTATTCTGTAGATTGTGTACATTACTTTCCACTTCACTGCTTGTTGCACCTGAGAAGCTAAACTGCATTTCGTTGTCTCAGTACCTGTAATATGTGCAATAACAATAAAGTTGAATCTAATCTTGAGCAGGAACAAATGTATTTACTTAGTACATATCTGACATTAACGATTAAACACATTTGTGCATTCTTTATAAATGCAAACCGAGTCAAGCCGACTCCGGAGGTGGCGGTATGCACCTTAAAGTTGTTTGCAATCCGCCAAAAAACCGAGAGAAGAAGAAGAAGATGAAGAAGCCGTCTCCGAGCTGTCCGACTTCAGGCGAGCTTTTTGAGACCTCCCCCGGCTGCGATCGGCTACTCTCGTCTACTTTCGAGGCGAGCCGCAATGTGTCTCAAACAAGCCTATTACCTTTAAGGGCAGCCGACATAAACGAATGCCGGTCAAATCCCGACGCAGATGGGAATACACAGGGTGCGAACTGGAGGGGAGCAGGGGGAGCTATAGCTCCCCTAGTGGTGACATGAGCTCCCCTGGGAACATGGTTTGTGAAATTTGGGGGGAGCTCTCTAAAATACTGATATGATGACCAAATAAATTCCATTTTGGGCATGTTTTTTTTCAAAGGTGTAAAATAAGTGAAATAAAATTATATTTAGAGTTTATGATTCATGAAAAAAGTGTCGCCTGCTTGCACGCTGCCCGCAGCTCCACCCACTACCCACTCACTCACAAGCTCGTTTAGTTAGCACTGCATGTTTACCAGGCATTGTTGCTGCTGCTGACATGTCGAAAAGAAAAAAACAACTTAGGCAATTTCTTTAAAAAGACGGCCAAACAACCTGATCAAGAAGACCAACCGAATGTAGCTGGTGGTAGCACATCGTACGTTGTGACTGCTGCTACAACAGAACCGAGAGAGGAGGGAGCTAACGTCAGTGCTAATTTGACAGCTAACGTTAACTTGGGGGCTGAAGAGACACAAGAAGACGAGCCAAGAGAAGCTAACTTGATGACTACAACTACCATACAGTAGTAGAGATCGAAGGAGATGTGGAAGAAGATGATGATGCTGCTGATGACCACCCCACCTGTTCTTCCTCTTCCTCCCTGCCTGCTGCTCGAGATGGGGGGCGAAGTTGCTGCGGTGGTCCCGTGGCCGCCGGCTGGCTGGACCAGCCAACAGTGTAGTGAGTGGATCACATTTGAGTCATTTTAAGTTGATTAATTAATTAATTAAACAGTCAAACGTTACATTGGTGGTCCGTGGATTATTTATTATCAAGTTGATTGAAGTTTGCGCTGCCCACTAGACAATATAATATTGGGAGGATGAAATCCTCCTTAATGGCCATACATGCAGAGCACACGGCACACACAGTGAAGATTGTTCTCTGCATATCGTCCTAGTGCTAGGAGTCTAGTACTAGGAGCAGTAAATACCACGATATAGCGCTACTGCAACCATACCATGCGTTTACCGGGAGCAGCAGCGAGAGCACTGCCCTCACCGGCTGAGTTAAATAATGAAGCTTAACCGTACATGCAAGGTGTTAGCCAAGCGGCTGCTGCTAACAATCAAGCAACCAAGTCAGAACACAATGTTAAGACCAGATAATTAGCTTCTAAGAAAGAGAACAGCCCGCATAGAACCGTGTCTGGTTACAGTAGTAACCGCACATGCCGAGCACACAGCACCCGCCGTGAAGATGTTCTCTGCATATCATCCTAGTGCTAGGAGTCTAGTACTAGGAGCAGTAATACAACGAACTAGCGCTACTGCAATCAAACCCTATGCTACAGGGAGCGGGAGCACTGCCCTGAGTTAATAGTTAAGCTCAACAGCAAGGTGTTAGCCAAGCGGCTGCTGCTAACAATCAAGCGACCAAGTCAGAACACAAATGTTAAGACCAGATAATAGCTTCTAGAAAATAGAAAGTACTTAGCTTACTTTCTGCATCTAAACGAAAAACGGGTTTAAAGTATGACACTCTTGGCTTTCCATACTAAATCGAATGAGGGACGCAGCCAAAGCTGGGACTCAAATGCTAATGATAGCTCGGGCACAACGCCACAAGCAGAACTTTCAAAAGAGCATAAGGGCAGCTTTATGGGAGAGGAAGCGGGAACACTGTCGTCACCAGAAAGTCTAAGCCACAAACAATAAGACGGTAATCAGGACAACTTGGCTGGGAGCGGGTGTGGAAACACAGCCATCACTAGCAACAAGCTGACACAAACCTGTCTGTCGAGGCTCTGCACAGCCGGCGCAGCTCCTGGAGGACGCGTCTAACGACCCGTAGCTCCGACTGTCAGTCGCGAAGCTTCACGCGGCCAGCTGTTTGCAGAGAAATCCCTCCGATCAAACGTTCAAGCCTGAACGCTGTAGGCTACGAAAACGTAGCCACGGTACCCTCGCGCAGCGAGAAGATGAAAAGGAACAGATCCTCTGACAATACCGGCTGATATAGCCGGTGTCACGTGGGTCACAGGTGACTTTGTTGTTATTGGTACTCGAGCTGCGCATGCGCGCGATGGACATATCCAGTGCTAAAGCACCGCCTCTGGCGGTCAGTAGGGACGAAATAGAAATTAAGTTCATGATGATAAACATTGTGGAACAATGATGAAAAATGGGAATGGATGTGGCGACATAAAACTGACACAAAACAACAACAAACTTTTGCCAGCAAATTGGAGAGTTTCATCAGCAGCACGTGGTAAAAACCACCAATGAGCGCTCAGCTCGAGATACCAGCGAGCCGTTTCCCATCAAGCATTTCGCTTCCGCAGCTCGTGGAGAGCAACTGTAAAAACTCGCCTCACTCTCAAGGCTGCGGGCGTCTTTGTCCCGCGAGATTTCAAAGTCTCATGTGGGCGGGCCTCCAGAGCAAGTCGGACAAAATGACTAACCATCATGCAACGCACTAGCAAGACGTTGATCGCAACTGCGCAGGTCTGCGCAGGTCTTGCTTGTCTCAAACAAGCCTAGGCTGCAGTCGGATAGTTTAAAAATCAGCTCCTAAGTTCTAACCCTATCGTCTATTCCTTGACCTCTGAGTGAAACGTCACGGGGTTAAGGGATAGTGGATAGGAGAATTCAAAAGGACTTAGGAGAAGAGACTGCGGTACTTTAGAGAATCCGAATGCACTTTCACTGTCGGACGTGTTTATGATGCGCCAGCGGACGTCATTGTGTGCGTCTGCTGCTGTGGGGAAACTATGGAAACCACAGTTTTCTATACAGCGGACTACAACATGGATGTTTAATAAGAACGAGGGACTACTGTAAACTCATCTAGAGACTCTGCACCGTGCTCTGATGCTGCTGCTTTGCTTTATGAACGTGGACAACAGAGAAACATATTCTTCATGACCAAAGCTGGAATTGAAATAAAAAAGGAAAGTGAAACTTATGCTCGTCACCCTCTCCCTCCGGTCCACATTAATACCAATGATCCCAATAGGTATGATTGTATGAACTAAAGATCTTAAAAATCAATACAGATGTATTTATTATAAACGTTAGTCCTTAACATCTATCACTGTGTATATCACCATTCAAACATCTTTTAAAAGTTGAACAAACCCCACACAGCTCAGTAAAGACTGAAATGTTGACTTTATTTGATCATTTCAGTAAAAACTAACGTTCATATTTCTCTCTTTGATTATAATACTGATGAACGTTCAAAACAAAGCACTTTGGCAACGTACCACCTATGTTTTAAAATGCTTAATAAGCACCGTAACTTTCATGATATAATTTCTCTGTCATAATCGGTTGTTTCCGTGAACGGCCGACTGTTGAGTGACGGCAAATGCTGCGGCTGCAAGGCATTGTGGGGCAGCATTTTCGCTTCTCCTGCCGGTTAGGGAGGTCCAGTGGTTCCTAAGCTAAAGGAGGTTATAAAGGAAGTTTGAAACCTCCTTTCCTATCATTCTCATCATTCTAGAGAATTCGAACGGCACTTATCATGGCTGCCACTGAGGGACTTCCGGGTCATTTCACTCCTTTAGGAAGGTTCCTAAGCTAAATGGACTATTCGACTTCAGCCCTAGGCTGCAGTCGGATAGTTTAAAAATCAGCTCCTAAGTTCTAACCCTATCGTCTATTCCTTGACCTCTGAGTGAAACGTCACGGGGTTAAGGGATAGTGGACAGGAGAATTCAAAAGGACTTAGGAGAAGAGACTGCGGTACTTTAGAGAATCCAAATGCACTTTCACTATCCGACGTGTTTATGATGCGCCAGCGGACGTCATTGTGTGCGTCTGCTGCTGTGGGGAAACTATGGAAACCACAGTTTTCTATACAGCGGACTACAACATGGATGTTTAATAAGAACGAGGGACTGCTGTGAACTCATCTAGAGACTCTGCACCGTGCTCTGATGCTGCTGCTTTGCTTTATGAACGTGGACAACAGAGAAACATATTCTTCAGGACCAAAGTTGGAATTTAAATAAAAAAGGAAAGTGAAACTTATGCTCGTCACCCTCTCCCTCCGGTCCACATTAATACAAATTATCCCAATACGTATGATTGTATGAACTAAAGATCTTAAAATCAATACAGATGTATTTATTATAAACATTAGTGGTCCTTAACATCCATCACTGTGTATATCACCATTCAAACATCTTTTAAAAGTTGAACAAACCCCACACAGCTCAGTAAAGACTGAAATGTTGACTTTATTTGATAATTTCAGTGAAAACTAACGTTCATATTTCTCTTTTTGATTATAATACTGATGAACGTTCAAAACAAAGCACTTTGGCAACTTACCACCTATGTTTTAAAATGCTTAATAAGCACCGTAACTTTCATGATATCATTTCTCCGTCATAATCGGTTGTTTCCGTGAACGGCCGACTGTTGAGTGACGGCAAATGCTGCGGCTGCAAGGCATTGTGGGGCAGCATTTTCGCTTCTCCTGTCGGTTAGGGAGGTCCAGTGGTTCCTAAGCTAAAGGAGGTTATAAAGGAAGTTTGAAACCTCCTTTCCTATCATTCTCATCATTCTAGAGAATTCGAACGGCACTTATCATGGCTGCCACTGAGGGACTTCCGGGTCATTTCACTCCTTTAGGAAGGTTCCTAAGCTAAATGGACTATTCGACTTCAGCCCTAGTGTGAGCGTCCATTCCCAGGAGTAAAGGATGGCAGAAGACACTACACTACCCATAATCCCCAGCTATCGTTTGGACTACACCATGTGCTCTTGACAAACCCCAGTCCTCAAGCTCTGTGATTGGAGAGTGTGCTCCGAGGGTTAAGCCGATTCTCGAACAGCACTTGAAATGGGATGGAACCACAGCAGACTGTTCAAAACTGGATTTGAACGGGTCAACCGCGTCCCCCCTCCCCCACCGCGTCCCCAGAACTACACATGCTGGCTATTCTGTTTCGCAACATGTTCTCTATGGCACGTCTCTACTGGGAGTTGTAGTTTTAAAAGACGTTTTCGTATTTCCCATAATAAGAAGTTGCCAGTACTAAACTGTGTACATCCCTGGAGGTTTAGGGGACAGGAAACACTCACATTTAAAACATATAATTAATAAATGGGTGAAAATTGCTTGTGCCCATTATGGGCAGTATTCATATATATACCCACATGCCAGCTAAGGTCAGAAGAGCTTTATTTAACAGCTGGTCTTATGTGTGTGACCCTTGTGATAACATTACATTACATTAATTGATAAGCCTGAAACATGCACTTGTTCAGAGGCACATTTTGCAAATATGGCAGTAGCCATCGATCAGCTTAAGATAAGATATACTTTATTGATCCCAAGTTGGAACATTTGCGTTACATCAGCATGTGTAACAGTTAAATATGCAGTTGTGTTTATTTGAAAATCATTTAGTATAATCACATAAATTCTGTGTTTTATATTCAACAATTCTGTGTTCTTTATTTATTGATTGTTCAATACCTGACAAGGCCGGAGATGAAATATCTACATACATCTTATAGGAGTGTAATACATTATGTATAATATCAGTTAAAATAAGTGCTTCAACATAGTTAACATTGCTGGAGGCATGCACAAATATTGATAGATGTCTTGTAATGCACTATTGAGGAACCTGCAACCCAAGTTTTTCATTCAGTGCAGAACTACACCACAGTTGTGTAGGCCTATATGATATGTCAATAAACCTTAGAAAATCTTGAAAGGGATGTGCAAAATAGTCATTACATACAGTCTTTAATGAACAATTAGTAGAGAATAACGAGTAATGAATATACTTTATAGGGATCGTATTAATATCTAATAATAAAAATATTGAAATTCAATAACATGCTTTAACCACCAGGTGTCCCTTTATATCATCTGTGCACCTTTATGGTGTAAATACAGCCTATCTACCAATTGGATCAAATATAAAAGTGAGCCGAATTAGTGTTGATACTGCAAGGAGACGTATTGTGTGAAAAGAAATTTAAGATGTTGTTTAATGGCTGATATATTTATGATCCACGTCACGTTTTCAGTTCCTCATGTTTGTCTTCTCATCAGGGCTCTATAAATACAGAATTACGGCAGATATGTAATATGTAATGCAGCCGAACCGTGTATTACAATGCCGTTATGTGATGACTTTCAAAGAGAAAAGCAAGCACACTCGGAATAAGGTATTATTATTATTTTGGTCTGTTTCCGGTATTTGTTAATGACGATTATTCGCATAATAATAATCTGAGATGTGAGACTGGAATTGCACAGGGGGGAAATAACGTAGGCTATCTTTAGATGCGGATTGTGTTAAACTAATATGTTTAGGCTGTGGACCAACACTATACATTGACGGGGAAGGGGGTAGCAATACAGATAACACCATTAAACAGTTACACAACATAACAGAAATAATATCGATAGCAGCGTCCCTAGCAACCACCTTGGTAACAATGAAAACGTCGCGATTTCCTGAAGTAATCTTCGTAATAACTAGCAAACTAAAGATCATGTACATCCACTGCACACATAATCAGAAATAACAACTCATATTTCTCGCATCAAATGACATCAAAACGCATTT
The DNA here is from genome assembly GCF_902827115.2 of Pseudochaenichthys georgianus. Taxonomy (NCBI): domain Eukaryota; kingdom Metazoa; phylum Chordata; class Actinopteri; order Perciformes; family Channichthyidae; genus Pseudochaenichthys; species Pseudochaenichthys georgianus. The sequence goes on from NC_047509.1 coordinate 14,176,495, forward strand.
TAATGGCCAAACTAACTTTAAAATAGACATTTTCCACGAGAATAAAACGAATTTCGGCCATGTTTTCTTTTTCTGCAGGGAGAAATTTGAAGATCACGTGACATAGACGCCAGCCATCGGAATGAATGGTGAAAAAAACGGGGTTTGTCAAACAGAGCACATGGTGTAGGCCAAACGATAGCTGGGGATTCTGGGTAGTGTAGTGTCTTCTGCCATCCTTTACTCAGAAAACATATTTGTTTCTCCGAATCGAAGGGGAAAAATACAAAAGCATTGCACACAATTTAAACCAATCAATGTTGTGTAATTAACAAGGATAATCTGGTGTTTTTTAGTCGATGAGTAGTGCAGATATCACTGTAAAATCAATCGACAGTAAGAGGAGTACTTACTTCCGGGTATTCTCCGTTATCCAATGGGAATGGATGCTCACATTGCCTTTAAAGAGCCTGTGACACGGTTTTCCCCCATCATCCAAACCCATCAATTTGAGTACATATTGTCCCCTTGAAAACCGTTACTGAACTGATTTCGGATATTTGTACTTTGATAACCATTAATCTGCCTTCAATGTTGACAATTTTCTGGATCTTCTCGCGGATTCTTCAAGTCCCGCCAAATGATGGGTGACGTCATTGCGGGCACAGCGCTCCAGCTGCACCGTTCAGGATCCCAGCATCTGCATGTAAACCTTTATATATATACAGTCAGATGTAAACGCACGATGGTGCACACAGCAGCAAGCTCAGACAGCGATGACAGGTTAATGTTGAACGTGTCTGAGAGCTCATATGAGGCTGAAGGATCGGTTTATGTTGTATCTGTTAGAAGTTTAGGAATGAGGTGCGTCAATATGGGCGATCATATGGTCATGTAGCCAGTGGTGGACTGGGACTACAAATCATCCCGGGACTCTCGACCGGCCCACTTCGGTACCGCTAGTAAATTGTCAACGGGGGGAGCGGGAGATGTAAAATACAAATATAATGTATAATGTCTGTGTCTTTGACATTAGCGCTGCTAGCCACCTGTGCCCTGTACTACGAAGCCAGTTCAACAGACCCTGGATATGTTTGAGTAACAAACAAACTAACAAACGAGATCTCGCTAAGCGGTCCTACGACGCTGGTTATCAACTCGGTAAATCAAGCCAGGGTTTCTCTCTCCAGCTGAGAGCGCGTTCACGTCTAAGACACGAGTGGATCTGACTTTAATTACATTTGTCTCGAGTGTTTCGTCAACATAATGTGTTAAATAATACTTCTGCATACAGTCTGTGGCACTGTGAGTGTTGCACGGCCAGATGAGGCTGGAGAAGCTGACTCAGATAAGGAAATATATGATATATTATGATATTATATGATCGATGATCTGATTGATGATGTAATATGAATGATAAGTGCGACACGTCGGCGTCTTCTCTGGATACGGCAGTTTAAACTGTATTTCCTTTATCCTGTAATATGACTTGAGAGATTTAAACTCCGCACAGTTATTCATCTCTTTTCTATAGACGCCGGAGGCGGGCAGCGTCAGGTAAAATAAGTTATTTAGCCTTCTCAAACCTGAGCCTCACGCGCCGCCTATGGGGGATGTGCTAGTTACTTATCCGACCGGCCCACTTCGGTACCGGCCCATCGGGATTCGTCCCGATGGCCAGTCCGCCACTGCACCCAGCCCACGTAAACTGTCAACGGGGGGAGCCTCGCTGCGGGGAAACGGTGGACCTAGTGTCCCGATCGGAGTGGGAATAATAATAATAATCCGTGCATTTTATCCATTAATTTCCCCAACATTGTGGTAAAAAACCACACATTTAATCCACGTTGGTGTACTACAACTACAAAAAGCATCGGTTTGTTTTCTCATCAGTAAATGCAGACCGGCTCAAACAAACGATTTTTAATCATCATCCTCACTCATCATTTAATGTATCATATGTTCGCCGAATTGACATGAAAGCACTAATAAATGTAGTTTCATCCACTTGAGTTTATAACCACAAAAATAATCGATTTGTTTTTATATCACATCCGACGGGAGGAAATTCAGCAGCTCTCACTCCCGATTTTTAATCCTCATGTAATCATCATCTTCACCACGATCATTTATGTTTATGTCGCCGAATTGACATGAAAGCACTGACAAATATGAATATACTGTAGTCAACTTCATTAAAATGTTATTAACATGCCTAATCTCAGTAATTCACCATTTCTACGCATGACACAACACACTTTGTCCGTGTTTGGCTCTCGAAGCGTTCCCGCATTGACGTCACTTCCGGCTTCCCCCAAAACTTCAAAATGAGTGAAGGAATTTCCCCGCGATGTTCGAAATTATTGATATTTAACGAAACGGTATCACTTTTTTAAACTGACGGTTCGAGATTACTAGTAGCCCAATATTTCATTGCACAACAGTTGTTGGGATGGTGTCACAGGCTCTTTAAGGGCAGCCGGCATAAACGAATGCGTGCTTCCATGAGCGTCAAATCCCGAAGCAGAAGGGAATACATTGCAATCAGTTGAAAGCTATTTGCGTCCCTTTATGACGCTGAAGGAGCCTAGGAGCGTCACAATTGGACGCCACGGACACTGACCAAACGTCGCTATTGGACGCTTAGGGAGTGAGAGTGTGTTGCATGAGGCGTGTACACGCTCAGGGGATGAGTGGGGGTGTGTGCAGTGCTGTCCACATGAGGCGTTAAAACAGCGCTCATGGTTATTATGACCGTGTGTAGGAGGCGTATCTCGGACAGAGGAATGCCGCGAGCTCTGCAGGTTATTAACCGATAAAACCAGCAGGCTTCTGCAGGGAGCCCTGCTGGCTACTTAATCAACAGATTAGTGGCAGCCGGCTTAATTACCGGCTCTGCTTCCTCGGAGGCTCTCGCGGAGCAGACCAGGAACGGGGGAGCCTCACTCCCCTTTGACACATCGCCGGGAGACCCTGTCTCTGGGGTGGCGGGGGAGCGGAGACGTGGGACGGAGCCCCTGCAGCCGCCGAAGGGCGAGTCTGACGCCGAGGCGGTTGCTGTGGGCGTCTCTCCGCTTGCGGCCTCCTGTGGCCGGCGTAGACGCCGCTGCACATGCTGGCGAATGTCGTCCGCCTGTTCCGCGGCCGTCTTCATGGACTCCACCATGGCATGGAACTTGTCTGGCCGTCTCCGTAACAGACGCCTACTTCAGCCCGAGGTGGCGCTGGATCTGTGTCACCCACGCGGAAATCCTCGCCTGGGAGACAGCGACGGACGCGCACAGAATGAGCGCCGTGCTGGCCGCCTTGCTGATTTCCTCTGCCTCGGTGGTGGACCGCTCTACCAGTGTCCCCACCGAGTTTGAGAGCCGCGCGATGTTATTCGCCGCCACGCTGTGGTGACGGAGAGGGGGAAAGCATGTTCGGCCGCCAAGCTGGCACCCTGCTCCGACTCTGTCTCCCCCGTCCGGGGGGGGGGGGAACCGAACGGTGAACTGTGGAGGGAGGCGGGGCAGGAGTTGCCTTTTTCCTCGGACTCCTGCCCGGCACTCGGCCCCAGGGACACAAGGCCCCGTCCAAGGGCTCGTAAGCCTGGACGGGCCAATCGTCCTCCTCGGTCACAGCAGCAAGAGCGTCCGCTCTCCGCTTCCCGTTGCCCGAGGGGAGACGAGCGCAGTGTGTGCATACCTGCTGGTTGCGAGCCGCGTACGCGTGCTCTGACCCCCGGCAGGATTCGCATACTGCTTTTATCTCTGCTGCTCATAACTCATTATGAAACTCATGTATTTATATTATGTTGTGTGAGCTTATCTCTCTGTACAGCACTTTGGTCTGAAGGTTTTTAAAGTGCTATATAAATAAAGTTGGATTGGATTGGATTGGATTATGAACCCAGAGCCACATGAGGGACAATTACGGACGCAGTTGTCCTGATGATTCTCAATTGCTATGCTTCAGTAACTGTGCTGGTTTGCTGAAGAAAAGAGGGAGCAGATTGCCGGGCCCCCTTCCTACTTATACCGGAAGGAGGCCCGAGGGTGGGGCCCACCTAGCAGGTGGGCGTGGACTACAAGTGTTTCAGTGCTGCGCGGGGGCGCAGAGGGATAACCCAATAGCGGTAGCCTTAGAGGGCGAAGCCATATACGAAATAGAACGTGTGTGAGTCAGCACTGGTGAATAAACTCTGTTAACGTCCAACAAGTTGAGTCTTTCATGTACAACATAGAAACATTACATTGGCGACGAGGAGTAAGCGAAAGGACACACGAAGGATAAACACGGACTTCGCTGAGTTTTCCGGAAAAGAAAAGAAAAGGAAGAAAGACGGACAAGTGGAGAGTGAGGCTAAGCTAACTACGCTAAGCTAAAAACGAAAACGTGGCAGTCGGCGCATCGCAGCAGCAATGGCCGTGAATACCGCTTCTCTCCCACCGTTTGACACAGAAACGGACCTTGGCTCTGTCGGACCTCGCTGGATGAAATGGATTCAAAGGTTTGAAAACTACACCACTGCAATGACCATACATGGCGATGCTAGGCTAAAGGCTTTAATGCTGCACTTAGCGGGAGAACGTGTGCATGATATCTACGACACACTAGCAGGAGAAGATGACAAATATGCAGACGCTAAGCAGAAGCTATCTACATACTTCTCACCCAAGAAAAACGTCCAATATCAAGTGTACATTTTCAGAAAAGCTAAGCAAGATCCAGGTGAAACTTTGGACAGTTATCACACAAGGTTGAGGATGTTAGCTAAGAACTGTGAGTTTACCAGCATGGATGCAGAGATTAAAACGCAAATCATACAAAGGTGTGCATCATCCAGACTGCTCAGAAAGGCGCTGAGAGAACCAGATTTAAGCCTAGATGCACTTTTAGACCATGGTAGAACAATGGAGCTGTCCGAACTTCAAGCAAGTGGCATAGAAAAGGGCACAACAGCTACAGACAACAGGCTGGATCAAAAGACCGCAGAGAAGCATTCAAGCAGCAGTCAATGGTCGGAGAAACGCTTTTCCAGCAACCGCTGCAGAAACTGTGGAGGTAAATATCCCCATGATGGTGAATGCCCTGCTAAAAGCAAACAATGTAGAGCCTGTGGTAAACTAAATCATTTTGAAAAACAATGTCGCTCAAGATCTAAAGACAGTGACACAAGACAGGCACAACGCAGAGCTAACACGCATGCTAAGAAGATTCATCATATACGAGGGGCTGCACCAAATGAGAAAACAGAGCATAACTCATCCAGCAGTGATGATGCTTATGTTTTTACAGTTGAAGCTGACAATATTTCAGAGCTGCCACAGACTCATATCAAGCTAAATGAAAATAGCATGTTTGTTTTAATCGATTCAGGAGCTACAGCAAACTGTGTCAGTGAATCAAGCTTCAGAGACCTGGTGCCTCTTCCACAACTCAGCCCCACAACAACAAAGATGTATCCATTCCGCTTCCGCCTGTTCGTGGATCATTCAGGTGCAATGTGGAGAAGGGACAGAAAAACACAATGTGCACATTCTTTGTGATTAAAGGAGATGGATTTAATATTCTAAGCTACCAGACATCCAAAACACTGGGACTGATTAAAATTGTCACTACAGTGTCATCCAGACCACAGCATCTCACAGTCACAGATGAGCTGGTGGAAAGCAATCCCGAGCTGTTTAAGGGAATAGGCCAACTGAAAGACGTTCAGGTAAAGCTTCATATAAATCCTGACATTAAACCTACATGTCAACCACATCGACGAGTACCATTCCACATCCGCCAGAAGGTTGAGGATGAGCTTCACAAGCTAGAAGCAGAGGACATCATCGAGGAGGTGACTGGACCGACTCCATGGGTATCACCTATTGTTGCACCGCCCAAGCCTAAAGACCCCGACAAAGTAAGAATTTGTGTTGACATACGTCAGGCTAACACAGCCATAGAGAGGGAAAGACAGATCACCCCCACAATGGATGACGTGATACATGAGTTAAACGGAGCAACTGTGTTCTCTAAACTTGACCTGAGAGCTGGATATCACCAGTTAGAGCTTCATCCAGACAGCAGATACATCACAACATTTTCCACTCACCTTGGACTAAGACGCTACAAAAGACTGAGTTTTGGCATATCCTCTGCTGCTGAGGTGTTTCAAAATGCCATATGCCAAACACTGCTTGATCTGAAAGGTGTGAAGAATCTCAGCGATGACATCATTGTTCATGGTGCCACTCAGGCTGAGCATGACAACAACAACCTCAGAGCCCTGTTCCAGAGACTGAAAGACAGTGGTCTCACACTTAAGCGTGAGAAATGTGAATTCAACAAATCCAAGTTTTTCGGCTTCATCTTCTCAGCGCAAGGTGTTTCAGCTGATCCCAAAAAGGTTGTGGCAGTCCATCATGCCACAGATCCTGAAAATCAGAGTGAGGTCAGAAGTCTGCTGGGCATAGCCAATTATTGCTCCAGGTTCATCAAATATTTCTCATCCATTTCCGAGCTGCTACGAAGGCTCACCAGAAAAGACACACCCTGGGTATGGGGCCCAGAACAGCAAGCTGCTCTAAAGACACTGAAAGACAGTCTAACCAGTGACACAGTCATGTCATACTTGTACCCTGGCAGACAGACAGAACTTATAGTGGATGCTAGTCCTGTGGGACTGGGTGCTATCCTCTGCCAGCATGATGAAAAAGGGGTGAGGCACATAATAGCTTATGCAAGTAGGTCTCTCAGTGATGTAGAGAGGAGATACTCCCAGACTGAAAAAGAAGCACTGGCTATTGTGTGGAGCTGTGAACATTTCCACCTGTACATATATGGTCATCCTTTCAAACTAGTGACAGATCATAAAGCACTGGAAATCATATGGAACCATGTCGAAACCACCTGCGAGGATTGAAAGATGGGGACTCAGGCTTCAACCATATGACTTCAAGGTGGAATACAGAAAGGGAGCTGACAATCCAGCTGACTACATGTCTCGACACCCTCTACCGTCAAAGACAAGTGACAGCACACGAGCAGCAAAAGTAGCCGAAGAGTATGTAAGCTTCATTGCAATTCATGCAACACCCAAAGCTATGACACTCACAGAGATCAAAGCAGAGACACTTAAAGACCCGATCCTTCAAGAGGTAATCTCTCATGTAACTCACAACACATGGCACAAGACTGATGAATCACAACACGCTGCCATATTAAAACAGTTTAGACGAGTAAGCAGCGAGCTGACAACGTCACATGCATCAGACATAGTACTACGGGGCACTAGAATAGTGATTCCCACAGCCCTACAAGATAGAGTCCTACAGCTAGCTCACGAAGGACATCAAGGCATCGCTAAAACCAAAGCACTACTCAGAACAAAAGTGTGGTTTCCAGATATTTATCAGAGAGCAGAAGCATCAGTACGCAGCTGTCTTGCATGTCAGGCAAATACCCCAGCTGTACATACTGAGCCATTAAAAATGTCAAGTCTACCAGAAGCACCCTGGCACAGCATCAGCGCAGACTTTTATGCACCACTACCAACAGGAGAGTACCTGTTAGTCATTATAGACGATTATACACGCTACCCAGTTGTTGAGAGTGTTAGATCAACTTCAGCTAACACAATCATTCCAGTCATGGACAAAGTTTTCTGGAATCCCCAGAGTGGTAAAAACTGATAATGGCCCCTCATTCAACAGCAGTCAATTCTCTCAGTTTGCAGACTACTTAGGATTTCATCATCGCCGGATCACACCGCTTTGGCCTCAAGCTAACGCTACAGCTGAAAGATTCATGCGTACACTGGGCAAAGCTATACGTGTGGCAGAAACACAGGGAATTCATTGGACCTGACAAACACGGTTATTTCTGCTTACTTAGCAGGGAGAAGAGGCACAAGATAACAAAACAATAAAGGCACATATTCAGCAGATGTAGTTGTCAGATGTTTTTGTCTAATTTTCTCGAAATTGGTTAAGAAAGTCCTCTCATGCTTCAATGATTTGACAGTGAGAGTGCCATACTGTATGCTTCCTTCCTCTCACATCCATGAATTGTCCTCTTTTAGATTGTATCTGTTGACAGTCGACAGTGAGGTGAAAGTGCATATCTCTTTACTGGCATTTCATCAACACAATCAGACCATTGCTTAAGCATTTCTGACAATAGGCTATAGTTCAACAAAGCTACTCAGGCTGGAAATGAGCCGGCGCAATCAAAATGCTTCAAAATGTAACCTCTAACTTGTAGTGTGACTGCCAAATATTTGTATGTATAGCTCAAGTCTTGAAACTGATGCAAAAACGTTCACTCTTGGATAATCACCATCTCTTGCTTACAAATTCCATCTATTAATAATGGAAGTTTCTAACATGTTGTCATCGTTGCATATTGATGTACTTTTTCATATTATTTATAAATGTATCATCAATTCAAGCCAAATATCCTTAATCGTCCTCCATTCGTCTTAAGTCCAGAGGGTTCTCTCATACTGTACAGAATATAATTCATACATTGTGAACATTATGAATCGATTCAATTTCTTGCCCAGCGTTAGATGGGAAGATTGACACAGCCGTACATATGTGTCCCATCAATATGGAGCTGGAGCTAGCAGACACATGCTGTCCTTTGTACTCCACTACATTTATTTTGCACCTTCTACCACATTATTATTTATTAAGCTCCCCAGTAGTACAACAAATAATCAAAATAAACCCCTATGAAAAGTATTTGGTCTTTCAATGGCCCATTCTGCAAAATGAGTACTTTTACTTTTGGTACTTTTACTTACCTACAATTTTGATGCAGGACTTGTAACTAGTTTTTGTTCACTGCAGTTTTGCTACTTTTACTTAAAGGGTAGGTAATTCACTTCAGAAACACTTTTTGTTATATTCCATGGAATGCTCTTAACATCCCGATAGCAATGAATATATTAAATGCTTTGACAATAAATGTATACAAAAATGTCATCTGTGGAAGCCGTAGTATTGTAAAAAGCACAACCAATCATTTTAGCCGGCCCGGCTAAAATAACTGGATGGCCTACCTGCCTGTCAGCCTTCCATCTGTGCACAAACTTATCTCGTGCCCTCATTATTCATGTGCACGTTCGTGTGTATTGGAGGAGGGGCTCTGTAAGGAAGTCTGAAGGAAGGGTCAGATTTTTTTCGGCTGCGTACTTTCAAATTCTAGCGCACTCGAGCTGGTTTCTCCATTCTTACCTACCCTACCTTTAAGTTAATAATCTACTAGAGTACTTCTTCCATCTAAATGTTCCCAAACGCTTTGAAGAACCCAATGGTGGAAGAAGTGCTCAAAGTGGTTATAGTTTTATTTTTAATAAAGGTTACATCATTTCCTAAAACTTCTTGGCACTGTAGTTTTTTCAGGAAATATTACTCAACCACTTAGTGTATTTGTACGTACTGTTTTCACCGGATTAGTACACACTTGGCACTCTAATGTGTATTTCTCGCGAAAGTACACAACTTTAATTGTGTTCTTGATTCAATTATATTAAAAAGGAATTGCATGCACATGCCTCATCCAGTTGCATATTATTATATTGGGTTATTTAATTATTAACATTGATGTTGTAAGTAGAAAACTGAATGGTAATGTTGTTGCTGCTGGGGGTGGAGCTATTTTTAACAACATTCCATTTTGCAACATTACATTCTATTCTATTTGTAGATCACATGATTTTTATGTAAAAGGTTAATTTGTAAATCCAATCCAATCCACTTTATTTAAATAGCACATATTAAAAACAGAGGGTTTACCGAAGTGCTTCACAGTAAACATAACATTATAATAAAATATAACATTACAATAATAGATAAAAAGCATACATAAGAATAGATAGAAGGCACATAAATGCTATGGACAGCTATGGACAGACAATAAAAGCATAACAATCGATAAAACATAGCTCAAACTGACTCGAAAGCGAGGGAAAAGAGGTGGGTCTTCAGGCGGGACTTAAAAGTTTGAAGGGTGGGCGACAATTTGACATGGGGGGCAGGTCGTTCCAGAGCCTGGGGGCTACCGCTGAGAAGGCTCGGTCTCCCCTGGTCTTTTTCTTGGTTTTAGGAACTACTAGCAGCAGCTGATCAGCCGACCTCAAAGCCCTTGAGGGGGTGTACACCTTTAGGAGGTTGGAGATGTACAGAGGGGCCAGCCCATTGATCGATTTAAAAACAAACAATAAAAACAACAAATAACATCTTAAAATGGACAGGAAGCCAGTGGAGGGAAGCCAGAATAGGTGTGATGTGTTCATGCTTGTGTGTTCCTGTAAGCAGCCAAGCCGCAGTGTTTTGTAACAGCTGCAGGTGTGCCAGCGAGGACTTGTTTAGGCCGGCATAAAGTTCATTACAGTAATCTAGACGAGTAGAAACAAAGGCATGAATAACACGCTCAAAGTCTAAATAGTATAAAACCGGTTTAATTTTGGACAGGAGCCTCAAGTGATAAAGTAACAAGTAACATCTGTCAGATAAATGCAGTGAATCCACTAGATCAAACGGTTATTCTGAGAGTGCATAATGTGAACCAGTGTTTTAAATGCAAATTGCCTTCAAGAGACATAGTTTCTAGAACGAAGAACAGATGTTATCACACTTCAAGCTCCCAAAAACGGTGGGGGCTCATGCTGCAAGAAAAATACATTATCCATCAACCTACAATCCAGAAACCAACTGACCATGAAACAACTTCAGCCCAGGATCCTGTATTTTGTCGAACAGAGGAGAGGTGGGAGGTCTTTAAAACGGCTGTGTGTCAACTGCGACAGTTAGTCTCGGTTTGAACTCACCCTAGGAGGAGCACATCAGGCAATGCCTTTAAGAACATCGCCACATGACGAAGTGTTAAGTTTACTTTACAGCAAATTATTTTCTCTGGAGTGGAACTGAATATATGAAAAGGATCTCTTTGCTTCAATGTGTGTGACAGAGGAGTCTGGTGTTTTCCATTGTCAAACACGTACCAGATGACCATCCTCGCGTCAACCCTGATTCAGAGCAAAGTTAAGGTAGGTGAGAACCTTTCTTTAATCACTGCAGCATATTATTCATGCACAGTCAATGCAGGGAGAGAATAGCACAGGCTTGTGCATGTCTGTGAATTAAGTTTTTGCTTTATTTACTGATCTACATACAATAATAATCATGAACAGCATAAAGCAAATCATGTGACAGGTGATATTTCCATCATGTGGTCCTGCATTTACTTCATACCAATCACATTAATAGTTTTATTAGATTACATTGATTTAATTATCATTAACCATCAATAGGGTTTCCAATAACAGACAAAGACTGGCATGATAGTCCTTCAGTTTAAAACATAGCATCTTATTTTCCTGCGAGAATCACTATTTTGTGTTCTTTCAGATGCCACTTTACCAGATTATTTTTCATTGGCTGTAATAGTATAAAACCATAATGGCACACAATGTATTTTGCTTTCCTTTGAGTCCTGGCAATGGATTGAATTGCATGCACGCTCAGTTCATTTTGTATTCGTAGCAAACTATAACATAACATCACAAAACGTCATCATCGCAGAAACTATTAAATGTTGAATCATTTACAAATCTAAACAGAAGTGTACGGTTCAGCGTTATATAAGTAACCAACAAAAAAGGAATGAAAGGGAAACCTATCGTCTCTTGTAGCCTTTAAAGAATTGTCTTTTGTTTCCTAATACTTCGCAGAAGTTGATCAAACAACATGTAAAAGTTGTTTAATGTAGTGCTCCCCTGGCATCTGTCCTGACTGTTTGTTGCAGAAGCTACACTAAAGCGATTCAGAGAGATCATTATCAAGGAATATCTTCTGTTGCAGACATTTTGCCAACGGTGTGAGAAACGTTTTCTTGTCACCATGCTTTAATCCTCAGTAAAATAATCAAGTCCATCTGGAGACCATTTTACTGGTCGAGCTGCCAAAAGGTGCTTGGTAGCAGGCACCCTCAGCTCCAGGAGAAGTGTGCTGCTAAGCATCCAAGGGTAGAGGGCACTGTTTGACCATAACTGAAACTTATCTAACACAGACAACCTTTCAGGTCACTCAAAGTTAAACATCACCGTTAGCGTTGCAATGAAGAGGCGCTGCTCGTATTGCCGAAACCTAACCCAAGTTCAGGTGTGGAAAGAAAGTGTTGTTGTTACTGTAACTGAGCAGCTTTTCTTTTCACTTTCCACACATTGTTAAGTACATTTTGGATTGAAAGGCAGGCATTGCTTGGATGCTCACTGTTTAAGTGTTTTGGCACCACTAGGGGTAAATTCCATTTAGGGTTGCTTGTAAAATCATTTATAAGACTGCTGTTTGAGAAAAGCAATCATCACGGTTTGGGAGGGAAAACTGAATCAGAGAGCGACTACCATGTGGAGTGCACTCATATTTAAATGATTAAGGTCAGGATGTCTCATTGGCTCTAATTGCCATGTTTGAACTGTTGGTTGAGAACATTCCTCCTTTTTCAATTTCAGCATGCATAATCTACTATTTTCATTTGAATGTATTTACTTTCCAGCTGAGTGAATTTCAAAGTGTGTGTCAGCCAACCCCTCAAAGGGAAGATAGTATGTGATTTACATTAAGATAATTAATTGGTTGTCTTAGTTGCAGGTAAAGTGTCTGTGTGTACTGATCTTCCTGAGCTTCCCTCTGACTATGGCTGAAGTCCCTGGTCCATGCAGACACTCAATTACGAGGGAACACCTGCTGACAGTCAGGCATCTGGTAGGTGTTAAAAACTATTAGAAACACATTGGTTGAACCAGCATCAGAAACAATGTGGCTCTACTTGAACTGGGCTGAGATCTACCTGTTTTTATTCCTGCAGATGGATAACCAGTTGAGAAGTGGATGCATAATATCCTACACATTCATAGAACAGAGAAGTTTGGTAAGGTAACATTTGTTTTATGGGACTGTTTTCCTTCCAATTCCTGTGATTCACCTTTCAACTATCCAACTTTTCCATTAAAATTCATGTTCATGTTTATTACCTCGTTATTCTGATTTCACACAGAGTAAATGTTGCTTTGTAAAAGCTGCTTTACCCTGGATCTTTGAGCTCCTCACCACCCACTTCAAATACAGTCGGGGTTCAGTCAATGATGGCTATGTTCAGTCCCTGAGAGCGCTCATCCTCAACATCTACTCTCAGAATTGTGTGCCTCAGATTAATGAGGAGATTGAGGTGAGTGTGTGTTCCTGTGTGCACCCTGTTTAGGACTGAAGGGTTAAATGTTCTATAATATAAAACATGTAGAAGATATATGTGATGTGAGAAACTGCCCAACGCCAGGAGATAAATCTGCAATACTTGTGAAAACATTTATTGCAGAACAATAACAAGTATTTTTCTCGGTATGTGCCGCAGGATAAGCCAGAGAGTTTTGAGATGCTCTACAGAGGGTCTACTTCAGAGGCTCTGCAGAAGGCTGCAGAGGTGCTGTCTGTTTACTGGGAACTGGTGACAACGAGCGATGCACCAGTAGACTGGAGATGCCAGTATGAATACACAGAAATGTTTGACTCTACCACAACACTATACACAGAGTCACCTACAGAATATTTTACAGGTGGGAATCTCTTCTGCTAACATGCTGTGATGAATGATGAGGAGGTGTGGAGCCGGTGAGATCATAAAATACATGTATTTTTCTACAGAAAGTTATGGTAGGATCTCGGTGAAGGCCTCACCGAGAAGAGCAGACAAAGACCTGTACAAGCTTGGCTTCATCATCGTCTCTATCTGCGGAGGACTGCTGTTCATACTCACTCTCTATTGTCTCATCACCAAAAAGGTACCAGCGCTTCTGTTTTGATTGATTTCTAAATTGTGCATTTCCTGATTTAATGTACCATGCATTCTGATCACATTGCTTTAAAGAGGCCTTGGCAGTCTGCCTGTGCCCTCTTGGCACTCCCTCTTGCAGAAGTACCAATTCTCCCTCACAGAAAATACTAAGCATAACAACAAAAGGTGGAGACTGGACCAACTGGTGATAGCAGAAGTCTTATTTGCACAAAAGTCTGCAAAAGCAATTGAATGCATTCATTTATTGTTCTCTTATTTTGGACAATATGGCACCATTAGCTTGTATTTCCTATTGTTTTATTTCATCAGTGTTTTTAACGGGCTGAGGCTCAGATTCTACGTGTACGTCTTCATTAAGCAGGTACATACTTTAGTATTAAAACAATTCTAAATCCTTTGACAAAATGAATACTACAACACCCACAATGGTTGTATGCCCTACCAAAATCAGGAACACACACAAAAGCTCAGCAGCCATTAAATGAAACGGACAAGCTGCAGGTAAATCCTGGTGGAAAGGGGATCCCTGGAAAGCAATAATATGTGTATAAGCCTGTTTGTGGGTTAAACATAAGAAAAAAGCAGAAACATCTCTTTGTCAAAGTGGCATTCTTTATAGAAGTGTCTATAAAGTCTGGGGTATTCTTCGTCAACGCTAAACAAGGTCCTAACCAACCAAAACGTCGTCAAATCTTTGGGAAACCTGAGAATAATCTTGTCTTCTTTACCATCTGAGCCGTCCCCTCGCTGGTAAAAAAACTAAGTATAACAAAGTGGAGGCTTGACTCACTCAGATTATATCAGAATCACTCTTTCGTGCTCTTTCTCCTATATGCAACTATTCGTCGTCGTCAGTTGAATATTTCACCAATTGCAATTCAGTAAAAGCCCTTAAACAATACCAGCTAGATTGAAGTGCTTGTGAAAAGTGCAGTGTTTTTATCGACATTCCGGGATTGGTTTTCTTTTGAAATTAGCAAGAAGTATTTGGTAATGGTAGACAGAGTTGCTCTATGTTTGTGTTCTTTTTACTTTGGAAAGTTAGATGAGCTACATTTGACTTCACATCCTTCATTTCCATTTTATTGATCTTTGTGGTCGAGCATTTGGACTCTACATCTCATCCAGATATATATTTAGTAAACATTTGGCAACCAAGCGAAGTGCTTTGGGACTAACTCTGATTCTTAGTCCATAGAACTGATATTGCAGGAATATTGCTGATACCTAAAATGCATGTGATGAATACGTTGGTATGTGGGACATAACTTTAGTACCTGCTATTCGAACTACAGTATGCCTTTTAAACATGTATTGTATACCTGTGGTGTTTATTTGTATTATTTTATTATCTTTGCTTTGTAATGCCTGTTGTAAAATGCCATTATATAATGTGTTTTTACTGTATTTATTCCTAAAAGTCTTTTAATTTGTTTTGTAAAGCACTTTGAATTGTCGCGTACAGAAAAGTGCTATATAAATAAACTTGCCTTGCCTTGCCTTGCCTTGCAAGAACACGCACAATTTTGTTTTGTCCAAAGTTAAATTACATTACACCAGAACTGAGGGAAGCATACATCAGGGACTCTCAGAATTAAATCACATTAGAGCTTCACAGTGGTGAGTTAATGGAAAACAAATGGCTCCATTTTTAGTCAGAAGCTTGTTTCTCAAACATTGGTTTTGATTATAGCTGAAATCCTACACATCTAGTTCTTTAGGAAACATTGAAACACTAAGCAGTATTCGATAGACATACAACTTAATGTGCACCACGTAGGCCTGCATTATGGGACATTGGTGAAATGCTTTGTTTTGGACACCAAAGACCACAGAAAATGCTGCAGTTGATTCATTCAAATAAGGAAGGGGGAAGAGACATTCCCATCATGAACTAATCCTGTTTTGTCCAGAGTGCAATTCAATTAATCCTTGAATTGCCAGGCTTGAAAGAGCAGGAAGGGTTGACTGTCATTCGAAGAATGTATTGCCAATATCCTTATTTAAGTGACTTCAATTAAGTGGCATATTACAGGCGGCAGAGAATGAGGGATGCCGCAGTGTATACACATTCACAGAGAGTGATTGCAATAAAGTGCTGATGTATTATTATTATTATTATTATTATTATTATTATTATTTACTGCTAGTAAATACTGCTTATTTCTTGTCTGAGCTGCTTTTTGTTTTCACGGAGTTGGTACATGCCAACTTCCTAAACTTTAAGCACTGCCCCCACTCTGACTTCAATTAACATCATCTGTGTGCTCAATGAGAATATGTGACAACAGATGGATGCAATGGCTTACACATGAGGAAGTTGATAACATTGGAAATGACAAATCACACAGGTACATTTATGTCAAGATTGTGAGTGAAACTTGCAGATTCTTGCATGTTCCAGTTGCTGTATTTGTTTTCCAAAGGTCAAATTAGGACAGATGCTCGTAAACTTGTTTTAATGGTGTCTTACATGCAGCTATAGTGTTAAGATTCTCAGAATTAACTGTGTAATTATTTTAGTTTGTCGATGGCCATCTGTGTTTTCCAAGAATATGTGCTAGTCGTCCATTAAGTGGAACTAATGAGTGCTAAAGCAGATGTTCAGATGAGGCTGTATTGTACATGTGGAAACAACATGAGCTTTGTGAGAAAGTTTATCAGTGAAACTTGGCTGTGAATTGTAAACCTTCTATGATACATGCTAGCCCTGTCCACCTCCACACCTTCAGGCAATGTGGGAGTGTTCAAATCGAAGCTTTAATGGAAGCACACAGGAGCCAAACATATGGCATGTTTTAACACTTGGAGACTAACAAAGCGTATCTTTTAAAACACCTGGAATTTTCATCACTATTTCGTCAAGGATTGTCATGAAAGTGACCCATGCCATGACCCACTTTGGTTTAGCACCCCACCGTTTGATATAAGGAACTATGTATATTTGCTTTGCCTACAGGCAGGGCCGCCCCTCCCTACAGGCCGATCATGCAGACTGCACCTTGCGTAGGGGGCCTCAACTGAGCCGAAAATGCGGCGCAACTATGGCTTAGGTGGCGCAATTAGTGTGGCGCGGCACGGTTTCGCCGCTGCGAGGCTTCACTAGCACCCCGTCCCCGTCGACGCTCGCGGAACAGAGGGCCTCATCATAGAACTTTGCGTGGGGCCTCATGTTGGCCAAGGACGGCCCTGTGTAGGGGGTAAAGCAAACATCTCCTTGCCAAGAATTTGAAGTGATGCTCAAAACTTATTTTGACTGTGAAACACTCAGCTACTGTACATTTGAAAGGAGGTGATAAAACGATGTTAATTTACACCGTTAAGGAGATGTGAGCCTGTGTAGCAGCTTTGAATTACAGCAGTGGATTTCAATAATAACACGTTTCCACGGTGGTAAAATAATATTGAATAACCCATGGAAATGGTTTTACATCACACAGAACAACCTTTCACTGCCCTGTCATTGTATGTATAATATTGTTTTATATTCTCTTAATAATTTTGACCCATTACTCTATCAATCACTTGCATCACACTGAACTAAGGAGTATTGTTTGCAAATGGTTAACCTATTTCAATATAAAACAAATGTTACTCTGTGAATGGCTGTAAAGTAACTCATCATTTGTCCTTGGCATTGGAATTATTTAAAGTATTTTCTTTCCGAAACAGAGAACTCACAACCCTCACAGATCAAGATCGTATACAAATTCAAGGTAAGAACACAATTAACATGGGAATTAAAACTCATCTGTCTTTTTTTTGCACTAATCCTTATGCATTCCTTTGTCATCTGGATTGAAGCAGAGACCATCAGGACATAGAGATGGAGCAACAATAATGTGAGTATCACCTACCTCAAAGGGTTTCTGAGAGTTAAACGGCGGGAGCTGGATCATGATTAACGTCTTACACAAACACCTGTGTCAGCCACAGTTTTAAATATTACTGCAGTGCACATCCATATTTTTCATTCTTATTTTACTCTTTCCCAGGCAGCAAAGAACACATCGCTGCAGCTGCAGAAGGAGCACTCGTGAAGCTGCACATTTCATCCGTCTGAACACTTTTTAATATCAGTAAATGTATCATACTCACTTATTTGTTTATGTGCTAAGTATTTGCAGATATCTTTTCACTAAAAAAGTTTTATTTTTACACTAGTTATATGTTGAATATTGTGTCTCCATTTGCTACAACTTAACCAACTGTTTGTATTGTTGTTTTCCAAATATATACAAATTATTTATTAGTTTGACAATACAATCACAATATTGATAATAAAGGTTCCATCAATACAAAATACAAAATATAATGCTCTCACATGTTGTAGCTAAAAGTGCATTCATATAGGAGCACCAGGAAATCAATTGTTAAGTGTGATATTGGCCGAAACTGAGTTTGACTCGCTTTATGGGGAGTCAAACATGTTTTTATCAAAGTCAAAGGGTCTTGCCAGTGCTATGTCTAGTTTGCCTCATCAGCCTACATTGTTGTTCAACACACAGTCCTTCCAACTTGTAAAACTTGTGGCCAAAGATAACAAAACAGTATGGTTTCAACAAGTCCTCTGGAGAATATTCTGTTAATGATCAAACACAGACATACAGTAGAGCTGTTGTTACTGGCAGAGAGGTTGGGATACAATATCAATAGATACACACCAGTCGCTGCTGCAGCTACACAGGAAATGTCTTCACTGCACAGGGCGTGACAGCAGGAGTTGGTGGGAATAATGTGCTACTATCCATTACTCATATGCATGCATGACATTTTATCAATACTGCATGGTAGTGGCACATGGTTAATACAGAGAAAGATTGTGAGATGGACCGAAAGAAAAACACTGCTATAACATTTTGTACAATGTTCAACTGTGTTGCAATGCCAATAAAGACATTTCAGATAGAAAGAAACACATGGAGAGAGAGAGGGAGAGAGGGCAGTGCATGTACATTCCCTCCAGTAGTCATGGCTTTCACTCATGTTTACTCAAAGATGGTCCTGCCCTGTTTTATAATCATGAATTGCATAACGTCTGAGTTCGCAATGAAATGTATTCGTCTCGGAGAGGACCACACCAGTAAAAGATTCCCATGTGCATGTGTACTGGTCGGATTTTTTTTTTTGGAAGAATCTGTGTAGGAAGGAAAAACAACACAGTTCTACCCCACAACCGCTGCAAAACCGTCTACAGCCAGCAATATATCATCATCCATAATGCACTTTATTTCATAGGCTACCGCTTATCAGTGTGTACAACTTAATCCAGTAGTAATCCATTCTTCATCACGAGACTTTGCCCCATGACAAAACAAGGAAAATATTTCTATAATTAAATTGAGTGCCTTTCTGAAGAGTATTAAAGGCAGCTGTGCAAGATGAAAAGGAAAGATGTCTTCAACAATACATGTGAGAACTGCCTTGGACCAGTTAAAGTTGTCAAAAGAGCTGCCACCCTTTTTCTCTCCCTCAATCTCTTTGCTTCTTTTACGTTTCAAATGAGCGGAAACATAACTTTTTACAGCTACAAATACTGTACATCACAGTAAAGGGCACAAAAAACTCTGAAGACATATTTTTTTTCCTAAGATTTAATAATAAGTATAAAGTGGTCGATAACAAGATACAATTAAATTACACGCAAATTATATGATTCATAACTTTCTTGCTAAGTGGATACAAACTGAATTGCATCAAATGCTCATGTTGTAAATCCCGACATTAGCTAGAGTTGGCTCGGAAGTTACCACCCAAAAGATATTTTTAAAAGCGAGTGTTTAGGTAACCAAAACAGCTTAAATAACCCAACAGCATAGGATGCAGCTATTATAGAAACATACATAATTGTCTTTTGATAATTCAGAGGCTCATTGTAGGAGTAATACACATGTTTAACCTGTAGACATAAACACGTTACACAACTTGTAATGTTGATAATGAAAATATCGAAATAGACGAACAGTGGAAAACAGACTCAAACTGTTTACTATAAAAGGCACTGTCATTTTAATTAGTAAATGTGACCTTGCCAAATAACGTTATTAATTATGACAATCTTGGCTGCCTAATCTACAGTTGTATCACCTTGTGCCACATGGTGGAGGCAAAGGTCAAAACTGAATCATGCTGATGACAGGATGCTTTATACAGGTGATATGTTTCCAGACAACAAGCAGAACCTCCATGGTTATTATTATGATCTTATTATTTTTGCCAGAATACCGGATCTGATAATATAACAGTGTGAGGAGAGGAATATCAGTCATCTGGCCTTTGGATATGTTTGTTGTGATACATATGCCTGTCATCTGGATAGGATATACAGCTCTGGTATTTCCCGTTGACTAATACTGGAATTGTGTTAAGGGTTTATGATTGTGAAAACATCTTTTATAACACTGCATTGTCTTAAATACGTTTTGACGCTGAATAAAGTGACAGATGAAGAGAGATTGGAGGGGGATAACAGATGAAGTAAGACATCGGATGAGTTATGAGATATCAGAGAGAGCCCAGGAAGAGCTAAACCTCAATAAAGCCAACGTGCCGCAAACAGTAGGCCGCCTCGGCAGGAATGTCTTTGGCACTGATCTCATTGGCATCCAGTCGCAGCATTCTCAGACTGGAGAAGTTTGTCATGTCGATGGTATTGCAGAAACTGCTCAGGGAGAACTCTGAAAGACACATGAGAGAAATATGAAGGGAGGCTGCATGTTCTGGCTGTCATGTGAGACATTCCAGGCAGGAACCAGGATGTTCACATCAAAACATCGCCAAACTAAACAGAGTTCTGATGTGCTGTATTTCCTACATGGGATTTTAAGCATGTCTTTATAAGAAGGGCTGATATGCTGTATTTCTCACAATCCATATTAAAGCTATACTCTTGTTTGATTAAACTCAGTGATGACTATTTTTTTTAATTATTGGGAGTTTTTGCTCCATACTGTATGTGGGTGGGTTTGCAATGAAACATGTGTTTAAGGAAAAACTCGATGAGAAGGCAGCATTACAAAGTGTGTTTCTGTCATCTAATGGTTGAAAATGTTCTGATTTGTTGCAGACCCCAGCCCAGAAGTGATGTAAGATGTTACATCATGTTTCAGCTTGGAGACAGAAAATACATAAAGCTTTAGGAGGTTGAACTGCCATATTACACATAAATGTTACAGTGGAAACAAGACTACTATAAACAATATGGGTGAACAGGTGCATGTCTAAACTTCACTTTAAATCAGTAAGAGCAACAAGAGTGCATTGAGTCATTGGGCTCACTAAACTTTCTATAAATCACGCTTTCAAACTGTCCTCCTACAGCTTTTAATGATTTGTGAAGCGAATGTATTGTAAAGTGCTCGGCTCAGAACTGAGTGAGTGACAGAGTGTGTATCCTGCTCTGCCAACAAACCCAATTAAACAATGAGTGAAGTAGTTTCTCGTGTACAACATTTGTAATGAGGTGTAATGGTCTGGAAAACTGTATACATTACGTACATCAGCGCAGCACTTTTAATAATCATTCAAATGTACTTTTAGGAAAGTTAAGACTAGTTTCATCGTAAAAATCATTAAAAAGGAATGTGTAGTTATTACATGTTATACAAATTGCATTACAGTTCTTTGAGGTGTAGTATACTCTTTTTCTTCCAATGGGACTATGTTTAGGATAACTTATTTACTTGTATTTAATATGTCTCAGTTAGTGTGTCCATACCTTTGATCTCGTTGGCTTGTAGATAAAGGTTCTCCAGGTTTCTACTAACAACAGGGATCTTCTCCAGTTTATTGAAAGAAAGGTCAAGCTCAACCAGCGTGCTGACATTGAAGACATTGGATGGAAGTCCTTTATCAGTCAGCTTGTTATGAGCCAAGCGGACAAACTGCAGTCTGGGATTCATGGTGAGAAAGCCTGCCGGCACACTCTGTATTTTATTAAAATCCAGGTAGAGCTGCTGCAGCTGCTCTGGGAGGTGGTCTGGGATTTTACTCAGCTTGTTTTTCTTCATATCCAGCAAGGTCAGAGCCTTTAGTTCCTTCAACATACCTCCAACATCCTCTATGACATTTGCTTGGAGCTCAAGGGTGGTGAGGTTAGCCATCCCATCAAATGAGTTGGAGGGGATCTTTGAGATCTTGTTGTGACCAAGTCGCAGGTCTGTGATGGAGTTTGGCAAGTTTGGAGGCACACGTGTGAGCTCATTGTGATCCAAGAGGAGCCGGTCTAGGTGCTTGAGCTTGCTGAAGACGTTCTTGCCGATCTTGTCTGAGTCTAGCTGGTTTTGAAACAGCACGACCCAGATCAAGCTGGTAGCATTGTCAAAAACCCCGTCTTTGATGCCTGTGATCTTGTTCCGTTGTAGGTAGACATACTTAATGTGTGAGGGGACGTATGGAACATGCTGGAGGTTGCGGTTTTGACAGAACATAGCAGTGGGGAAGGTTGAGGGGCAGTCACATTCCAGTGGGCAGTCGACATCCACGGCCTGCCAGGCGGCATGCCTCCGGCGCCCTCGCAGATAGGACAGCCACTTGAACTGGCTGTAATTCAGGCTGATGCTTTGATCCACTATTCCAAGAATAAGGAGAAGCACCAATGTCTGCATGATCACTGTAAGAAAACCAAGAATAACAAATATTTAAAATTGATATAAAGTCAACTTTAGGATATTTCTAAATCCCAAAAACACTGATAATAGGAGATGTTTTGTAGCTATTACTGAATTATGCTTGTTCAACCATTTAAGATCCACTTCTCTTGGCTCTAATCTTTAAATGTAAGTAAGTTCAGTACACTTACCGCTTGGTTGATCAGAGAGGATGTCTCCTTTCTTGCTTGCTCATCTGTGTTTTCCTCAGACTGAGTGAAATATGTTGTCAGTAAAGACTAACTATCTCCCCTTTCTACGTAGCTGCAGCCCCAGTCACACACTCTCATTAGAGGCCATACATTTTTCAGCTTGCATGTAAAGCCTATACCATAATATATCATCTCCAGCCATGTCAATATTAATCCCATCTGGGAAGTGGGGCAAACATCTGCTTTTTTACCTTTAGTGTGTCATGCCTTATCATTAGCACTACCACTTGAAAGCTGGCTTGCTGTGAAGTGTACTCGTAAAAAGGTTATGGAGAGAGTGCAGGGTTATGCTATAGATTTTTTTAGAAACAAGGGTCTAGACGCTGTAATTAATGGTGTGTTTCAATTTAAATGAAACAATAGAGCTTTGTTAAAGTTTATAATCCAATTCTTACATTGTAGAAGGCCTTTGTCAATAATTCACTGTATGTTTCAACATGAAAACAAGTTATTTGTCCACAATAATTCTCCTTAAACATGTTTTTCATTTTTCGGTGTCTTTCTTCTGACTGTTTCAGGTACTCACCCATTTCATCAATTACAGTGTTCAAACTCTGGAGAAAGTTAACATGTGTTTGTGCTGGCGCCTGCAGGCAGGTTTCCCATTACCAGATTGTCATGAATGAATGGGCCTCGCCATTCACCCCTTCCATCGGAGCAGGAAAATTGGAGGCAGAAATGCAAGGATTACGTTTCTCTTACCCAATGTGCCTTCCAGGCTCTTCTGAAGAAGTTCAAGACGAAGGGTTTGTTTGAATAAAAGTTGTTCAGCAATCACAAAAACATTTCATGAGAGGATAGGGGACCTCAGGATACACATGGGACCCCTTTATACAAAATACTTAGCAGGTTTTTAGTCAAATCACATTATTTGGCCGACAACCACCTTTTAATGAGAACATAAAAATATTTAAATCCTCCCAATCTATTACATGAACCTCTATTAAAGAAGTGTTGCATGTGTTCTGAACTGTGCTAGGATTAATTATAAATGACAGTTCTTTCTCACAAATATATCAAAATTGGCAGTATTTGGTAGGGGAAACAAAAAGTTTCCAGGAAAAACAATGTTCCTTTGAAATCTGATGTTGGATTTCTCATTCATCCCCCTTTAATCCACATTGTAAATACATTGATAATTTGTATCAGGCAAGACTGCTTCGTTTGCTGTGTGTGTTATTCTCCGAATGTGCCACAACGACAGTCTGAAATAAAACAGAATAAATATTGTCTTGTAATTAAAGCAACATGTTTGATGCAATACACTCTGTCTGGGCGCCATTCATGAATTTATCCAACTTCAGCCAGAAAATCCAACATAGCCACAATAATATGACAGCATGCACTAAACAATCATCTCTGAGGTATTCTGCTGTTGTGTGCTTTACCATAAGGTAAAACATTTGACTATTTTCTTGTTGTGATGCCCCTGTGGGTTCATCAGTGGAGAGGGTGTGGCTTTCCTGTCTTGGCTGCATTGATCGCACTGATTGCAGTAACTCAGGGCACCTGGGTCTGGTGCTCTACAGCTATTTTAAAGCCTCTCTGCTCCTGTCTGCTCTCTCTCGCTGCTTTTTCCTGCAGGCACCAGCTCTGATGAGTATAAACCATGAGTTGACTTGAACAGTGTGGTGCAAATAAACACCTTTACCTACCCGTTGACATGTTGTGTCTCCTTTTTGTTGTGGCCTTTTGAGCCAGGTCGCAACAAATGGGGGCTCGTCCAACAGGTTATTTGCTCAGAGCACATGGTGTCATTGAGCAGCTGATTCATTGTTGTGGTCCAGCTGTGTGCTGGCTTGTCGCTGCTATTTGGGGGACACATCATGTCTTTTGGGTTTCAGGAAGCTGTAGTGTTTGACATGTCGTCAGGTTTTGTGTGCCAATCAGAAGGTAAGATGTTGCTGTTTGTTACGCTTTTGTAAAAGAGATTTTCCCCGCTAGGCTTAAGTGGCGTTTCCCCTTGGGTTGCGTCTGTTTTTGGTTTTTTTCATAGTGTTGTGGCGACGTGGTTAGTGTCAGCTGTTTTCGGACAGCTGTCTCGGGGGCACGTCCGCGTGAGTTCTTGGTGTTACCTGCGTGCAGGTCGCTCCATAACTCCGCCGGGTTCCAGTGCGTAATTACCCACCGCAAGCCACATGAAGACTAGGGGAGATTAGGAAGATTTTGTTTAGGCAGTTAGGGGGAAATTCTCTGTTGGGTTAATCTTATGCCCATGCGTGTTGGCAGTTTAATACTTTGCTTTCTGATTGGCTATTATGACTTCTTTGTCAGTGTTTGTGGATGCGCCCTCAGTGTCTTTATTAGATGATTGCCAGAAGGTGCAGTTGGTCGAAATAACAGAGCACTATGACATTGCTGTTGTGGGGAGCAAGCGGAAACATGACATTAAAACTGTCATTGTGTCATCTTTGTTTGAGCAGGGGGTGTTGCAGAAGAGTGAGTCTGGTGCAGGGTGCAGGGTTCGTGCCGGTAGTGGTTCAGACAGCTGGTTTGACGTTCGAGCAGCAAAAGGAGCTTTTGGCCATGCAGTTTGATCAGGAGAGATTGCAGTTGGAGTTGAAGTTGGAGCAGGAGAAGTTGCAGTTGGAGATGAGGGGTCAGCAGCAGGAGGTAGAGAAGCGTTTAGAGGTGGAGAAGATGCTGGAGGTGGAAAAGATGAAATGTGAGGTGGAACATGCTAGATTACGGCTGATGGGAGAGGGCATGTTTTCTCCAGGGGAGGATGGTGGTGATAGGTCGGCATCAGGCAGTGGCGATATCATTTCTCACTTGCTATTAGTGCCAACGTTCAATGAGCGTGACCCGGACATTTTTTTCACTCTATTTGAACGCATAGCAGAGGCAAGAAACTGGTCAGATTCGGACAGAGTGCTGTTACTTCAGTGTGTACTCACTGGGCGAGCACAGGAAGCCTATTCAGCTGTTTGTGGCGAAAATTCTTTGGACTATGATAGAGTAAAATCAGCGGTGTTGAAGTCTTACGAACTGGTTCCTGAAGCGTATCGTCAAAGGTTCAGAAGTTGGGTCAAGGGAGATAAGCAGACACATGTGGAGTTTATCCGTGATTTAACTTCCCATTTTCAGCGGTGGTGCGCGGCAGCAAAGGTTGCAAGTTTTGATGGTCTTTGTGAGCTCATTGTCTTGGAACAATTTAAAGACATTCTCCCTCAGCGTGTGGCCACTTATGTGAATGAACAGAAACCTTCCACCGCGTTTAGAGCTGCTGAATTAGCGGACGATTTTGTGTTGACACATAAGGGCAGTTTTACTGAGAAGTATTCTAGGGGTGATTGGAAACGTGGAGAAGACAATGGCTATGCCCGCGGTGGTGCAAAGTTTTCACCAGGCTCCTCCCGTAGATTTGTAGGTACAGGGCGACCCGAGGGGGCCAAAGTGGACCTATGTCATTATTGCAGAGGAGAGGGTCATTGGAAGGAGCAGTGTCCGTTGCTGGAAACTAAGGGGAAGCCTCGTTTGTCACCACATGCTCCTGCCATGTGTTGTTCTGCCGTGTTGGATAAAAAACCGTTGGGTGTAGGCTCGGGCATGGAGCCTGATAAGAAGCCGGTTTGTGCCGACCCGGTTGCGGGTACTGGTTTTGAGCCGTTCATCACTGAAGCTGTTGTATCAGTAGTCGGTAGTGACAAATATTACCGATTAAGGTGTTGCGTGATACAGCGGCTAGATACTCATTCATTGTTGAGTCAGTGTTGCCTTTTTCGTCAGACAGAAACGGGGAATTTTGTGCTGATGAGGGGCATGGAGATGGGCTTGATCCCTGTGCCACGGCATACAATAGTGCTGGATTGCGAGCTGGTGCAGGGAGTTGTGTCTATCGGCGTGCGTCCCGCGTTGCCACTTGATGGGATACATATGATGTTGGGCAACGATCTCGCTGGTAGTGCTGTGTGGGCTGGTGTGCCACCGCCTGTGGTGGTTTCCAGGCCGGTGGCATCTGGGGAGCCAGATGAGAGTGGTTTGCAGTTTCCAGTTTGTGCTGTGACACGTGCACAGAGCCGTAAAATGTCTGCTGACCCACATGTTTCGGAGTGTAGCAAAAGTATTGTGGTACATGTGGTCTCACTGCCTGATTTCCCTTCGTCGGTGTCAAAGGAGGACTGGGTCAGGAGTCAGAAGGACGATTCATCTCTTTCTGCTCTGTGGACTGAGTTGTTGCCGGCAGAGAAGGTCAGAGACATAGCCCAGGGTTACTTTGTTCAGGCGGACTTGCTGGTGCGTAAGTGGGTGCCCTGTGTTGGTGATGCTGTGGGGGAGGCAATGTTTCAGGTGGTGGTGCCGAGTAGCTTTCATGATGTGATATTGCAAACTGCGCATGATAGTGGTGGACATTTGGGGATAAAAAAAAACTATGACCGTGTCCTACGCTATTTTTTCTGGCCTCGGTTAAAGCGCGATGTTGCAAGTTATATTAAAGCATGCCACATATGTCAGTTCACTGGTAAACCAAGTCAGGTGGTGAAGCCTGCACCCCTCAGTCCCATTCCAGCCCTTGGTCAACCTTTTGAGCATTTGATCATAGATTGTGTGGGGCCGTTGCCTCCATCTAAGTCCGGTTGTCCGTACATGCTTACTATAATGTGCCAGACTACAAGGTATCCTGCAGCGTTTCCCTTGCGCTCCATTTCAGTGAAGCCAGTAGTTAGGGCTTTAACCCAGTTCATCTCCACATTTGGGATCCCACGTGTGATTCAAAGCGACCAGGGTACCAACTTTACTTCCCATATGTTCAAACAGATCCTACAGCAGCTGGGGGTCAGGCATAACCGTGCGTCGGCTTACCATGCCCAAAGCCAGGGGGCGCTAGAGCGGTTTCATCAAACATTGAAGTCCATGCTGCGTGCTTATTGTATGGAAATGGGGAAGGACTGGGAGGAGGGACTTCCATGGCTCATATTGGCGTACAGGGTTCAGCCCTAATGATTTGGTCTTTGGGCATAAGGTGCGTGGTGTGTTATCTGTTCTCCAGGATGGTTTGGTTGAGGGTGAGCCACCTAAACATTTTGTGGAATATGTACAGGGCTTTCGTCATCGCCTGTATGTAGCGGTGGAAATGGCAAGGAAAAATGTAGCTGGTGCTCAGGCTAATATGAAGAGACTCTATGACCGTAAAGCAGAGTATCGTGAATTCAGCCCAGGGGATCAGGTGTTGGCTTTAATGCCACTGCAGGTCTCACCATTCAAAGCCAAGTTTGCCGGCCCGTACACTGTTGAGAGTAAAGTGTCAGATCAAAATTACTTGATTGCTACTCCAAATCGGAGGAAGTCGTCTCAACTGTGTCACGTCAACCTCCTGAAACCGTACTATGTTCGTGATACCGTTGGGGATAGCTTCATGGCTAAAAAGTTGGGTGTGGGCCCCATAATGATGGTTGATTCTGTGCTTTCAGATCGAGGGTTGGCTGAGGAGTGTGATGTTAAGGCACCAGATGAACCTGTTATGCCTGGTAGGCTGAGGAATTCGGAGTCGTTATGCCAATTGGATCGCTTGTTGAGTCACTTACCGGCAGCACAGAGAGATGAATTGGCGGCTTTAATCGGGAAGTTTGTGGTACTGTTCGGCGATACGCCATCGCGCACAACTCTCGTGGAGCATGATATCGACATGGGGGACAGTCCTCCAATTAAGCAGCGATTTTATCGTTGTCCTGCAGATAAGCGTAGGGTGCTGGAGGCTGAGGTCCAGTACATGTTGGACAATTAGATTGCAGTACAGTCGTTCTCCAGTTGGGCGTCGCCTAGTCTGCTAGTTGGCAAATCAGATGGGTCTCCGCGGTTTTGTAACGACTATCATAAGGTTAATAAGGTGACAAAAACAGATTCTTACCCGTTGCCACGGATGGAGGACTGTATTGCCTTGGTGGGCTCTGCTAGATTCGTCAGTAAATTCGACTTGTTAAAGGGGTACTGGCAAGTTCCTTTGACAGTGCGTGCGCAAAAGATTTCAGCGTTTGTTACACCTTTCGGTCTGTATGAGTATACAGTGATGAGTTTTGGGCTTTGTAATGCGCCAGTGACATTTCAGCGCCTCATGAACATGGTGGTAGCAGGTCTTGAGGGGGTTGCTGTTTATCTTGACGACGTAGTGGTGTTTAGTGACACATGGGATGACCACATCAAACGCATTGGTGCTCTGTTCTGTCGCCTGGCTGAGGCGCATCTCACTGTTAACCTCGCCAAGTGTGAGTTCGCTAGGGCGACAGTGACGTACCTTGGCCGGGTGGTCGGCCAGGGACAAGTTCGTCCGGTAGACGCGAAGGTGCGGGCCGTTTTGCAGTTTCCTGTGCCCACTACTAAGAAGGAACTCATGCGGTTCCTAGGTCTGGTCGGGTACTATCGCACCTTTTGTAAGAACTTCACCACAGTGGTTGCGCGCCTGACTGATTTGCTGAAGGGTACAGTCAAGTTCATTTGGTCTGACCAGTGTCAGGTAGCGTTTGAGAATGTGAGGACCCTGTTGTGCTGTGCTCCGGTTCTCGCTGTGCCGCGCCTCGATGAGCCATCATGTTGGGGCAGGTGTGGTTTTGCTGCAAGAGGTTGAGAGTATTTATAGGTCAGTTTGTTACTTCTCAAAGAAGTTTAATTCGTACCAACTCAATTACTCAACAATCGAAAAGGAGGCATTGGCCTTAATATGGGCCCTCCAGCACTTTGAGGTGTATGTGGGTTTTGGGAGTAGCCCAGTTGTAGTTTATACCGACCATAATCCCCTTACCTTTCTCCGGTGACGATAAGACACGCGGGAACGGATTCCCGCGCTTTACCAAGCTGGGGCTCCCGGTTAGACCTCACCATGGTTTCACCCACGGAGGATGTCCTCGAGTTGGACTATGAGGAGGACGAGGAGGGGGACGCCCTGGCGTTCCTCCTGTCCGAGTCGGATGACCAAGAAGAGGACACCTTCATGTCATCGGCCCAGGCTGCAAAGCCTGGAGCGAGGGCTGCTCTCCCGGGCGACAGCACACCAGCCTTGCCCGGTCTGAGCATGGACCTGCAGGCCGTGTGCAAACGCGATGTGGTCAGACTCAATGTTCCGTGGCCTGAAATGGCCAAGGAGACCTCCAGGTCCCGCTACGAGGGGAAGCATCTTCCCCAAACAGCGGGCAAAGGGAGGCAACTCCTCCCGGTTTTTCCGGAAATGTTGGATGAAGTGTCGGTCTCGTGGAGAGACCAGCTCTTCAGCAACAAGGTCCCAATCCAGGGTGCGTCCTCCCTGGATTGCGATGGAATGGAGTGGCTCCGCATTCCGCCCATGGAACCGCTGGTGGCAGCCCACCCTCACCGAGCAGGAACCCCACGCTGCCAGCAAAGGCGGACCGCTTTCAGTCCACAAAGTCCTATAAAGCTGCAGCGCTGTCCGCCAGGGCCCTGAACGTGTCCTCGCTGCTAACCGCCTACCAAGCGGAGCTCAGCGAGGACCTGTTGGGTAGCCCGGGAGCAGCCACTCTGGACGAGATGCAAAGGAAGTGTGAGACGAAGAAGAAGGAGGACGAGGCACTCCACCTCTGCCTCCCTCGAAGGGTCCAGCCGCTGCCCTCGCAGCAGCAGTCCTTCACCCAAGCGAACTCTGCCCGGTTCAAAGCACCGGTCAAGCAGAGGTCGCAGCCCACCCCGAGTCTCCAGCCCAGGCTGGAGACAAGAGCAAGTTGGCCGAGAAAATCTCCGGTTCCGGCTGCAGCTCAGGCTCAGCCAACCCAGAATTTCGGCCAGCAGTCGAGGAAGAAGAAGCGAGCGGCGTGACAGCCCCTCCTTCTCCCCTCTGTGAACGTGTTCCCGCCGCCTCGAGAGATGCCTAAACACCATCCTCAAGTCCGCACAAACACATGTCACATGCTGATTGATTCCTCTGTCATAAAACATTTGCCGCTGACGCATCCAGGCTTCAGGCCGAGGGCGCAGCTCAAAAAAATGAAAAGAAAATCAATAAAACCAATAAACAGCCCGCCAATTCTTCCCCCTTTGAGAGCAGCTAGGCATCTCTCAAAAGGCGGATTATTGACGGGTCTGTGAAGGCACCACCGCCACGCGCCAGGGTTTCCGCTAGGATTTTTTCTCGTCGGTCAAATGTCCGGGCAGAATTTATTTTACCGGACTAATTTGAAACTTACCGGTCATATTTCAATAATAATAATAGTTGTGTAGCAGAGTTTCCGTTAGCAGGTAATTACCGGACTATGAGCAGATATGCTTCAGTTTAAAACTCAGTTCACGGGCTCATTTTTATATTGCTTCAGTTTATAATCGTAACAGATCGAAAAATTCAGATTCATTTTTCAATAAATGATTCCACAAACAACAAACAACATCATTATTACATTCAAACAAACTACTTGTAGTAGATAACGTACATTATTCAGAAGTTTACATCAACTTTGAATAATAACACGGGAGAAACGGATCCTCTCCCTCCCTCTCTCTCTCCTGACAGCACCTCAGTTTCTCATGCAGCTCGCTAAACAGAGGGCGGGGCTTCAGGTGATCCTGCAGAGCTGCGTGTCTCGGTCAGACTCAGCAGCTGATCTGATCTCTCTCTCGCTCCGGTTACACTTCACTCGCGTTTATGTCCATATCGATCAGATCCAGCTCTCCTGATCGGCCTTTATAGAGAGCACCGATCAAACTATTAAGAGTGAATATCGGCCGATAATGACCGGCGGCCGATCGATCGCAGCCTCCCTAATTATTACCAGACATTTTGACCGTCAGGTTTTGAATTTACCGTTTTTTTATAAATTTTACCAGCTAAAAACCGGTAATTACCGGCTAACGGAAACCCTGCCACGCGCATGCGCAGTGCCGGCTGGGGTCTTGAAGGCTCCACCGTCACACGCATGCGCAGTGCCGGCTGGAGCTGTAAGCGTGACATCTCAGCTAAGGAGCATACAGCAGGAGATACTCACGACATCTGCCTGGGCTTCTCAAAACAGTTATACTTTATCTGTTTTCACAAGCCCAGAGAGAGTCAACCCATATTCTGGAGAGAGAGGTTCTCTCTCTCCTAGAAAGAAGGGTTTTATCTATAATGCCCGCCGAGCAGAGTCAGATTGCGCAGACAAATGTCCTCGTAAAGCACCCGCTCAACATGGGTCTCATAATAAAACTAAACCCCGCACGCCACGGCGTGCGGAGAGTATTGGTTATTATGTAATGCGTAGTGGCACTACACCCGACTTTTCTAGTGCGGGACGCGCCTACGTGGTCACCACGGACGCATGTCAGACAGGCTGATAGGGTATCTACGAAGGTCGCCCGGTGAGAGGTCTCTAGAGCAGAGACCTCCAGCGGGCACACGTCAATTACCCGGAGCTTTTAGCGGTGTTCCCCACCCTAAAACGCTTCCTGCCTTCTCTCAGAGGACACCATGTCCTCGTGAGGACAGACAACACGATATCGTGTATGAACCGCCAAGGGAGGTTGCGTTGTCTCCAGTCACACACACTGGCACACAAACTGATCCCTTGGAGCGGCAGACGTCTCCTCTCTCTGAGAGCGACACAGGTACCGGGATTGATGCACCTCGGGACAGAACTACTGTCCAGAGGTGCACCACTCTATGCAGACTGGACTCCATATCCAAGGATCGTGAGTCCGCTGTGGGTGTGTTACGGCGGAGCCGCGTCAAATCTGTTCGCATAAAGAAAAAATGCTCAATGACAGCTGTTCTCTTTAATGCACGATTTAAACGCACTGTTAGGCGGGGACGCACTCGTACACGATTGACCTCCGGGTCCTCTGTACGCGTTCCCACCCCTGGCTCTGTTACCCCCAACTCTGGCCAGAGTGAAGGAGCAACGCCACACACTTATCCTGATGGTTCCGCCCTAGCCCGCAACGTACGGGCTGGCGGAGATATATCAGCTGTTGTGCGGGCAGCCATGGCAGCCCCCACCACGCAGGGACAGATTGTCTCAGGCGGGGGGGGGGGTGATCCTTCACCCACGCCCAGAGTGCGGGGCACTATGGGCCTGACCCGTGAGTGGTACAATCTGAATACAGTGGGACTCCCTCAGAAGGTGATAAACACTATTCAGAGTGCGAGAGCTTCCTCCACCAGGTCTCTTTAAGACAGTGCTGTTACTGGCCCTGGCATCCGCCTAGCAGGTCAACGATATTCATGCACTGTCTGTACATCCCTCATGCACTCAGTTCGCCCCAGGGCAAACGAGAGTGTTGTTGAAGCCCAACCCTGCCTTTACACCAAAGGTGGTTGGTTCGTGTACCCCAATTGACATTGAGGCATTTCCTCCGCCGCTGGTTTCCTCCGGGGAGCAGCAGCAGGATCTGTTGTGTCCAGTCCGGGCTTTACACACATATATGGACAGATCAAAAGAGCTTCGTCTTAATGACCAACTCTTCGTGTCCTGGGCTAACCCTCACAAGGGTAAGCCTGTTACTAAGCAACGGCTCTCCCACTGGATTGTGGAGGCAATTGCTTTGGCCTATACGAGTCAGAATTTGCAAGCACCTTCGGGTCTGCGGGCTCACTCGACTCGGGGCCTGGCTACATCCTGGGGTTTGTTCAAGGGTGTTTCCATCCCAGACATCTGTGCAGCGGCGAGCTGGTCCTCGCCGCTCACTTTTGTCCGCTTTTACAGGCTAGACGTCTCCGCTCCAAGCGTGGCCCGAGCAGTGCTGGGCACCTTGTTGAGTCGGGACTCTAACTGTTAAATTCTGGTTGATCGGTGATTCTCGAGATAAGCTCGTCTGGCAATACGGGAGCTACAATATCCCATAGTGAGACATCGAACGGAGTGTTATGAATGAGAACTATAGGTTACTTACGTAACCCCAGTACTCAGAGTAACATGAAGTGAGATGTCTCACCAGATGGCCCTCCTTGCTATGGTGAAGCGAGAAGAGGTGCTTATTTTGAATGACGCATGCGTTGTGGCGCAAGCTACTTATAGGGGGTGATTTCCCCTGAAGCTGACGTCAAGATCATCAGCCAATCAGGATTGGCGTAATGAGATTGATGCTTCTGTTTGCTCCGCGATGAGGCGCATCCCATAGTGAGACATCTCACTTCATGTTACTCAGAGGACTGGGGTTACATAAGTAACCTATAGTTTTTGACATGCTAACGTAGAAAAGGTTACCAATCAAACAACACACAAAACCATAGAAAACTTCAAGAGATTTAATTTAGAGTAAAACACAGACATTATAATATTGATGAGCAACATTTTACACAGTAAATCTCCTCAAACTCTAAAGTTTCCTCCATTTTTCCTGCGCCTCACACAACAAACCTCATGCAACAGTTTTTACATTACTGCTTTGGAGAAAATTATACAAAATAATCCGTTGGCATCACAGTATTGTCAATCAAAAGCAATCACGGTGATAGCAGGACTGATTATTTGTACATATGGTATATACGTTTAATATACCGCACAACCACAATCTGGCAAAAACTGTGCTTTATCGTGGAAAGGAGAAACGCTTCCAACATCCCATCAGTATACAAAACAAAAGTTGTGGTTTCTTGTAACAACCATTCAAATGACAAATATGAAGGACAGCCAAACTATCTCAAACAAGACCCTCAATTCTTGAGAAACAGAAAATAAACCAAAAGAGTTACGCCAAACAAAGCTCACTAAAATATGTACATCAAAAATATAAAAACTGTCCTAATATACCACACAGTAGAGTTGTGTTTCCTCTAAGGAGAGGTTTAATTTATAGCCCTTAGTGTACAGTGTACACAAACAATACTTTTCAGTGTATACTGTAGAAAGAGTTCAAAAGTTCTTTAGCACATTCGACAAAGGGCCAAGAGGCCTTATAGTTTCAAGATCAAATCACTGAGGAGAGAATTTAATCTGCTTGAACAATACTGTGAAGTTATTACAGCCACTTGGCAATGAACTCCTAAAGCTCTCATTCAAAGCTTTTCCACTCTTACTAAATCATATGTATGAGTGTGTGTGTGTCACTAGCCTGGAGGTTGTGTAGGTGTTTTTTTACTTTTCTTTCTTCTCTTCAAGAGTAGAGGATTAGTCGAGTCTTCTATGGTTTTGATTTTAATTTGATCATAGTCCACTCTCATCGTTTGCAGGGCATTTGTCATTTCCTCCTAATAATAACAATAAAATGATAACTTTATCAAACACAATCAACATGAAACAGTATGCACAATACGCACATACAGTTAGAAGTTAATATTGTATGCAGGGTAAACAATCACGTATGCGTAAAGATATATGTTTTTATAGCATGACATATTTTAAAATGAGCTTTATTATCAAACACAAACCCATGCTTAACCACCTTGTGATTTTCAAAAACAAACAAAGAATCAACAGCATTTTCTGTTAGTCTAAAGAAGCATCAACTTCTCAAATGAAGCACACAACCACTTACCTTAACCTTCTCCCAGACATCTTGCTCCTCATGCAGCACGCGGCTGGTGTGGAGAGGCGTTAGTGGGACCTCCACTGACTGCTGTATTAGTGAGAGAATATGGATTAGTGTCCACCAAAGGTTACAAACATCTCTAAAAAGCAGTTTTTGCTCTAAAAGTTTCAAGCCCTTAGTGAGCTGCTTACATTAATCCAGGGATGATTTATGAACTCGGTGACGTTCATTCTCTGGGTTGGCTCAGTTTTCAGTAAGTGGCAAATTAGCTGTTTGGCTGAAACATAAAATCAAATCAAATTGTATAATATTTGTGGCAATCATACAATAACTGCAATAATGTGGGACTGTTGTTCCAAATGTCTTATATTAAATTATAATGACATTTACATGAAAGTTATATAAAAAGACAATGGCTCTGTACCAAACAGTTCATAGAAATCCAGAACAATTTTGAGGAAATAAATCTAGTATGTCCTCCCAGGAGAAACACTTTAGCAAATAGAAATGCCAGATAACACCACCTTTTCAATTTCCAACAAGCCCTCACCTTCATCAGACACATCGCTCCATTCTTGTTTGGGGAAATCGTATTTTCCAGTACGGATCCGTCTTTTCATTCCTGGGGATATTGCCAGACCGTGATGTGAGAAGAAGGGAGGGTAACCACAAAGTCTGTGAAAAAAAGCATGATGATAGATTCAATAAAAATGTGGTTCATATAGAACAAAATCATAACAGAAGTCATGTCAGGGCATTTTCCATAAAGCAGGTTTAGATTTAACTCTATATAAATTATACAGTATGTTATCAAGAACATGGGTTATATAATACAACAAAAACAAGAACTTAGACAAGCTTCAAAGAGAACAATATGTCATTGCAAGAAAGTAAAACCGCTAAAGACACATCACACAGATAGACTTACAGAATATACATAATGACACCCAGAGACCACATGTCACAGGATCTGTCATATTTCTCTGGACCCAGAACCTCTGGAGCTGCCACAGTGTGAAGAGAAATTATTCAAATTGAGGGATTCACTTCTGTTAACATTAAATCTGTTAATAAAAAACAGATGACTGCAAAAAAAACAGGTCCTTAAAGTGTAGTATAAAGGATTTTCCATCAAAGCTAGATTCTACACTATTCAAACCGCTAAATCCCCTCAAGGAAACTACTTGAAATTTGAAAAAATGCACAATGCTGTTATGTTTACCCAAACAAATGTAAATGCAGATTATATTCAAGTGTGTATAATCTTTTCCAAACTTCTGGATTTAAAAATAATAACTGGTACCTTTTTTTTTTTTTAAATGGGGCAAACATTTTATTATTCGAAGTCTAGTTATTAAGTAAAGAATTGACATGAAACAAGAAATATTTTTACATTGTAGTTTAAGAAGTATGTCCAAGACATGTCAAGCTGTTCCACAAAAATGTGATGATTTTGCCAACACAGTTCTTCGTGTTGATGTAGGGCTATCACTGACATCAGGAGGTCTAGTTTCTTAGGAACTCGCATCATTCAATGAACATTGATCATTAAAAAAAAGAAATTCCCAGCTATAACTTTCAGTTTTCTCCGCATGCTACAAATGTCTAGTGTATCTTCCCAACGTCCAATGTGGGGTCTCACCAACATAGTAGGGTG
This sequence comes from Pseudochaenichthys georgianus, assembly GCF_902827115.2. Lineage (NCBI taxonomy): Eukaryota > Metazoa > Chordata > Actinopteri > Perciformes > Channichthyidae > Pseudochaenichthys > Pseudochaenichthys georgianus. Next base: position 14,213,202 of record NC_047509.1, read on the forward strand.
TAAAACATGGTGTTGCCAGAGAGTTTAAGGTGGTGATTTCTTTGGCAAACCCAAAATCTGTCAGCTTGAGGAAGGCGTCTGGCCTTTTGGAGGTGTACAGCAGGTTCTCTGGCTGAAAGAGACAGCAACAGCAATCAACTGCTGGATAATATACTTCACATCACTTGTTATCAACCACAGGGAAACAAATGAATAAACATGAAGTTAAAACGAAACACTGTAACTACTAAATGTTCCCTAAAAGCAATCCACTGTTGGAAGTTTTGTCTCAAATATACAGGGAGAAATTACCTTGATGTCTCTGTGTGCAATGTTGATGAAATGCAGGAAATGTATGGCTTCTCCTATACTCTTCATGATGTCAGAGGCCTCTGAGTAAAAAGAAAGTGTTGAGAAAAAAAAATAGACACAATAGAGGTCAAACAGAGAGCCGCCGATTAAATCATACATTCAGATGTATACTTGTGCTTACCAACAGTAATCACAAGTAAAAAACAAATCAACCAGGATTTAAATCTTAAGGATTGTAACTTTACTTTGATTGAAATATAATAATCCCTTTACCTCTTTCTGTAAATGCATGATTCCCTCTGTCCTGGATATGACTAAACAATTCACCTCCATCCATACTAAAAACAAAAACAACAAAATGGATAGAAGAACAGTATGAGCCTAAAATCATTAGGGCATGGTATGTATTTTACTACTCATCAAAACAAATAAAACGTTCTCCTGGTTCACCCAAGATGGTGACCTGCAACCTGCAGAGGAGCGAACAATCATTGTTAAGCAAACTGAAAATGTGTATGCTTTTGTGGTCATCAATCTGATGATGCAGGTCTCCCTCGTAAAAGAGATCCATGATCTCAAGGGACCTATCTGTCTAAATAAAGGTTTGAAATGAAATGAAATGAAATCTAAGAGGACTTTATAAATCCTTCAGTCTGAACATGCTTTATGTTGGGAGTCTGTGTTTTCGGTTTCGAGAGGTTAAAATGTTACGTTAGCAACATAAATTCAAAGTTGTACCACGAATCAAACTATTCACCTCTTGAATATAACTTGAATGTGTTGACCCATAACTTTTGTTTTTTTGTTATTTGTTTTCTCTTCTAATTATTTCTATGCATTTATGTATTCTGTTCAAAATGTACTGTCAACATTATAAATGAGGGCAAGCTGTCAGAGATTTCAAACAAAGTTTGGAAGAAATGTCAGTAAAAAGCTCTTGACTAAAATCAGAAGCAGCTGTAAACATTACACACTTGTGATCCCTTAACTATGCATCATTCTTAGTCACTTTTGTTGTTCACGGTGAGGATTTAACTTATCCCATCCAGCTTTGAAAACACTTTTTTAATTATATTATAACATTAGAGGTAGATTAGACGGACACCTGCCTTATTGTATTCTAGACAAAGCAGCCTCTGTCTGCTTTTTATGACTTTGTTCCCTAAAGTCTTCTGGAAACTCACCTCAGTGGGTGTAAATGAACAAAGCTGGCTCCTCGACAGTGAAATAATACAAGCCAACTGCCAGGAGCCTCTCAAAGAAGTCCAAGAAAGGAACACTACTTTTGTCAACATGTTTAATCATTTGATAAAGACCACACATTAATTTCTGACTTTTAATTGTATGTTTCTCTGTGTGTGTGTGTGTGTGTGTGTGTGTGTGTGTGTGTGTGTGTGTGTGTGTGTGTGTGTGTGTGTGTGTGTGTGTGTGTGTGTGTGTGTGTGTGTGTGTGTGTGTGTGCGCGTGTGTGCGTGCGTGCGTGCGTGCGCGCGTGCGTGCGTGCGTGCGCAGAAGAACGCACCATTCCAACACGATGAGGAGGCACTTCCTGCCATGGTAGAGATTCTCGTAAACATCTATGATGGGTACAATGTGGCAACAAGTTGACACCCTCCAGTGGAGCTCCACTTCCCGTCTGGCTTCAGGACAATCCTGCAGCATCTGAAACACACACAGCAGAGGAATGAAAAAACATATGTTAGTTTTAAGTGTACTCATGTGACCCAGTTCTAGTTCAAACAGGTCCATATTTGTGTTATGTTTTTAGGCAACGCTAAACAACATTCCTTGTAGATGTTTTAAAACAATTATGGGGCTCAGGCACTTTAACCGTCAAGGTACATTTTACCACAGGAAGGCTTGGCCTTAGTTGCAAATAGAGCTGCTTTGTTGATTACCATTTTACATATTGACAGATAATTAATCAGCCACCACTTAATAATCAACTTCTTATTGTTGAAGCTTTTCTATTTTTAAATGATGGTAAATAGAAAAAGTTGGCAAAATGAGGCGTTTGAAGGACGTTGCACTCATCAATGAGACATTGATATATATGGAGAAATGTATTTTCGAAGAAAATAATAAAAAGCTATAGCTCTTTCAGCCTCGTGTTTTCTTTTAAACTCTGTTGTTGTGGGTTAGGGAGCACACAAGGTTCTTAGCAAACCATTGTTAGAAGAGAATTTATGATACACATTTCTTTCATTTATAAGATTCATATTACATGTTACATTTAATAGGCAACTTTTTATAATAGGTTAAACTTATTCATTGACTAGAGATATCTATAATACATACAGAGATGTTTCCACGGATGTGAGCAAGGTTGTGATTTTGGATGTAGAACAGACTGAATAATGTTTTAATAAATATATTATCATAGGTGTGGGGATTTCCATGTGCCAACTTCTGTTATATTTCACTACAAACATTTGGAAGATATCAGATTTACAGTCTTCTTTCTCAGACTTGGGGAAAGGACCTCAACATATGATTTACTTTTGAACTTTTCTTTGGTGGGATTAGTTTGTCTTTCACACTGCATATCATAGATAAAATATTTTCTGATTTCCGACATACACTGCTTTCACAAGACTTTTTCAACAGGGTGCACCTGTGGAAAATGATAATTTAAAAAATCCTATTGCATGTAATATTTACTGGAAAATTAACTACATATTTATGCTGTGGACACTGGCAACCTCATCTGTCTACTTTAAGTCAAATGCCACTACATTTAGAAAAAGTCTTAAAAAAAAACCTAGCTCTCTAGCAAGAAATCAAATCTGAAGAATGCAAATACGAAGGCACAGTAACAAAGAAATGTGAGATGGGACATACTGTATGCTTCTCATCAAAAAGTTAGTAACTGAAGACTACACAAATGTGTCTCTGCAAATAATAACAACATACTTTTATAAAACAGACAAAGGTCTATGATGATATTAATCATTTGCTAGTTTTTCCGTTCTGTTTACCCATCTCAAAACTCCTTCACTTAATGTAAGCTGAGTGTGTGTTATCTGCATGACACCTCGTCCTGCTGTCCCAGTGGCATAATCTCTCAGCCATCTCAGGCCTCGTGCATGTGGCTACTTTTAGACACAGGCATGTTCCCCTCTCTCTTTCTGGCTGGCAGCATTTGGATAGCAAAAGTCAACACTCCTCTTTCGAAAACAGGCACCTTTAAATGGTAGGCCAGAGGCCCTAGCTCCTAGCTGCTGAGTTATATATAATTTACAATCTGTTGGACAGAAATTAGAAGCTCACCAAACCGAATACTTTGTACAAACTCCTAAAACGACCTGTTGCCACGAGAAAATAAATCTATAACTCACATGTGATGCCATCATCGACCTCACCTCTTGAACTCTGACTGAAAATAATGCCTGTCATTTAACATGCACAAATCACAGGTACTCTATAGTTAGATATGCATCACACATGCCTTAGAAGCTTCACATTGATCCACTGCAGTTGGGTAACGTGTAATCATCTCTCCCTGCTAGCTGAAACTAAGATTACAAATAGAAAAAAACTGTCCTGAGGTGAAAAAAAGAGGATCATCTTTAAAATATTTAAAGGGAGGCGTCTGTTGACGTTGAACTCGCTACTTGACACATCCTGGGCTCACCCTTGGCTGCGATATCTAATAATATGAAATTGTGTCAAGGTGGACATACAATCTTATTGCACAATAGTCATCTTTGGCCAGTTTTTGATTCACACAAATCAATCATGAAAGCTTTCAGAGGCCTTTCAAGTGTTTACCCAAAGGGATCAGATAAGAACCATTAACCTCTTGGGCTTCATTGTGTTTGATATTTTTGGCAAATATTAGACAATGATATGTTGACCGTTGAGGCTCTGCATATACTATTTAATAATAATATATATATATATATAAATGTCATATATGCCTGTAGGCCTATGTCTCTTATTAATAAACAAATCGAATTTAAACTGGAACAAGAGACAGCCCAGTAACAAATGGAAATGTTGGGTACATCTGAATCAAATTAATCAAATTAAAAATGCTGTTTTATATTCAAGACTTTAAATATATTAAAAAATGAAAAGTTGAAACAGCTTTAAGACACTGCCTTTAAGCAATGTTTACACTCAGAAGGTTATAAATCCATGCACAAAACATAAACATCTTTCGAAACACATTCAACTTCCCAGTAAATATGGTCATAGTCCTGAGAGCTATACAAAAACATCTATCAGAATAAATTCAAACCAATCTTTCTCCATTATCCAATATTATAAATCAATCACACATTGCTACAGTCTAGTAGATAATACAGATAATATGCTGGTAACTATGGTAACTATGTAATAGTACAAAAGTGAAAAAAATTCCCCATAAACAATTATTTAACATTAGGCCAATGGATTTATGTGTATTTAATAACCATGATTTGGCTAACAGATTATAATATTTATTAGTACGATTAAAAAAACAGTAGGCTATTTTTACCTTCAGTGCATACTTTTCTCCACTCTCTTTGTGAAATATTTCCAACACCTTGCCATTTATTCCCATCCCGAGCACCTGACTTGTAACATTGTAATCGACTGTAATTACATTCCTTTTGATTTGAAGAGGGTTGTTTAGAGTATTCACAAAACAGTGAGGTGGGAAAGGAGCAGAGTTTAGATTAGGCTGCTGTTGGATCGGCACAGCCGGCTGGATCTGACTCGACATGTTAACTATCGGCGACACATACAGACAGGTGCGTCTCCCGTCCTCTCACTGAAGGTAGCAGCTTGTTTACTATCTCAGCTACAGTTGTAACACCGAGCTCATGTTGTTCTTCTTTGATATCAGCACACCGCTAGGGATAGCTACAGTAGACAGCAAACAAGTCCTCCTGAAGTAGCGACGACGAGTGTCCAATAAGTCAACTTTCAACTGAGATTTTTTGACAGACAGCCAGTTCAAACCGTGCTTAATAAACAAAATTGCTTAATTTGTCAAGGGATAAACAAATGACAAAACTTCCGGACTTAAATGGTGAATCTCTCTCAGGGGAGTGCCTGAGATGGGTCTGTCTGCAGACCGCAGCAAGGAGGCGTTTCCTATAGGGGCGTTTCCTATAGGGGCGTTTCCTAACTTTTTTTATCCAGCTGCTTTTATAAATCATAAAGAAGTCATTGTTCTAGTGATGGGAATTCCGGCTCTTCTTGCTGAGCCGGATCATTTGGCTCACCAAGAAGAGCCGGCTCTTTCGGCTCCCAAAGGGCTCTTCAGTTTACCACATATTATACCTTTTAATTAAATCAAATGTAGCGCTGTTTTGACTAATGATTTATATGTGTACACATATATCACTTAAATTATTCAAGACATCCTTTGTACTAAAGTATTCAAAAGTAAAAATTACATGTTTAATATAAATTATTTGCTGTGGCCAATTGTTTTCATTGCATTTACAGACCCGTGTAACTCTCTGATACCACCCAATTAATGCATTGACTTGCTTGTAGAACCACGCTACACAAAACAGATGGCAACACCTATAAAAACTATTTAAAAAAAGGGGCTACTGTATCAACCTATATAAAGTATATAAATATAGTTTTTCTCCCTGCAGGAGAGGGGAGCGTGCATTTGAGATCAACTCAGCGGTCCAGACATATACATCATCGCTACGGCGACATATATTCAGTTGCCAGTTACTTTTGGCATTAGGGCAGGGATATCTTTCAAGGTTTGACATAATGAATTGTGCTACTTTTAAAGCAAGCAACGATGTTTTCAAATCTGTAATCAAAAAGCTCCTCAAAAACACTATAGAAGCAGTTCCTGCCGTTGTTACGTTAGTTCAAACAGTAACAACGGACTACTTTTCTTAGTGGATGCATGTCAATTTAAATCAATACAAAAAACTATTTTTTAAATCAATAAAATCTTTTTCTAAATCCATAAAAGCATTTCAATTATTATTGGGAGTCATGTCGTTACTTTGTTGAGAATGTGGCCATGTGTAATAAGCGGGATAATGTCCACATTGCACATTGCATAATGTGCCTTCATGCCGATCTAGATCCCTCCGCAAAAACAAAACAAAAAACGTCTCGTTCGCTGGCGAGAGCCGGCTCCCGTCGTTCACTATAGGAAACGCCCCTATAGGAAACGCCTCCTTGCTGCGGTCTGCAGACAGACTCTATTGGCGTGCCTGGGGAAAGGAGAGTAGGGGGCAGGGACGTGCACAGACATTTGGAGGGGCTATTGCTCTAAACTAGAAAAAGGGCCTCCCCCCACTCGAAACCACATTTTTTCTTAATGAAAACCAGGGACATTTTTTGTTTTGCCCTTTCCCCTTTTTATCTCATTAAAATATCTAATGTTAGTAACTATTAAAGAAAAAATGGGGACAATTCTGTTTTAATGTAGTTTGACCATTGTAACTGCTGTGCAGACATACTGATAAAATAGGGCTTCTAAGTAATTTTCTTAAATAACCTCACGAATGAAACCAGTTCAATACGCATTATTCTTATTCTTATCATTCTTTATGAGCGCAGTAACGGTAAAGATATCTAATTACTTATTTATTTAGTATTCCATAACTTAATAACAGAGATGGTCAAACTAAAGCGGTAGAGACATGGCAGAAATCCTACAATGAAGCGGGACAGTGAACTGTCCCCGGCCGGAAGTCCCCGGAGTTGGAGACTGGCTTCAGTAGAAGCTGCTGGGACTCCCAGCAGCTTCTACTGAAGCCTTCCGAGTAAATCGCCAGAACGCCGACACCTCCTCATCTCCACCGTTCCCATGTTTTATTTTGTGTTGCCATAAGTTAGTCTCTCTGCATTTCTGCGCTGGGCTAATGCTAATAATGCTAATGCGAGGATAATAAAATGGCGGCTTCACAAACGTTTTTGGGAGTTTTACGGGGCGTGGTTTGCAATCCGCCCAGCCAATCAGACATAGGAACCTTTTTCACCTACGAAAGTCCCTGCTCTCTAGCAGGGACGGAAAAGGGGGTGAAAAGGTTCTCGTGAACTAATTTTAGTTCCGGCTCTTTTTGGTGTGAACTAGGGGTGTAACGGTATCCGTATTCGTCCCGTACCGTCACGGTTCGGACGTCACGGTTTGGCACATGCAGTCACACGACGAATACGCCTTTTTTTTTACGAGTGGGAAAAAAGTCTGTCATTCAGGGCAGTATCCACTACACTATTTATAATCCAGGGGGCGGTATTGCGCCTAAAAGCTGTTTGCCAGCCGCCCTTAAACAACAAATGAAAAACAAGAATAAACGCAACAACAAAACCAACAAAACCAACAAAATACTAGAAGAAGAAAAGTTAGTATGGCAATTTCAGATAACACAGCTAGAACCCACCTGCTTCTTTTAAATCAGCTGTGTGGGAACATTTCGGGTTCCCTGTGAACTACAATAACGATGAAGTGTGCGAGTGGTGGATCGGACGAGGACGGTGTGTCGGCGTTGTTCGATAGCGGTGCGGTATGCTAATGGTAACACACGCCAAACATGCTAAATCATATCAGAAGGCATCACCCAGATTTGCCAATCACCGGAGCCCGGCAAAAGACAACAGCAGTTCAACAGCTGATCCCCGCTGTTTTTAAGAAGCCAATAGACATGAAAGCCGTGAAACCAAAATAAATAACGGAAGCTTTTGGCATATATTTCAACGGCCATGCGCTCTTGAAACAATTTCTTATAGGTAATATTTTCAAGACATTCTTTTTAGTTTTACAGCTTGATGAAACCTTTTTGTTTGACATCAGATAATATTATATGTTATAGATAATATGGCCATCTGAGTGTGTGTGGTACTGTTTGTGGTTTGTTTTTAACTGTTTAATACAGTTAATTATTCAAAATGTCAGAGTTCCTTATTTTTAAACTGAAACTTGCACTACTGTTCAAAAATAAATAACAACAAACCTGGAATTATGCATTTGGGACTTTTTTTTGCTTTTTCTTGTTGTACCGAACCCGTACCGAACCGTGACCCCCAAACCGAGGTACGAACTGAACCGTGACTTCTGTGAACCGTTACACCCCTAGTGTGAACGCAACATTTCGGAACTATATCGGAACTAAAGTAGGAAAAGTACTACGGTGTGAACGCGCCTAAGGTGTGTTTTATCGCAGCGAGACGCTATAATACTAATTGTGGGCTTATCATGTTGATTCGGCCACAACAGAAACAAAAAAACCTCTTGCTCTCTCCAGAGGGGCAGGTCAGCCAAAAGGGCCATTGCCCGGGCAACATTAGCCTGTACCTGTGCACATCCCTGGTAGGGGGCACAACCCTCACTACCACCCTACTGCCACTCAAATCCTACATTATGATTGGCTGATGCCTATTATAGAGGGGGGCTACTAAGACAGCAGTTATAGCATTTATTTTCTGATAAATAAGATGTTCCAGTTACCAAAAATCAATCAATAATGAAAAAATAAAATCTGAAGGCTGTCATTTTGACAAATCAGAAATATAGGGGCGAGTTACCAACATGTTAAGTAATTCCCAGCACATCTCCTCTCCTCACTGTGAGGAGCAGCAGTGCTGTAAATGCCTCCTCCTGATCACTTCACTGCAGGCCCGGTTCTACCCTCAGTTGAGTCGTTATGCACCCTCATTTGAAAAACGAAAAGGGAAAAAAGAAAAAAGTGAAGAAAAAAAAATCTGAAAAAAGTGAAAAATCTTACATATATAATAACAATAATAACAATAATAAGAAGAAGAAGAAGAAGAAGAAGAAGAAGAAGAAGAAGAAGAAGAAGAAGAAGAAGAAGAAGAAGAAGAAGAAATATTCCATAATCATAATCTTGGAAGTTGAAAATGTCCCAGGTCTCAATGACTTTTGCCGCAAAAGTCTCTATCAAAATGTTAACACCAGTGTCCAATTCTGAAACCTTCCTTCTGATATTGCTCTTTGAGACAGGGATTGTCTGTGTGTAAACCTCTTTGAGAGCTCCACAAACTGTAAACCATACAATTTGGGCCCCACCAGTTCTGTCAGGATTTGAACAGCCTTTTCTTGGCCCATGTGTCACAAAATATTGGTCTTGGTTTATAGTTTATAGTTTATTAGGATCCCCATTAGCTGGTGCATAACAACAGCTAATCTTCCTGGGGTCCACAAATAACATAAAACATGACATTCGACAGTACATCCAAGACAATGATACAAATCGTGTACGGCGTCAATTTTCCTTCAAACAGTGACTTTCATATCAACCATCACATACAGCTTATTTTCTGATTCCCCATTTCCTTGGAAAGAAAAAAAAAAAATAATAATAATAATAATAGTGATTTTACAAATGTCTCCCTTCGCTTCTTTTAGAGTAAAACAAACTAAACAAATACAATCCTCATCATAACTGTGAAAGGCTGTGTGTGTGTGTCTATGTTAGCGAAAGTACCATATTCCTGCATGTGTTTAAAAAACCTATATGAATCGGTGTGCTGCTGTATGTTTACCATAACCTGTCTGCTGCTTGTGTAATTTACAATCTTTGGGCTTCCAGATGCCTCTTCAATCGTCTTTTGAAGCTTGCTTTAGTTGTTTCTTTAGAAAGCTGATCTGGCAGTGTGTTCCATGCAGCCATGGCTCTATACCGCACTGTGCTCTTCATAGACTCTGTTTTGGCTTTAGGGATTTGATAGCAACCTCTTGTGGCATGTCTTGTTTTATATGTATGGATGTTAGAGCTAGGTGTAAGTTGCTTATATAGACAGGTTGGATGCTTCAGCTCATTTATGTTTCTCAAAAAGACAAGGAGTGATACCATCAGCCTTTCCGTGACTAATGTCCAGGAGAGCTTGACATGCATTTTGTTTACATTATTGTTTGTCATTATGCCGAGCTGCTCTGTTCTGAACCAGTTGCAGCTATCCCAGGTCCCTCTTGTTTGCCCCTGACCAGATTATTGAGCAGTAGTCCAGTTGTGAAAGGACTAGAGTCTCAATGACTTGTTTTGTCAGTTGCGGTGGTAAAAACACTGAGCACCTCTTGATGACAGATGTATTCCTCCCCATCTTTGCCACCACTGACTCTATGTGTTTCGTCCATGATAAATTGTTCACTAGGATGAGTCCCAGGAGCTTTGTTTCCTCCACCTGCTCAACCTCTACATTATTCAGCATCAGATTCAACTGCGGTTTAGACCTTAGTACGTAATTTGTGCCAAATACAATACTTTTTGTTTTTTGAATGTTGAGCAATAATTTGTTGCTGGTCACCCATTCCATTACTGTTTTCAGTTCTTTGTTCAGAATATCAGTTATCTCACCAATTGTGGGAGCCTGTGTATATATTGTCGTGTCATCCGAGTACATAGAGACTTGTGCTTTTTCAAGAGCTAATGGAAAATCATTTGTAAAGATTGAGAAGAGTAAAGGACCTAGTGAACTTCCTTGTGGAATTCCACTTGCAACACATCTAGCACTAGAGATACTGCCATTAAAGTATACACTTTGAGTTCTGTTATATAGATAGCTTTCTAGCCATGATATCGCCTTTGGGGCAAAACCATAGCACTCCAATTTGTCAAGTAAAATTCTATGGTCTATCAAATCAAAGGCAGCGCTATAATCTAATAGTACTGCTCCCACCATTTTCTTCACATCAATCTCTTTCATCCATTGATCTGTCATTTGTGTTAATGCTGTGGCTGTTGAGTGACCCTCTCTATACGCATGTTGATACTCACTCATCAAACTGTTAACAGAAAAATAGCATTGTATTTGATTGAATACAATTTTTTCTAGTAGTTTGTTTAGAACAGGTGACAGGCTTATTGGTCTGCTGTTAGAGCCAGTGAAGGCATTCTTTGCATTTTTAGGGAGTGGAATAACTTTAGCTACTTTCCAGATTTGCGGGCATGTACCTTCCAGACTCATGTTAAAAATATGACAGATGGGTGCAGCAATGAACTTGGCTACATTCTTTAATAGCTGACCATCTAAGTTATCAATACCTGGTGGTTTATCATTATTGATTGCCAACAATAACTTTTCCACCTCTTCTGTCCTAACTTTACCCAGCTCAAAGGTGCAATTTTTATTTTTCATAATACGTTCTCTAATATTAACATAGGACGACTCGCAGCTAGATTTTGGCATTCCCTGCCTTAGCTTCTCCACTTTAATCAATAATTGGCAATATCTAGTGGTCTAGTGATGTATGCCCCCTCTGATTCTATAAAGGATGGTGTTGAGTTGTTTTTCCTACCCATGATGGTATTCAAGGTACCCCAGAGCTTTTTTCCATCATGCTTTATATCATTTATCTTAATCTCATAATACATTTTCTTCTTGTTTCTGTTCAGTTTTGTCACATTATTTCTTATTTTGCAATATAACTACCACTGATTGCCGGAATTCATTGCTGCCCTTTTTGTTCTGTCTCTATCAGCCATACATTTTTTTAGCTCCTCGTCAATCCATGGTGCCTTTACTGTTTTAACGGTTAACTTCTTAACAGGTGCATGTTTATCCATCACTGGTAACAACAATTTCATGAAAACATCCAGTGCCGCATTTGTGTCACTCTCTTTAAAAACATTAGACCAACATACTCCCTTAAAATCCTCCACATATGAATCACAGCAAAACCCTTTATATGATCTCTTCAGCACTATTTTCGCTCCTGCTTTTGGGACTTTGGCTTTCCTACATATTGCTACAAGGTTATGATCGCTGAAGCCAATTGGTACTGATACCGCTTTTGAGCACAGTTCACTTGCGTTTGTGTATATGTGATCAATGCATTTGGATGATGTTACTCCAGAGCTATTGGTAATGACCCTGGTTGGTTGATTGATCATCTGATCTAGGTTACATGCACTTGTTACCGTCATCAATTTGTTTTTCAATGAACAGTCTGATGACAGAAAGTCAATATTCACGTCACCCAATAAATATATCTCCCTGTTTTCATCACATGCCTTCTCAATCATTTCACACAATTTATCTAGATAATTACTATCAGAGCTTGGTGGTCTATAGCAACATCCCAGCAACATAGGTTTTAAATGGGGCAGGTGAACCTGCAACCATACCATCTCTACTTCACTTAACATCAAATCCTCCCTATACTTCACAGGAATGTGACTTTGTACATAAAAAGCCACTCCTCCCCCATTGCAGTTTCTATCCTTTCTGTAAAAATTGTACCCCTGTATTGATATTGCACCGTCCTCAAACGAGTCATCTAAGTGAGTTTCAGAGATGGCCAAAATATGAATATTATTTGATATCAACATATCCTGAACACACTGAACCTTATTTCTAAGGCTGCAGATATTCAAGTGAGCGATCTTTAGCCCTTTCTTAGGTAGTTTAGCATTCACTGACATAAATAGAGATAGACTAACAGAAAATTAAGCACAATGTCCATTACAGTTCTGATGCTAAAGTGCATGTTTGTGTGTGTGTATGTGTGCATCCCTTGTGTGTGCGTGTGTATATGCATGCACCAAGCTATGAACCCCTTCTGTCTCTTTAGTCCCTTTTCTCAGTCCTCTGAGATGAGTGGCGTGAATCCGTTCTCTCAGCCCTTTGGGAGGGGGGGATCGGGGGATCGGGGGGTGGGTGGGGGTTTGCGGAGGATGAACAATTAGTCTGTCGTACCTAATGTAAGCAATGTTCCCTTTGCTCCTTTCGGCCTTCATGGCAGGGATGAGTTCCTTTCTCTTCTGGCGTACCGCTTCAGGATAATCCTCGTTGAGGAAGATGTTCGTTCCTTTCAACCTGTTTCGTCTCCCCATCACAGCCGTCTTGTCCTTGAAACGCAGAAACTTCACAACAATCTGCCTAGGCTTGTCTGCGCCCCTGCCGTTTCCCATTCAATGTGCCCTTTCCACCTCGATCCTCTCCTCATCCATCTGTAGTTCTGTTCTGAGCAGCTCCCGGACCTTGTACTCCGATTCCTCTCAACTCTCCCCTGGAGACTCTGGGATTCCATCAATAATTAAGTTTTTGCGTTTCGATTGGCCCTCTAGATAGTCTGATTTTCCACTCATTGTCATAACAGATTCACGCACAGTACTGTGCGTGAATCTTGGCTCTTCTTCTTGGCTCTTCTTCTTCTTTTAGTTCATCCACTTCTTTTTGGGAGAACTGTAGACTGTTTTTAAGGTCCTGAGCCTCCCTATTCATATCATCCATTCTCTTGTTGGTGGAATCAAACAAGATTTGGATGAAACTTTTAAAATTGTTTTCTTGCTGCGTTAGTAGCTGCCCGTATGCATCCTGTTGTTGTTTTAACAGTTCACACACCTGTGACAGGCTGACGTTGTCCTCTCCTCTCGGCTGCATGGTTGTTTGGTTACCGTGAGTTTGACGCTAACTCCAGTTAGCTGCTGTTAGCAGGAAGTTAGCAGCTACGTTAGCCTCCTTTGGGTTCCCACTTGGCACGTCCTTACAGGAAGCTGGCCGGTCAGTTAATCTGCTGTGATCAGATGATACTGCTCTCACCGCTTGGTGCCTGTCATGGAACACAAATAAGAATGTATTAGCAGTTAGAAGGCAGCTTTTATTTTTAAATGTACGTTGAAAGAGATGGCACTTCCTTTGTGGCTATGACCACTTCCTTAAGTTCCAGGAAGTCCTTTTACACATGGACACTAATGCAATAAGCATGTAATGGGAGCACTCGCTGCAGAATCCCCATCCATCCTTCGTTCTAAGCCCAAAATGTGGCATTATCAGTAAGTCAAGTTACTAATTATTATCTTAGCTACAAGTGTTTGATATTATTTGTGGTAATATATTTTTGTAGTAAGGATAAATATTATTTTTGTAAGAACTTGTTGCTGTGTTATAGTGTGTCTCTAGCTCACTCCCCCATCTATTGCCACCTGCACAGGTAAAAGCAACCGGATATAAGCACAAACGTCACCACCCCAATGCAATGACACGCCCACCACCTATAGTGACTCAAAAAACATGTATCTTAACAAACACAGAAATGGCTTCATATGTGGCTCCTACAACACCCTCTGTCCTTAGACCCTCACATCGTACAAGGAAAAACTTCCGAAGAAAACCCAGTTATTGCAGGTAAATATGCAATGCAACATTACACAGCATTACGTAACGGATTTATCGACGATGTCAAGCAATGGCTTTCTGAAACTGGGAGACAACCGAGCAGCACCATTGCACATGTGCCCTCAAATGAGATATCTGATAAACACCAGCAAAGTATGTCTCATGTTTCAAAACACTCTGGGAAAAATGTTGAAACTTTCGAAGCACAAGATGAAATAAAACCAAGCGACAGTGTTTCAAACATAGGAAGCATTGTGTCTTGCAAGCAGAGCTCTGCTGGAACCAGGTCCAGTGTTTCAGCTACATCATCATGCATCAAAGCTGAGGCTGACATGGCCGCTCTCATGGCACGACAAATGTTACTAAAAGACAAGCATGCATTGGATGCACAAGAGGAAGAGCTCAGGAAACAGAGGGAGGAACTGGAAGTGGAAATAGCCGCATCAAGGGCTAAAATGAATGTGCTAAGACGCTCTGGAAGGTCTCGTGCTGCAAGTAACGCATCTGTGAGTCCCAATGGCATGAATTCTTATTTGGAAAGGGGACGAAAGGAAGCCACACTCAGTGCTGGAGCAAAAACATTTGTGCCTGACACAAACAGGCCTACAGGTGGCCAGTCTGACGCACAGTTTTCGCACAGAGAACATGAAGTAGCCAATGGACATCTGCAACATCAAGCCACAAGAATCTCAGAGGCCAATATACATCAAAGTTCAACACAATCACATCCACAGTTACAGCACCAAAGCAATCACCCAGCAGCACTGGCACCAAGCAGCAGTGCTCAGAACCCATTACTTAATGTCTTAGAAAGACTAAATGAAATAACATCCATGTTGGTTCAGCAACAGTCTCTTTATTTTCTGCCTAAAAGAGAAATCCAGATTTTTGATGGCTCTCCATTTCAATACCAAGCATTCATAAGAGCTTTTGAGCACAGCATTGAGGAGAAGACTCACAATCCTAAAGACCGCCTGTATTTTCTCGAACAGTACACCAGGGGGCAGCCTTTGGAGCTTGTCAGAAGCTGTCAGCATATGGCCCATGACAGAGGATATGCCAAAGCAAAGGCTTTGCTACAGGAGCATTTTGGTAATGCACAGAAAATAGTTTCAGCTTACATGGAAAAGGCTCTTTCATGGCAGCCAATAAGAGTAGAAGATGTGCGAGCTCTGCAAGCTTACGGTCTCTTTCTGAGAGGATGCTGCAATGTCATGGAAGAGTTGGAATTCATGTGTGAGTTGAACATGCCTAGCAATATGCTAGCCATCATAAAAAAGTTGCCCTACAAATATAGGGACAAATGGAGAACCCTGGCCTATGACTTACAGAAAAGGCAGGGCCGGAGAGCTACATTCACTGATATTGTTAACTTCATTGAAAGACAGGTGGATATTGTGAGTGATCCACTGTTTGGAGATATACAGGATACTCCACCAGCAGCCAACAAAGATGTGAGGAAAGCTACATTTGAACCTCGTTCAAGGATGAGGGGAAGCAGCTTTGCTACTACTATTACGACAGCCAATAAAGTGGAACCTGGAATAAGAATGAAGGAGAGAGGCTCACTAGATACAAGTGTTTGCCTGTTTTGTGGAGGTGGACATACACTGGATCTGTGTTTTCAACTGGAAAGAAAGGCTCATAGTGAGAAAATCGCTTTCTTGAGGGAACATGGTGTGTGTTTCGGATGCTTGTGTATTGGGCACATGAGTAAAGACTGCAGGAAACGCCTCTCGTACAAAGTATGCAGTCTGAAGCACCCAAGCATACTTCATATCTACCAGAAAGAGAAAGAAAATGACACAATGCAAGCTAAAGGAAAAGCTGTAAGCAGTGCTCTGATCTCCGTTCAGTCCAGTGGTCTTACAGGGGCCGGTGAGCCAGATTGTACTCTCTCCATAGTGCCTATTCAAGTAAAGTCTAAGAAGGGCCATGAAACAATCATAACATATGCCTTCCTGGATCCTGGGAGCTCAGCATCATTCTGCACGGAGCGGCTGATGAACAAACTGAATCTCAGGGGAAGAAGAACAGACATTCTCCTTCGGACAATGGGTCAGGAGAAAATAGTTGGAAGTCACATTGTTTCTGACCTGCATGTGGCTGGATTAGACAGCAGTCATTATTGTGAGCTGCCTGACACCTACACCCAGAAAACTATGCCAGTTCATCGAGGCAACATTCCTCGTCAGAAAGACCTTCAGAGATGGCCACACCTGAAACATGTAATGATTACTGAGATTGATTCAGATGTGGACCTGTTGATTGGAACTAATGTTCCTCAGGCACTGGAGCCATGGGAAGTTATTCGGAGTGTAGACGGGGGCCCATATGCAGTCAAAACTATGCTGGGTTGGACTGTCAATGGACCTCTCAGAGGAGACAGGAGTAGTGAAATGACTTGTGGACAGCCAGATGTCACTGTCAATAGGATATCTGTTGCAAACCTTGAAGATCTGTGGAAGCAGCAGCTAAAGGCTGATTTCCCTGAATGCAGTCAGGATGAGCAGATGGGACCGTCAAGAGAGGACTGTCACTTTATGGAGTACGTCACAAAGTCTGCTAAGTTGATGGATGGCCATTACTGTATTGGCTTACCTTTAAGGAAAAGGGATGTTAGTATGCCAAACAACAGGAGAGTAGCAGAACAACGTACACTGAGCCTCAAGAGAAGGTTTGATAAAGATGTTTCATTTCATGCTGATTACACCGCTTTCATGAATGACATCCTTTCAAAGGGCTATGCAGAGAAAGTGCCAGTTGTGGATCTGGAACGCAGTGACGGCAGGGTATGGTATATACCACACCACGGTGTATACCACCCAAAGAAGAAAAAGATCAGGGTCGTATTTGACTGTGCAGCTACATTCCAGGGAACATCGCTGAATGCGCAGCTCCTACAGGGACCAGATCTTACCAGCACACTGGTTGGAGTTATGACAAGATTCAGAAAGGAACCTGTTGTACTCATGGCAGACATTGAAGCCATGTTCCATCAGGTTCAAGTACCAGCTGAGGATTCAGATCTGTTGAGGTTTCTCTGGTGGCCAAATGGAGATCATCATCAGAACTTAGAAGAGCACAGAATGGTTGCACATCTGTTTGGAGCTACATCGTCGCCAAGTTGTGCTAGTTTTGCCCTTAGAAAGTGTGCAGAGGACCATCGGGAGCAGTTCAGTCCCAAAGTAATCAACACTGTCCTGCACAATTTCTATGTTGATGATTGTCTAACATCTGTGGTTTCAGAGGAGGAGGCAGTGGCACTCTATCATGACCTTTGTGCACTTTGTGCTCAAGGGGGCTTTCATCTCACAAAGTGGATTAGCAACAGACGTACCGTGCTTGCTGCTATACCTTCGATGGAGAGAGCGAAATAAGTTAAGGATCTGGACTTGGATAATGACACACTCCCTGTGGAAAGAGCATTGGGCGTACAGTGGTGTGTTGAGTCAGATGTCTTTAAGTTCAAGATCATGATCAAGGACAAACCCATAACCAGAAGAGGGATCCTTTCCATGGTCAGCTCAATATTTGACCCATTAGGAATATTGGCACCTGTGGTCCTATCAGCCAAGATGATTCTTCAAGACTTGTGCAGAAGAGAACTTGGTTGGGATGATATTATACCAGCCTCAGCTGCACAAGAGTGGAAAAATTGGCTGAAGGAGCTCTGCAATCTCGAAGAGTTTAAAGTTGACAGATGCCTAAAACCGGTGAATTTTGGGGAAGTGACCTCTGCTCAGCTACACCACTTCGCAGATGCAAGCGAAGACGGCTATGGAACAGTGACTTATCTGTTATTACATAACATCAAAGCACAAGTGCACTGTGTTTTCATTATGGGAAAAGCTAGAGTGGCCCCATTGAAACCAATAACCATCCCTCGAATGGAATTGACGGCTGCCGTGGTTGCAAGTCGTATGGACAAGATGTGTAGGAAGGAGCTGCAAATGCAACTTAAAGACTCCATCTTTTGGACTGATAGTACTTCCGTACTGAAGTACATCAGTAATGAGACATTAAGGTTTCGAACCTTCGTCGCAAACAGGGTTTCAAAAATACGCAGCGTATCAAATCCATCTCAGTGGAGATATGTTCCCACCGCAAGCAATCCTGCCGACTGGGCTTCCAGGGGAGTCAAAGTGGAAACGCTCCTGAAAGATGACACATGGGTGTCTGGACCTCAGTTTCTCACTGGACCTGAAGAACAGTGGCCTGGGAACCCTGATGGCTCTGAAATGGCACCAGAAGACCCTGAGGTCAAGATAAGTCTGAATGTGAACGCTGTGCAGGTTGAAGAAGAGATGGATGCTGTAACCCGATTGATCAATCACTTCTCTTCTTGGATCCACCTGAAGAAGACAGTTGGTTGGATCCTTAGGTTGAAAAACCTGCTGCTGTGCCTTAGTCGGAAGAGGAAGCAATTGAGTCTGACTCTTGCTCAGTCTGGCTTGAATAAGGAACAACAAGACCGAGAGATGAAAAAGGAAATGCAGACTATCAAGGCTCAGGTGGTCTCCGGTTTTCTTTCTATTGAGGACCTCCGGAAAGCTGAGAAAGAAATGATCTGCTTTTGCCAAAGAAAAAGGTTTCCTGATGAAATTAAAGGCTTGCAAAAGGGAGAAGGTGTGAAAAGGACTAGTCACATCTACAAGCTCAACCCAGTACTTGAAGATGGTGTTCTGAGAGTCGGAGGATGTCTCAGTAGAGCAGCAATGCCTGAAGAATCTAAACATCCTGCTATATTGGCAAAAGATCTTCACATTTCTGACATCATTCTACGGCAAGTACACCAAGATGTGGGACACGGTGGTCGTAACCACATGCTATCTAGCCTGCGACAAAGATACTGGATTCCTGGTGCTAGTGTGGCTATAAGGAAAACCCTGTCAAAATGTGTTGTTTGTCAGCGACTAAATGGAGCTCCAGGAATGCAGCAGATGGCAGATTTACCTCGAGACAGAGTTTCTCCAGATGAACCTCCATTCACTCGTGTTGGAGTTGACTATTTTGGACCTTTTGAGGTTAAGCGAGGAAGGAGTACAGTTAAAAAGTACGGTGTTCTCTTCACATGCTTAACAGTAAGAGCCATCCACATTGAAGTAGCTTCATCCTTGGATACAGATTCCTTTGTTAATGCTCTTCGACGCTTCATCGCAAGACGTGGACAAGTACTGGAATTACGCTCAGATAATGGAACCAACTTCGTTGGAGCTGAGCGTGAATTGAGAGAGGCAATAGAAAGGTTGAATATTGCTAAAATCAACAACACCCTCCTTTAGAAAGGAATAAAGTGGACTTTCAATCCCCCTACTGGATCCCATCATGGAGGAGTATGGGAAAGGTTGATCAGATCTGTGAGGAAGGTTCTGAATTCCAGCCTGAAGGCACAGAACCTTGATGAAGAGTGTCTTCACACTGTTCTTTGTGAAGCCGAATCCATCATCAACAGCCGTCCCATAACGAGAGCATCCACAGATCCCAATGACTTGGAAGCACTAACCCCTAACCATCTTTTGCTGCTAAAAACCAAGCCATCTTTTCCACCTGGACTGTTTCATAAAGAGGACATATATGCTCGTCGAAGATGGAAACAAGTTCAGTACATCTCAGACTTGTTTTGGAAACGATGGATTAAGGAGTACTTGCCTCTACTCCAGGAACGACAGAAGTGGTCAAATGTCAAGCGCAACTTCATACCAGGAGATATTGTGCTCATAGTCGATGACTCAGCACCTCGCAATTCATGGCTTACAGGAAGGATTGTACAAACCATTCCAGACAGAAGAGGACTTGTACGTCAGGTGCGAGTGAAGACAAAAACTAGCTATCTGGACAGACCTATCACAAAGATCTGCCTTCTACAGGAAGCAGAAGAGCCGTGAGGAAATTAAGTGAACTTCATAGACCTTGACATTGACATTTTTTCCGATTTTTTTATTAAGTGATAGTAAAGATCACTCCTTCATAGGCTAACAAACTATATCTTTTTTATTTTATTTTCTATTTTTTGCCTAAAGAAGAAAAAGACACTTTGACAAAAGGACGTTTTATCCTTAAAAGTTTTTTCTTGATTGTCTCCTACATAATTTTCCAGTTGTGTAATTATTATGTTGATATAATTAGGGGCCGGAATGTAGGAGCCACATATGAAGCCATTTCTGTGTTTGTTAAGATACATGTTTTTTGAGTCACTATAGGTGGTGGGCGTGTCATTGCATTGGGGTGGTGACATTTGTGCTTATATCCGGTTGCTTTTACCTGTGCAAGTGGCAATAGATGGGGGAGTGAGCTAGAGAAGGACAATTTTTGTTGACCGCACGCACTCACGCAGGCACATACAAGGAGATACGTACATTCATATGGAATATTGCATTTTTGGAAAGCAAATAAAAGGTCAAACGCATACTGTGTTGGAAAGACTGAGTTTTTGCGCGTCCACAGTGTTTTTTCTCTTGTTTAGTCCCTCGCGGCACTTGGTTTAAGATTACTGCCGCAATAGGTGTCATATTGTCATACTGATATTCTGTACACACTGTGAAGACCACTGAGACAAATGTAACATTTGTGATATTGGGCTATATAAATAAACATTGATTGAAATAAATAAACATTGAATAACCTGTTCTTGTAAAAAAGTACATTTATTCTGTAAATGTTAAGAACATATCATTGTTTTATGTGTACTTATGGAGAAATGTGTTTTGTTTCAGTTTCACACTTATTACCATTAAAATCCCTGCCAAATACAACACCTGCCTGTTACTTGGAGGAATGATGCTGAGGAGAGTTTAGCTGGCTGTTAAGTTTCAATATCCACACAGAGAACAGTACAGTGCCCTTTAAATTCAGCTTCTTAATAAAACAGTTGGTACAAAAGCTTGCTGTATACCCCAGAATCCAAGAAGGCAGAGCTGTGCAGCATCTTATCTTCTTTCTGAGGTTTCAATTGTACTGGCACACAATGGAAAGGTTATAGTAATGGTCTCTGGCAACCTTTAAACCACATGCCATTATAGAGATAAGTACACTAACTGGTGCTTTCTGTGGTTTATTTGTTTTGTTTCAAGATAGTCCGGTGTTTTAGATTACATTCGTCACAGGTCAGATGACTTCTGCATTCCTTGCTCATGCTCAATAGTGAATGAGGCAAGTTGGTGCTACAGAAAATTCTCAATATCTGGGAATGTGGACCTGTGTGTTGTTCTTGTATCTCGCAAGCTTTAGACGCCCAACTTTCCCACAGGCTGCCATCACAGCTATGGCATCTTCTTGGTTATGGCTCTGGTGACAACCTGTAATTGTTGGTAATGTATCTTCCAAAATGTCCCATAATGATTTTGGTGGGTTATCCTGAAACATTGAGGGGACGGTGCATAAGCATTTTGTGAATTTATATTTATATTGTGCTTATAGGTAATCATTTTCACACGTTATTGTGACCAGAAAGATTTATATATTTGCACTGTTCCTCTTAGGAACAGTGAAAATTCTGTTACAGATATGGACATCTGTTAATGCCTGTTATATAGTGACACCTGTTGGCGCTTTAGTAAATTGCATGCTGACACAGGCTTACACTGTGATTCAGGCCCATTCCCAAACCGCCCCCTACACCCTACCCCTACACCATACCCCTCCGTTTGCGCGTTCACGCGGAGGGTCCGCCATATTGAGGGCTGTTCCAAAGCAACGAGTGTGGAGGGGGAGTGGGCTATCAAGCCCTCAAACAGCGAGTCTAGGTGCTGACTTGAGACTGGTCTCTACCTGACCGGAGTCACGCTGTGTGTCCCCGTCAGGAAACACGCTGTTGACAAGTAGTTCCAGCAAACATCCACTGATAAATTGCGATGTTAACAACCTCATGATAACCTCATATGTTTTTAACTTAGGATCATACCTGTGTTTAGTCTAGAAAAAGGTAAATGTGTGCATTTTATTATAAAGTTGTGTATATTTACAGACCGTTGCAAAAACTAAGAAGCTTATAAACATCAGGTTTAAAACTAAAAGAGCTTTGAAACACAATGAAAGATGTTTGGAGTTTTATTTGAGTTATTAATTTAAACTTTTTGTCTAAGAGATGCTGATTTGAAATCGTTGTTACATACAGTTACGGCATTTCCTGTTTCTGCCGGAGAGAGGGGAGGCCGTCCCAAAGCTTGCTGCTGTATTTACCCCCTCCATCTGACAGGAGGGAGCCTCGTTGAGCTGCGAGTGTGGCTACAGACGGAGTTCACTCCATCATGGAGGAGTAGGGTCGAGGGAGTGGTTTGGGATTGGGCCGTACTATATCCGCAAGCGCGGGAATATACATGTGATGGAGTTGTGAGTTACGGAATAAAGCTGCAGACTGAAACATGGTGTCAGAAGCGGTCTTCTTGGACTAAAAGCTCAAGAAAACTCACGTCATGACTGTAATGTTGTTACATACTATTTGGTCCGGAGTTGTGGATACCCGGAATGTGATATGCGGGACACGGATTATTAGGTAGTACAGAGCGGGAATAAAGCGCAGTTAACGATACTCGCTGTCTCCTGAGTTGTCTATAACAAAGCAAGATACACATACCAAATGACAACATGACAACACTACAACTGGCGACGAGGATACCGCAACACATCGCAGAATGAGGGAAGAGAAATAAAACATCCACAATTCTGGATAAGCGGTAAACGAACTACGTTGGCTAACACATAAGGCTAACAAGCTAGCCAATCCATCCACGGGACGCACCATGGCCAATCTCCCACATTTCCCGCAGTTTGATGTGCACACTGAACCCAGCTCTGTAGCCTCGAGGTGGAAAAGGTGGATTAAACGATTCACCAACTTCCTAGTGGCATTAGACATAAAGGAGGATACACAAAAACGTGCGCTAGTGCTGCACTATGCTGGATCAGACGTGTATGACATATTTGACACGCTGCCAGGAACGGGAGACGCTGATGATTACGATACGGCCATAGAGCCTGCAAACCTATTTCTGCCCCAAAGTAAATCCTGAATATGAGATCTATATTTTCAGACAAGCCAGGCAAAATGACAGTGAGACATTGGATGCTTTCCACACGCGACTGAGACAGTTGGCATCAACATGTGACTTTACCGACGCTGATAAGGAAATAAAGTCACAGATTATTCTAAGCTGCAGTTCCGCACGCCTCCGCAGGGCGGCGCTAAAGGACAGCGACATGACACTTCAAAAACTACTGGATGCAGGCAGAGCTCAAGAACTGTCAGACAAACAAGCTGCAGGTATGGAGACAGGAAGATCACAAAAAGAATTCCCAGTGCATGCTGTACAAAAGAAAAGCTTCCAAAGTCATAAACAATTCAATAAATATAATAATGTGAAGCATGAATACAAAACCTGCAACAACTGTGGTGGACATTTTCCTCATGAGGGAGGACAAGAAAACTGCCCAGCAAAGGGGAAAGATTGTAAAGCATGTGGAAAATTAAATCATTTCCAAAGATGCTGCAGATCACAAAACAAAGATTATACCCCTAAAGCTGCAGAAAAACAACAACATTACCGACCAAAATACAAAGTGCATCAAGTGCAGAAACAAACTGAGCAAAAGACACAGAGACCAGACACTCCAGACAGCTCAGCAGAAGATGACCATGTGTATGTTGTATGCACACTGCAAGACAAAGCAGGACACAAACGTACACAAATAAAAATTGTGGACACAGTAATACATGTTATTGTTGACTGGTGCGACAGTGAACATATTAGATGATGTTTCCTATGAAGAGCTAAAAGCCAGTTGTGAACTGCAACCATCTGCTGCCAAGATCTATCCTTATGGCTCATCCACTGCTCTTCCTTTGAGAGGAAAATTTAAAGCTGCAGTCCATTCAACTACTTCCACAGTAAATGCAGTTACATTCTATGTGATACAGGGTGACCATGGCTCACTGCTGAGTCGAAAGACAGCAACAGAACTAGGACTTCTGAAAGTTGTAAACTCTATGTCCACAGAAATGCCTATTTCATCCCCAAACCAGCTCCTCCATGAGTACCAAGACATCTTTCAAGGCATAGGAAAACTCAAAGATTTTCAAGTGAAGCTACACATTGATGAGTCAGTGCAACCTGTGACACAGCCACACAGGAGGATTCCTTTCCACATGAGAAAAAGAGTGGAATCAGAATTAAACCAGCTACAGGAAAAAGGAGTCATCGAGAGAATCAGCGGCCCAACGCCATGGGTGTCTCCGATAGTTGCTACACCAAAACCAAAGAACCCTGACAAAGTTCGCATCTGTGTGGATATGCGCCTGCCGAACACAGCAATACAGCGAGAGCGCCACATCACACCAACTGTAGATGACCTCATCCACGACCTGAATGGAGCTGTAGTATTCTCCAAGCTGGATCTGAATGCTGGATACCATCAACTTGAGCTACATCCAGATTCAAGGTATATCACCACCTTCACTACACACACTGGCCTCTGGAGGTACACCAGACTGAATTTTGGCATTAACTCTGCTGCTGAAGTGTTCCAAAATGTCATTCAAGGAGTGCTACATGGTATCCCCAACGTCAGGAACATGAGTGATGACATCATTGTGTATGGGAAAACACAAGAAGAGCACAACAATAGCCTCAAAGCTGTTTTTTAGAGACTGAGGGAGAAAAATATCACACTCAATGCTGATAAATGTGAATACAGTAAACCAGAGCTTGAGTTCTTTGGCTATATTTTTTCTGAAAAAGGCATATCTGCAGATCCTAAAAAGATCACTGCCATCAAGAACCTTCCTCCACCCCAAAACGCATCAGAGGTTCGCAGTCTGCTCGGGATGATAACATACTGCTCACGTTTCATTCATGACTATGCCACGATTTCTGAACCTTTACGTCAACTAACAAAAAAAGACACTACCTGGTCATGGGGACCACAACAACAGTCGGCAATGGAGAGGCTAAAATCAGAGCTGATGGAAAACACTACAATGGCTTACTTTGACCCAAGGAAGAAATCCAAACTACTGGTTGATGCCAGCCCTGTTGGTCTAGGTGCCATACTTAGCCAGCACAGCCCTGACAAAGAGGGTAATGACCACATTGTTGCATATGCCAGCCGAGCACTCACACCAGTGGAACAGCGCTATTCTCAAACAGAGAGAGAAGCTCTGGCAATCCTCTGGGCATGTGAACACTTCCACCTATATCTCTATGGGTCACACTTCACTGTTATCACAGATCACAAACCGCTTGAACTGATCTTCAACAACCCAAAAGCCACACCCCCAGCTCGGTTAGAACGCTGGCGGCTAAGACTACAACCATACAGCTACATTATCAAGTACAAAGCTGGAAAAGATAACCCTGCCGATTACATGTCCAGACATCCTATTGAGGGAAACATACCAAGCAGATCGTCTCGCATGGCTGAGGAATATGTCAACTTTGTCATTGACAATGCTGTTCCAAAGGCAATGACACTTGCAGAAGTTCAAACAGAAACAAAGAATGATCCTACATTATGTAAAGTGATGCATTTTTTGAGTGCAGGACACTGGAGACATGCACCACAGGACTCAGACTACACTGATTATCCAATGCTGAAAGCACTCTACCGCCTACGAAACGAACTGACAGTCAACGCTGGAGAGAATGTCATTCTCAGAGGAACACGACTTGTGCTACCTACCTCTCTCCAACGTAAGGCAATAAGCCTAGCCCATGACGGTCATCTTGGCATTGTTAAGACCAAACAACTGGTAAGGGAAAAGGTATGGTTTCCAGGCATAGATGAAATGGTGGAAAAGATGATAAAACACTGCATACCATGTCAAGCAGCAACCTCCCAGACTCAAATGGAACCACTTAATATGTCTGAACTTCCCAAAGGTCCATGGCAAAATGTTTCTATTGACTTTACAGGACCTTTCCCATCAGGTGATTACCTACTTGTGGTTATTGATGAGTATTCCAGGTTCCCCGAAGTTGAGATACTAAAGTCCACAGCAGCCACTACAGTGATTCCCAAACTGGACAGAATCTTCTCATCCTATGGTATCCCACATGTGGTGAAAACAGATAATGGACCTCCATTCAATGGACAGCCATTCAAAGATTTCAGCCACTATCTCGGATTCAAACACAGAAAAATAACACCGTATTGGCCGAGAGCTAATGCAGAAGCTGAACGCTTCATGAAAACATTGAAGAAAACAATAACAGACACACACACTGAAGGAAAACCATGGAAACAGAACCTCTACAGTTTTCTTAGAAATTACCGTGCATCCCCACACGGTACTACACAGCTGACTCCAGCCGAGTTAATGTTTGGGAGAAAACTCAACACCACTCTCCCCGCTCTTCATGTGACTCAACATCATACACCTGACACCAAACTCCAAGATATTGATCAGCGTGCCAAGCAGCGCATGAAAGAGCATGCCGACCACAAAAACAGAGCTCGACCTTCTATCCTCAAACCAGGTGACATTGTGCTATGCCGTCAGAATATCAAAGGCAAGCTCATGACTCCTTATGGAAGCAAACCTTACACCATCGTGAAGATCAGAGGATCAATGGTGACAGCAGCTCGCCCAGGACATGAGATAACACGAAACTCCTCACACTTCAAACTGCTCCCATCTTCAGTTCCTATTGGATCTGACTCAGGAATGACTGACGAAGAGGATGATCTGGATCTACAACTTCCTGACCCACCAGATGAGGAAACTCATCAGCTCCAAAACGAGAATATCAACCCTGAAGGTCCTGTTCCAATCAGATATTCAATCAGAACAAACAGGAGACCACCACAACGTCTCATTGCTGAAATATGACTTAAAGAAGTCAAGAGACTGCAGATAGTTGAACAATTACAAAAAGGACATTTTTGCTAGTGACAAAGAAGACTCAGTCATTTAAGTTAAAACAATGAGATATTCATTTCTTTATTTGATTACTAAGAATAAGAGACCTTTCTTACTGCAATTCTTATTTACATTTCGTTAATATCAAAAGTCAATGTTCATCTGAAATAAGGGAGGGATGTTATGTTGTTACATACTATTTGGTCCGGAGTTGTGGATACCCGGAATGTGATATGCGGGACACGGATTATTAGGTAGTACAGAGCGGGAATAAAGCGCAGTTAACGATACTCGCTGTCTCCTGAGTTGTCTATAACAAAGCAAGATACACATACCAAATGACAACATGACAACACTACAATGACGACAAACAGTATTCCGGCACCCGAGGGCATGCATATGTCTGGTGATATAGCCAAAAACTGGGAGGTTTTTAGAGCAGAATTTGAGGACTTTTTGCTCGCTACAGGTCGGACCGAAAAGACGAATGCGGTGCAGGCAGCCACACTGAGACGGCTTATGGGGAACGAGTGCCACAACGTCACGCTGACCGAGGAACAAAAGAAAGACCCCAACCTTTTTTTGGATGCGTTGGGGGATTATTTCAAGCCGGCAAAAAATGTGATTTATGAGAGATACACGTTCGGATGCTGCAAACAAGGACCGGACGAGCCAATCGATAGCTTTATAACAAAGCTGAGGGAAAAAGCATCATCATTGCGGCTTTAACACCAGCGCTTTTCAGTTTCTAGTTCTAGTTTCTAGGTTCAGCTCCGGTTTCCCTTTTCAGCTCCCGCTCTGTGCACACCGCCCACTGGCGCCCCAGAGCTGCCCCTGCTGCGTCATGACGTCACCGTTTACATCGCTGATTTGCTCCCCAACGGCAGCTCACAACAACAACAACAACTGCGTCGGGTCGATGATCGTGTTGCTTTTAATCACACGGAGCCAGAATAAATTGAATAACGACTTCTCCAACCTTATACTTTGCTCCAGAGTGCCGTGGTTCATTGTTTATTAATGTGTTTCTGCAGCATTTACTGCAGTATTGGCTGCTCTTCCACGGGAGTTTATTTTCCCGTTAGCTCCCGGTTAGCTCACACTGCAGCGGCCGCTCTAAAGTATTCACTGTCCGACTCACACAAGCAGCTGATGCATATCCCCAGTTCCCTTAGCCTAAGTGAATGTGTGTCAGTCTGAATTGACACTGTTTGGTATCACAACGCTGTTATGATCTCTGGTATAAAACGGGTGATGTTAGCATAGCAACCGAAGCTAAACTGACTACTTGCATCCGATAGCTGCAATAATACAAAACAACACGTCTGCCTCAGGGTTTCCGCTAGGATTTTTTCTCGCCGGTCAAATGTCCGGGCAGAATTTATTTTACCGGACTAATTTGAAACTTACCGGTCATATTTCAATAATAATAATAATAGTTGTGTAGCAGAGTTTCCGTTAGCAGGTAATTACCGGACTATGAGCAGATATGCTTCAGTTTAAAACTCAGTTCACGGGGCTCATTTTTATATTGCTTCAGTTTATAATCGTAACAGATCGAAAAATTCAGATTCATTTTTCAATAAATGATTCCACAAACAACAAACAACATAATTATTACATTCAAACAAACTACTTGTAGTAGATAACGTACATTATTCAGAAGTTTACATCAACTTTGAATAATAACACGGGAGAAACGGAGCCTCTCTTTTCCCTCTCCCCCCTCTCTCTCCCTCTCTCTCCTGACAGCACGTCAGTTTCTCATGCAGCTCCTGCAGCCCGCTAAACAGAGGGCGGGGCTTCAGGTGTTCATGCAGAGCTGCGTGTCTCGGTCAGACTCAGCAGCTGATCTGATCTCTCTCTCGCGTCCGGTTATACTTCACTCGCGTTCATGTCCATATGGATCAGATCCAGCTCTCCTGATCGGCCTTTATAGAGAGCACCGATCAAACTATTAAGAGTGAATATCGGCCGATAATGACCGGCGGCCGATCGATCGGAGCCTCCCTAATTATTACCAGACATGTTGACCGTCAGGTTTTGAATTTACCGGTTTTTTATAAATTTTACCAGCTAAAAACCGGTAATTACCGGCTAACGGAAACCCTGGTCTGCCTCTCTCCACAATGATCGATAACAGTGAACGGATGGTCAAAGTAAGGTACAAATAAACAGAATCACACGAAGCCTGGTTAGTGTTGCCTGACGACTTTATAAAGTGTGTTTATAGGCACTACTGCTTGTAGGCAGGCATAACAGTGTTCAGGGGAGGTGGGTTTAGTTTCCTGCACGCCTCGACGTAAGAGAGACGTAAGCGACGTCGCCTCTTAGCTCCAAAGCTCTTGCCTCTGGACCGACAATTTTTTGGAGCTGGAAATGAAGCGGATTCCGGAGCTAAGAGCCGGCGCCGCTGCGGTGTGAACAGGAACACCCGGCGCTTTTCAGGCTCTAGCTCCGAGCCGGAGCTGAAAAGGCGCTGGTGTGAAAGGGGCACATGTGAGTACCGGGACCTAAAAGGTGAACTGATTAGGGGACAGGCTGGTACTCGGTATTGCCAGCGAGAGCACCAGACGGAGACTGCTGCGTGAACGGGATCTAACACTGCCAACAGCTGTGGAGATTTGCCGCCTTGCAGAATTGACGGAGTCACGCATGAGGCTTATTGAGAGCCCGCAGGCACAGGCGGACAGTATTAATGCTATGGTGGACAGGCAAGGCGGATGACGCAAAATACAGTGGAAAACAGCGGAAAAAAACACAGCGGCTGAGAGAGAGCAGCAGTGGACCTGCAAATACTGTGGAAATGGACACAAACCGGGCAGAGAGCAGTGCCCAGCCTATGGTAAGACCTGCCGAGCATGTGACGTTTCAAATTACTTTGCAAAAGTATGTCAGGCCAGCAGCAGAGCAGAGAAAACAAGAAAAGTTAATGTTGTTGACGATGTCCAGCAAACTGAAGGGGACTCAGATACAAGTGAAAACCTATACAATGTCACTGAATATGTGGGGAATGTGAAAGCAAATGGTTTGTGCAGCTACACCTGAATAAGAAAAGACAGCTATGCCAGCTAGATACAGGGGCCACTTGCAATGTTATGGGCCGCCAGTTTAAAGAGAAACTGTCACCAAAGACAGCCTTACAGCCGACCAGAACAAGGCTAAAGCTTTACTCTGACACATACATGCCATCCCTGGGGAAATTTCACACTGACTGTGTGGTCAGGGGGAAAATACACAGACTTGTGTTTGAGATAGTGAACACCAAACAAAAGCCCCTGCTAGGTGGTGCTGCATGCACTGATCTGGGCCTTGTGAAATTCACTATTCCAAGAGAACTACTGCCAGCGGAGGTGAACACTATTGATGCAAGCCAGTCTATGCCACTCACAAAAGAAATGCTACTGAAAGACTTTCATGATGTTTTCCATGACCCGATCGAGTCAGTCCCAGGTAATATTCATTTCGATCTGAACCCTGAAGTGACACTAGTCCAGTGCTCACCACGAAATGTCCCTGTAGCGCTAAAAGCCCGGGTTAAGGAAGAGCTGGACAAACATGTGAAAGCAGGCAACCTTACGCCAGTGACAGAGCCAACAGGGTGGATAAGCAACATGGTGACAGTAGCTAAACCGGACAAGATAAGAATCTGCATTGACCCAAAGCCTCTCAATCAGGCACTTCTCAGGTCCCATTACCACATGCCAACGCTAGAAGACGTCTTGTACAAACTGCCCAAGGCTCATGTCTTCACACTGGTTGATGCTCGTGACGCCTTTCTCCAGTGCAAGCTTGATGAGGAAAGCAGCCGCTTGACGACATTTTGGACCCCATGGGGTCGGATGAGATGGCTCAAACTCCTGTTTGGAGTCTCAGTGGCGCCAGAGATCTATCAGCGCAAGCAACATGAGCTGCTATCAGGCCTGGCTGCCATCGAGCCTATTGCGGATGACATCCTGGTGGTCGGGTGTGGCGATACGGACGCAGAGGCTGAAGAGGACCACAACACCAACTTAGGAGCTCTCATGCAACGGTGCAGGGCTGTGAAGCTCAGATTGAGTGAACGCAAGCTGCAGTTCAAGCTCAAAGCTGTACATTTCCACGGCCATGTACTGTTTACAGAAGGACTGAAAATTGACCCAGAGAAAACTCAAGCAGTGTTGGACATGCCGACGCCCACGGATGCTAAGGCAGTGCAACGCATGATCGCGTTTGTGACATATCTGGCTAAGTTCCTGCCAAGGCTATCGGAGATCTGTGCGCCTCTTCGCAGATTCCTGGATAAGGACACGGCATGGCACTGGCTGCCAACACGATGATGCAATACGCGAGATAAAGCGGATGGTCACCAACACGCCGGTTCTCAAATATTATGACGTCACAAAGCCTGTAACGATCCAGAGTGATGCCAGCATGAATGGACTGGGGTGCTGCTTGCTGCAAAAGGGGCAGCCCATAGCCTTTGCCTCACGCATACTGACACAGACTGAGCAAAACTATGCTCAAATAGAGAAATAGTGCTTAAATATAGTTTTTGCATGCCAGAGATTTCACCAGTACCTATACAGCAGGGACACAATCACTGCAGAAACAGACCACAAACCACCGATCACCATCTTTAAGAGGCCCCTCATGAGTGCGCTTAAACGCCTTCAGGGCATGTTACTGCAGCTCCAGGGGTACAATTTGGATGTTGTTTACAAACCAGTATTCTAAGCAGGGCCACTCCACTGTGCCGTGGTTCCGACACCCCCTATGTACGACATGGACATGGACAGCTTTCAGGCGGAGGACTCAGAGCTGGATCAGGCACAGCATCCGGATGTTACTGACTTCAGGTTTCGCCAAATTGCCCAGCACACAGAGATGGATGATGTATTACAAGCTTTGACATCAGTAATCCTCAGGGGATGGCCTGATTTCAAAGAGGACACCCCCCTCTTGGTGCGAGAATACTGGCCCTTCAGGGATGAGCTCAACGTGCAAAACAGTGTGCTATACAGAGGGCAGTGCGTTGTTATCCCTAAGGCCTTGAGGGCAGAGTTGTTAAGACGCACACACACCAGCCACATCGGGGGGAGGCATGTTACAGGGATACACTGTTCTGGCCAAACATGAGAGCAGAAATAAAAGACTGTGTCGAACTGCTCTGCATGCAATGAATATGCACGAGCCCAGCAGAAGGAATCATTGATGTCGCATGATATCCCAACACGTCCATGGCAAACAGTGAGTATGGATATCTTCTCTTATGCTGGCCAAGATGTCATCGTCCTAGTGGACCACTATTCAGACTTCTGGGAGATTGATCTTCTGCCGGATCTATCAGCTGACACTCTCATCACACGCTGTAAATCTCAATTTGCACGCTACGGACAGCCAGACAAAGTGCTCACAGATAATGGTTGCCTGTGAACAGTTCAGGAAGTTCAGGAAGTTTGCAGCAAAGTGGGGATTTAACAATGTCACATCCTCACCCAGATATCCAAAATCAAACGGCAAAGCTGAGTCAGCTATCAAGATAGTGAAATCACTCTGCAAGCGGGCAAAGTTGGATGGCACGGATAAATGGCAGGCCATTCTTCATTGGCGCAACACGCCCACAGAGGGGTTGGACAGCAGTCCAGCCCAACGCTTAATGTCATGAAGGCTGAAGACTTCGCTGCCGGTTGCGGACAGCTTGCTGCAACCGTGGTTAGTGACTGGAGTGACGGAGAAGCTGCGGTTGAAATGGCGGCTTGCAAAATCCGCCTACGACATATCGGCAAGGGACTTACCAGAACTGAATGTTGGGGAACACATAAGGATGAGGCCTCTTCCAGGAGATCGCACAGGCCGTTGGCAACTGGGTCAATGCCTCCAGAAAGTCGCTCCTCGCTCATTCGTAGTGGAGGTGGACGGCACGCTCTACAGGAGAAACCGGGTGGATCTGCGGGGTGTGGAGCGCTCAGCCCGGATGCGACAGCTGGTAGGGCCGGAGCAGAGCAGCCACCGGGACCGGGGCCATGTCAACGCAGAGAGGGCTGCAGGTGGAGCCAGAACCGACCCGGTCCAGGATGACACAGGTTTGGGGGAGCCTCCTCACTCTCCAGGGGTCCCGGCGCAAGGGCGGTGTTTGACACCAGGGAAGCCAGTGAGTACAGAGAGCCAAGCTGTATACTCGCGGTGTGGTCGCCTGTTACGGCCGCCGCAGAGACTGAACCTGTGATACAACTGGGAACATTGTCACTAAGTCTGTTGGACTGTTAAGAAAAAAAAAAAAAGAAGAATTGTTGGATATTATTGTTGGATATTATTATAGTTTTGTATCGGTACTTGCATGGTTAAACAGTATTGTAATTGTTTTCATGTCTTGGAGGTTGACAATGTTAAAGTGTTAGCTTTACACAATGTTTAAAGTGACATGCTGATGTTGTTTACAGCTAAAGGAAAGGAGATGTTACAGATATGGGCATCTGTTAATGCCTGTTATATAGTGACGTCTGTTGGCGCTTTAGTAAACTACATGCTGACACTGTGATGTACTATATCCGCAAGCGCGGGAATATACATGTGATGGAGTTGTCTGCCTGCTTAACAACAGGCCACCCAAATGCTTTGTCCGCATAGGCTGAAGATGTTCTGTGTTCATTGCCAAAGTGTTCTTTCAAAATACATTTTGCCCTTTGATATCCTTGTTATATGACAATACCTGTCATATGAGACGGCTAAATACCAGCTTTATGTGCTGCTCCCTATAGTGAATTGTTTCAGAAAATACAAACAGTTTTTGTAACTGCTGGTCCTCTCTTCAAAACAATGTTCAAAATTCTCAAAAAATTTAAAACAATGGGTAAGACACAGTGAGATGATGAGGTTTTGTCTCTATGTGGATAATAAGCGTCCATTTCTTGAGATGCTGTACTTGTTCCTATGTGTGTATTTGCAATTTTGGTTGTACATCAAGTGAGAATAAAACGGGTGGAGCTCTTGAGCCTTGATCGAAATACTAATTAGTTTGTGTTTCATCAAAAGCGATCTGGAATTTGGGTTGAATTAACGTCCTTGATCTTTTAGTCTTTTGCTAATATAGGAACTAATGTCATTTGAATAATAGGGCATTTCCTACAATTGTACTTCCTTCAAAAAAAAAAAAGAGCAACAGGTGCTACTTGTCTCAAGCTCCAAGTAATCCTTGATTTCCCTCATGGGTTTTTTTCTGTCTGAGTTTCTTTCTGAACTGTCTTTTCCGTGCGGATGAAATAATAAAAACAGATGACCTGGATTGTCTCCCTCTAGTTGACTTTCTGCTCGACACATTAGACACATCATTTCCAGGGATATTGTCCTCTTGGCACCCGGGCTTTGCATGTCCATCAACGCTTTCATTTGAATTTTTATCATCATCATTTGCATTGTCATCGTCCTCGTTTACCCAAGCCATGTTGAAGCCAAGAGAGTGTTAAAATGGTTATTTATTTCTGTGGACTCAGTTTCAACTGTAACAGAGTGCATATCATTCATTTCTTAACAAAAGCATACTATTATTTTAAGAGAAGGTGCTTCAACACAATTGATGCTCTATGTTGAGGGCTTGCAAACGAGGTGTGCATTTTCAGTTTGTAAAATCAATTATTCAAATCTTGAATGCAACATACCATTATCAATGTAGTCCACTGCTGCATATAACCAATTTAGATATCCAGAAATGTGTGCAATAACTAGGAACATCTTTTGGCTTGTGTGAGTTGGTGCCGTTGAAAGAAACTTTGCTTTCCATTGGGGATGATAATGGATTTGCCAATATCCGGGAGATCAACAATTATTAAAAGTACAGTGTGTAGATTTTGGCTGCAGATAGCATTTAAATGACAGATTGCCGCCCACTCACACCTGCCAACCCAAGACTTTGCACCCCTGAGTGCAAAACCTTAGGAATGCTGTGCTTTCTTTCGCAACCTTTGCATTGCTCAGAGGCCAATATAACCATAACAATACTCTAGGAGCAACACAATTCAGGCAGTGGCTGGTGTTAATGCGGATTACCAACAGGAGGTTATTACACTTCATTTTCACATAGCAAGTATTACAATCATGTTATTGTTCTGAATATCGGATTGAGAACCATGATACACAACCAGTATAGACCAGAAATATTACTATACGTTATAGAATAATTATTGTCTGTTTTGGTGTTTTGTGGGGTTTAAAGACTGGTTTGAATCTAAATACAATATACATTTTCTTTTTTTGAAATTCTTTTTTTATTCAGCTTTTCACATAGATAATACAATATTATCTGTAAGCCTTAGTTAACAGTGAAGTCACAAATCAAACTTACATATGTGTGGATAATACAGAGGCAGGCCACACTGACCTTCAAACGTGCTATAACATACAGTATGAACATAAACACGAACAGGGTTATGAGGGTCAATACACATTGTCATTCATTTATCTCTTTGCTTGCTGGTTCCTAAATGATGGATCAATTGGATTAGCAATTTGAAGTAGGCAACTCCGAGTGTGAATTTAAAGTTTTCCTAGCGTATGCACCCTTCTCAAGTTATTACTGACGGGTCTAAATATAATACATTATCATCATTTAATTTTCATACATCCATGTGCTTATTTCGCACTGCGGAACTAACGTTTCCCTAGATCTGCCGCGGTACAGTTTCACGTCGGACATAAATATGTGTCGGACCATCGTACCCAACGAGGAATATCTGAGTACTGTAAAGCCCAAAATACACAATTATTAGGCTATTTCGCCAATAATTAGACGTTGTTTGAGAATGTGTGCCCTGATGTAATGAACATTTATATTATTTTGGAGGCAAACATCCTGAATTTGTCACAGAAGTTGTTTATTATCTGAGAAGATGTTTGCCAGACCAATCCGTGTCAAATCCAATACAGCAATCAAAGGATCAGACAGGTGAGTAAGAACTGCTGTCAACTCAAAACTATTGCTGTGCTTCTCTCCATGTATTACATGATACCGTTTATTTCTATTTTATGTATTTAGTGGTTTGTTTATAATTACTCAAGCTCAACTTTAAGCCTTTCAGAGACCTGCCCAGATATTAGACCTCACTTGTCGTGAATCAGAATGTTTCTTAATGTTAAGTAACATGTTCCCCTCTGGAAGCATCAAGACCCCAGGAGTATATAACTTTCTCAGTGAGCTAATTTTAGCTGTTGTGAATTACCATTGAATGCCAGATACTGAGTGTACAAATAGTATACTGGTATTTCTTGTTCATGCATTACACCAGGGGTGTCCACACTTTTTTCACTGAGGGCCACATACAGAAGAATATACGAAGGGCTGGGCAACTCACTAGAGGTATATCGCCTCATAAGTTCAGTTATAAGTTAGCAAAATCAATCACATGTAGGGAAATTATGCTTGTGAGTGTTGGCAGCTTATTCCTTGACAATATTGGGGTTGCAATTTAAGAAAATACACATACAGTACATGGCATGCAAACAATTATTTCTGCCTGTTAAATGTGTGTCGTGTTCGGTTAAATATAAATATTGCAAGACACTTTTTTAAAATAAAAAATATTCAACCTGCTGCATTTATCTAGTATATATCTGTAGCAGTGGTTTTTGCTTGTATGATGTTACCCATTGACTGAGACATTTGTCTTTACCTTTTAGGAGAAAGCTGAAAGCTGACCTGTCTACAGCCTTTCCTTCATTGTCTGCTGATGAGCTGTCTGAGCTGGTTCCCAACAAAGAGGAATTAAATGTAGTGAAGATGTATGCACATAAGGGAGATGCTGTGACCCTTTATGTTCTTCACAAAAATCCACTTTTCTTTGAACTGGAGAAACGCCTTTATCCTACAGGTAATAAGCTAGCTGTTAAGTTACATATAAATTATTTTTAGTAACTTATTTAAACTGTGTGTTGTCATATTATGTTTTCAGTATATGTTCTTTGGCGCTACCCTGCTCTCCTGCCAACATTCATGACATGGCCTCCTGTGCTGCAGAAGATGGTTGGAGGGGCAGGTATACATTTTTACGATCAAGACCCGGAAATATGTGTAATACTTTACATTTAGATTGATATCAAGTAACAAATAATGTCGTTCCCCAAAGATCTCATGCTGCCGGGTGTGGTGGTGCCTTCAAGTGGTCTCCCCGATGTGAAACTTGGCGACTACTGTTCTGTTACATTAGTTAACAATAGGTAAGTTATTATAAAATGTTTGGAAAGATATCTTGCACGTTCATCACAGATTTATGTATGACACTCCTGGCTGATTTCAGAGCTCCTGTTGCAGTTGGCACGGCTGCAGTTTCCACAGGAGAGATGCACAGTTTGGGCATGAAAGGAAGAGGAGTGTGTGTTCTGCACACGTACATGGATCATCTCTGGTGAGTAATATCCATCTTTCTGGAGATTGCAATAATGTCTTTTTGAGCAGGTTCTGGTTTAAAGGGCGTTGGATGAAAAGTTAGATTGACTGCTTCTAATGTCAAAGAGTGAAATCAATCTTCTCATCTTGTTCTCCCTGCAAGAAGTCTGATGAGCATGTTTTCCAATTTATCATCAGTTCCTTTATTATTTATATCACAGTATTATTGATACATATTTTCCAGTTATTTATTTTTGATTTAATGCTCAGTACCTCTTTTAAAATAAATCATCTCAATACAGCTTTTTCCAATTATGATCACAGTTTTTTGATTCATTATGAAACCCTAAACTTTGCACATGTTTCTTTTCCCCCTTTTAGGGCTTTTGGAGATAAGTCAGGTCCTCCTTCTTTACCAAATGCAGAGTGTGACGGACAAGAGGAGTACGAAGAGGAATATGAGGTTAATGAGATGGAAATGGAGGAAGAGGAGGTGGTGGAAAAATGTGTGGAGGAAGAGCAATGTCCCGGTGAAACGGTCACAGATCAAGCCTGCTCTGGTGTTGACGCACTAAGTCTGGCTGAGCAGGAGGAAGAGAAAGGGGACAATGAGGAAGAGGATGGTAACCAGGATGACCAGAAAATGCCACAAGGTACCAAATTAGTTACACGCCCACCATATGTGTTACAATGTATTTAAAATAACAACTATGTCAAGTTATTGAAGTACTTAACTCAGTCCTGGTAGCATTTATCCCTGATCAAATTAAATGTAGACATTCACTACTAAATGATTGCAGGGCAGGCATGAGAGCTTGCTCATTGAATTAATTTAGAGCCCATATGGGTGCGTTTTGTTGATAAAACTGTGGGAAAAATCTGATTGGCAAAATTGGAGCCTGTTCACAGAGAAGAGGATGTGACCCAGGTCATGCCCTGATTTCACAGAGACAATGGATGCCCTGCTGTTGCAGTGTTTTCTCCATGCTCTCAAGAGCAAGGTGAAGAAGTCAGAGCTCCCCCTGCTGACCAGTACATTTCTCCGGAACCACATGTTCGCCTGCTGGTAAAGTACAATTAATGTTTCAAGACATGTTGAGAAGGATTTAAATTCAGTACTGAGAACATATTGTATTATTTCAGCCCAAGCGGAAAGCAAATTGATATCAAGAAATCCAGCTACAAAAAGGTATATTAAATGTCTAGACTGTGACAATTTACACATAAAAATACACTCATTTATAACTCTGTATGCATTTATTTAATGATTATTCCTTGCAGCTGTCCAAGTTTCTACAGGCCATGCAGAAGCAGCATAACCTTGTGCGAATGAAAGAACTGACAAAGGGTGTGGAGAGCATTGTAGAGGTCGACTGGAAAAATCGACAGTGAGCCAAACCCTGTCCCAACTTATAGAAATTATTGGTGAAGATTCAAACTTGCAGCCCGCCTACATTCAGACTGACTAGCCCTTTTTTCTTTTTCTTTTTTTCTTAATTTTAACACTTTATAGACTGCGTTCCTTCCATGTTCCCGAAGAGACAGAAGGGGAGGTGGCTCCGGTGCAGGATGAAGGGGAAGGAAAATCTCTGTACCATC
Source organism: Pseudochaenichthys georgianus (assembly GCF_902827115.2). Taxonomy (NCBI): domain Eukaryota; kingdom Metazoa; phylum Chordata; class Actinopteri; order Perciformes; family Channichthyidae; genus Pseudochaenichthys; species Pseudochaenichthys georgianus. Next base: position 14,252,357 of record NC_047509.1, read on the forward strand.
CTCCTGAGATCACAACTATGTACTCTGTGTCCTCTCGACTGGAGCCTCTGTTTCACGATGTACAGAAGAGGTGTGTTTGTTTTCCTAACCCGGTTACTTTATGCATCAACATGTTTGCATGGTTAGGGCAGCAGGGCGTCAGCAGGGAGAGCTGAAGTTAGTATATCAGCTAGCTTGCATCCATTTGATGTTCACTTGGATATAACACTGATATAACACTGAATCCCTAGCCACTCCAGGAGGTTTGTTCTGTAGCTGACCTCCCCGTGAGAGGATAAGACAGTTTTCTCATGACATAGGATACTTAATCTTAGACCATTATTTACTACTCCCAAAAGACACTAAATTGTGTTCTCCTTATCAGTAAATCCTCTTGTAAGACACTCATGAATCATCATCATCATCCTTCACTGATAGCTGTAGTGTTTTGGCAACTCTGAAACATGATTGCATATTGAGCAAAGAAAGTACATAAGCGCACGTGTAACCTTAACAATGGCTCTTTTCTATGCTAGTGTCTTAAACCAGCATGCTCAAGCAGCTATATTGAATGAATCCAACAATTCATTCACTAATTGTTAAAACGTTTGTAATTAAACATATTTTAATATTCATATGATCTGTATTTTCAAAACAACGGAGGAGTAGTAGTTGTAATTTATTCATTTGTTTTAAGTTTTATTACGGGAAGAGTGTTTTTTTAGTGGTATATAGCAGGCGTGCTATCTCTTTGTATCATTCTAACTTCTGTGGTATATGCTGCTTCTCCCTATAGTAATACACGTTGACAAAAATAAAGTAAAGGATCTGTTTTGGTTAACTGTGTCATTGTTTTGAATTGGAATAAAAGGCAGAAGCATGACAACAGTTTTTATTAAGTCTCTAAGCTTAAAACAATATTACATTACTTACATGTGCACATTTACTCTTGTACTTATATGTGTTAATGTCCTGACAGGAAAGGAACAATACTGCAGCCTGCTGAAGTGAAACATCTTGTCACAGAGTATGTTAAGAAAAATGAACTGGTGGATGAAAATAATAAGAAGTAAGTAAGAACAGATTTCAGAACATCTCGTAAAGCTATGATTTGGTACCATTTAATGTTTGTCTTCATAAATCATAAGGATATGTTAATTGACCTCACAACCAAACTTTGTGCTAGTTAGCTGACTTTAAGGGTAGTTTGAGTTTGAAACATAAAAACTGTACCAGCTCTCCTAGTTAATACTTTTTGCAATGCTAAAAAGGCAGCATCTATGGCCACTGAGCTAATATAAAGCTTAGCATGTGATGTTATCATAATGAACTAAAATGTGACTGGATGAAGTAGAGACATCTCATGTTTCCCTTTTCAGGGAGTGGAAATTGTGCATCTTCCGAAACAAATTGATCATCAGAGGGAGAACATTTAATAAAAGCTGCCATGCAACTGGCATAGCTTAAAGGGATCGTTTAGATGTTTTGAAGTTTTATGAGGTACCTAACTGTAGTCAATGTACAACCTTCAGTATTCTGCGGTTTGCATGCCCCTCTGTTTGAGAGGCAGACGGGAGTTACCGCACAGAAGAAAAGCAATGTACTGAGGCAGGGGGGAACAGCTAAACATATTTTAACTACCTAAAACAAGGAATAGAGATGTATAATATATTTTTAATATTTCTAATCTTTACCTTGCCTTTACTCTGCTATTTCTGACCAGGAACAGAAGCTGTTATTTATGTTAATGTAAAGCCCCCAGACTCTTCACAGAACACAGGAGGTCACCGCTTTATGTTTGGTATATTACTTGTTGTTATCGTGTGAGTTAAGTGTTGTAGAAGTTTGTTTGGATTACCCAATGTCATACAATAACTAACTAACTAACTGATTGAGTCAGCGGTACACCAGCAACTCTTGTTATGCATGGTATCAATGGAGTCTGGTGGCTTTAAAGAGCATCAACGGATATAACGCCTTCAGTTGCTCATTGGAAAAGGCAAAAATAAAGTAAATATGGTATACATACACTAAAACATATTATTTTTTTCAGGTGAGCCTTTTTTTAGGTGGCTTAAATGTTGTTGGTCCTAAATCTGTACACAGCAGTTGTTAGTTTCATTGTAGGTACTCCTACCTGCTTTTTCAAACCAGGTTGGTTCCAACCATAATCTACTGAAATAATATAGATGAGTACCTCACACAACCCCGCTCCATTAGACTGGAACTATCCCTTTTACAAGGCAGAGCATTTCTTGTCAAGTGCCATCAAGCCAATGTTTTTTTTGTTTTATGTTTTCTCCCATCTTAACAGCTACGTGACTGTAGACCCTATTCTGTGTGACTGCTTGCTGGAGAGATCGGAATACCAGGAGATCGGCTCCCTAAAGTGGGATGACCTTTTTAGCAGGTGATTAATCATTTTATATCTGTCAGTTTTTTAGGTATTTTTTGCAATCTAAAACACCAATTGTTGTTGTCTCATGAGTTTTATCGCACATGCTTAAAGTCTTGTATATAGGACTGTATACATACCTATAATGTGGATTTGTATAGATTAACAATTTATCAATACAAATAAATCCATTGATCCTTTCTACGAACATGTGAATACTATGGAAGCAAACAAGAGACAGAAGTATTTGAATTTTATCAGACACCAAATTTATAGCATTGAAAATAATTACTTTAAAAATTATGTATCTGAATTTTTTTTGCTCCGAATTTACCTATGTGAAATAAAAATGTAAAAATTCAAGTTAAAAAAATTTGAATGTTCCAATTCAGATCCCAAAAATTCAAGTGAAAAAAATATTTTGGTGTTTAAAATTCGATGTCAAAAAATTCAAAATGTCAAATGTATACAATTTTACGTAAAAAATTGCGATGCAGCATCATCCGGGCTACTCAGACAGGATAAGCAATCGAGCCCGAATGCAATCAAACCGACTTCTGGCCTATCAGAGCCAAGCAACGAACCCCGGGACAGTGCGGTGAAGCACTGCGGTCAAGCCAGCCTCCTTTCGGGAAAACCTAGTCAAGCCAGCCCGCACGTGATATTGCGGTGCGCGAATATCCTATGCATTACGTTAGAGTCCTGGAAACACTGCCTTCAAAATAAAAGCACTTACTCGGTCAATAACATATACACCAAAATAACATACCAAACATATTAAATTAAGAAATATGTACTATATAATGTGATCAATAATTATTTAAAACAAACTACGTATAACTACCACATTATAAATGAGTGAATGTAAAACTTAAGGTGTTTCAAAATAAAATATGAAATATCTATTGTATGAGCTATCATCCCTCTGTTTTTAGATGAGAATAAAACAAAAACTGTCCAGTATCAAAGACTCATCTCACTCCAGGGTGATATCAGGACACCCCATCTAGTCACTCAGAAAAAAATCAGGACATTCTGATGTAGAGTTTCAAAATAAAAGACCTTTGAAGTCTCATATATGAGCTATCATCCCTCTGTGTTTAGATGAGAATAAAACAAAAACTGTCCAGTATCAAAGACTCATTTCACTTCAGGGTGATAGCAGGACATCCCATCTAGTCACTTAGAAAAAATCAGGACATTCTGATCAAAATAAAAGAATTTGATGTGAACAGATCCACCGCGGCCCGGCCGTAACGCACCCACAGCTGACTCACAATTATTGGATGTAGAGTCCAGTCTGCATATGGTGGTGCACCTCTGGACAGCAGATCTGCCCCGAGGTTCATCACTCCTGGTACGTGCGTCGCTCTCAGAGAGAGGAGACGTCCGCAGCTCCATAAGATCAGTTTGCGTGCCAGCATGTGTAACTGGAGAGAACGCAAACCCCCTTGGCGGTTTATATACGATATTGTGGTTGTGTTGTCTGTCCTCACGAGGACATGATGTCCTCTGAGAAAAGGCAGAAAGCGTTTCAGGGTGAGGAACACCGCTAAAAGCTCCAGATAATTTATGTGTGACCGTTGGAGGTCTCTGCTCCAGAGACCCCTCACAGGTCGACCTTCGTATATACCCCCCCAGCCCGTCAGACATGCATCTGTGGTGACCACCTTCCGCGATAGGACAGCACCCATAGGCACGCCCCGTACTAGAAAAGTCGGGTGCAGCCAGTGGCGCAGTGCCATTATGCATTTCATAGTGACCATCACTCTCCGTGCGCCATGACGCACAGGGTCCAGTCTGAGGGCAGCTACCCAGCGCTGAAACTCCCTCATGTGTAAGCGTCCCAGTCGTACCACCAGGATGGCTGACGCCATGAGCCCCAGCAACCGCAGACATGATCTGAAGAGAACATATTTGCGTGGCTGGAAATGAGCGAGGCAAGCCCTGAAGGCTTTCACTCTCTCTGCTGACAAGCGGGCTGTAAAGGGCACCGAATTCAGGCGTAGGCCCAGGAAGAGTACAGTCTGGGCTGGAGACAACATGCTCTTTTCTGTGTTTATTACGAAACCCAGGTCGAGCAGGTGTTTTACGAGGACATTCGTCTGCGTAATAGCCTCCTGCTTCGACCTCAAGAAGGAGCCAATCGTCCAGATAAGTTGCCAGGCGAATACCCTGTTGTCTTAACGGGGCTATCGCGGGTCCGTACACCATACAAACACTCGTGGGCTGAGAGACAGACCGAAGGGAAGTACTCTGTACTCGTAACAGAAACCCTGAAAGGCGAACCTCAGATATTTCCTGTGTGGATAATATACTGGGATGTGGAAATACGCGTCTTTCAGGTCGATTGATGTGAACCAATCGTTTTGGCGCACGAAACGCAACAGAGATGTGTGAGTGAGCATTCTGAATTTGTATCTTTTGAGATATTTGTTCAGAGCCCTCAAATCTAGTATAGGCCGAATCCCGTTCCCTCCCCGTTTGGGAATGAGGAAATACTTGGAATAAAAGCCGCTCTGACTCTGTTCGGAGGGTATTATAGATATAGCCTTCTTGTCTAGTAGCGAGAGGATCTCTTGCTCTAGAATATGGGCCGACTCTCCCCGGTCTTGCGAATGCAGAATGCCCGAAAAGTGAGGGGGGGTGACAGCGAATTGGAGTCTGTAACCCTGTGTTATTGTCTTGAAAACCCAAGCAGAATCTGTGAGCATCCTCCACTTTTCGCTTCTCAAAGCGAGTGGAGATGTCACATCCCTGTCGTCTGCCCTCTGTGTCTTTATTTGTTGTGTTATGGGGCCCTCTAGTGTCTGAACACGGTGGTACCCCAGGTTGACAACCCCGGTCGACACTGTGCATGCGCGTGGCGGTGATGCCTTCACAGCCCCGTCCATCGTCTGCCTTCTGAGAGAGGTAGCAGCCACTCTTAGAAGGGGGGTAGACGTCAGACTGTTTATTGTTTTTAATTGTCTTTCTTTTAATTTGTATTGACTGCGCCCTTGGCTTTAAGCCTGGAAACGACAGTGGAACATTATTTATTAAAAGACAATAGTGATGACATGTGTTTGTGACTTAAACGAGCAGCGGAGCTTGCTGTCGTTGATGTTAAGTCCATTTCCCTCATGGCGCGAACTTGAGGATGACGTTCTGACATCACTCGAGGCGGCGGGAAGATGGGGGCATGTTTGCACCCCGGAAACACACTGGAACGTGTTCTGGAGCTGGAGAGCAGGGAACTTCCAGCTTCTTTATCGAGGAGAGGAGAGGAGGCTGTCAGGCCGCCCTCTTCTTCTTCCTCGCCTGGTGGCTGAAAGTCTGGGCCGGCTGTGCCTGAGCGGCTGCTGCCGGAACCGGAGACTTTCTTGGCCAGCTCGTCCTCGCCTCGTGTCTGGGCTGGAGACCCGGGGCGGGCTGTGGCCTCTGCTGTTTTGGGATCTTGAAATGGGCAGGACGTGAGGCAGCCTGAGCGAAGGACTGCCGCGGGGCTGTTGAAGGCGGCGGCTGGACCCTTCGGGGAAGACAAAGCTGGAGAGCCTCATCCTCCTTCTTTTTGGATTCACACCGCTGCTGCATCGAAGCTAGAGCAGAGCCACATATGCCCTCGGGAACAATAGGCATGTCCAAGAAGTCCTCTTTTTCCCGGTCTGGAAGGTTCGTCAGGGTAAGCCACCTGGCTCTCTCCTGTACCACCATTATCTACAGTGCTTTGCCCGTGGCTTGGACTGCACAGCGCTGCACATAGAGGCAAATGTCCATGATCGCTGCGATTCTGTCCCACACGGCAGGCTCAGGTTTGATCGTCATGTGCTCGCAGAGCTCCGCCTGGTAGGCGGTCAGCAGCGAGGAGACGTTGAGCGCCCTGGCGGACAAAGCTGCGGCTTTATAGGCTCGTTCGGTCATTGCTGACTGGAAGCGGTGTGCCTTTGCCGGTAGCGTGGGGTTCCTGCTCGGTGCCGAAGCCAGCCGCGGTTGGAGGTGGGCTGCCACCAGCGGTTCCATGGGCGGCATGCGGAGCAGGCCAAGCTTCTCCATGCCGACACAGTCCAAAGAGGAGGCACCCTGAATTGGGGCCTTGTTGCTGAAAGGGCGGTCTCTCCACGAGACCGACACCTCGTCCAGCATCTCTGGAAAGACTGGGAGAAGCTGCTTCCTCATCCTCGCTGCTTGGGGCAAGTTCTTCCCCTCATATCTGGAGGTCTCCTTGGCCACTTAAGGCCAGGGGATGTCCAGCCTGGACGCAGCGTGTTGGCACATGGCCTGCAAGTCCATACTGAGGCAGAGCGAAGCTGGTGTGCTTTCGCCCGGGGGAGCGGACATCGCCTCCGGCTTGGCAGCCTGGGCAGATGAAACGAAGATGTCGTCTTCGTGCTCATCTGAGTCAGATAAGAGGAACTCAGAGGCATCCTCTTCATCCTCCTCCATATAATCCAGCTGTAGGACATCCTCCGCGGGTGGAACCACGGTGAGGTCCAGTTGGGAGCCCCAGCTTGACACAGCGCGGGGCTCCGCTCTCGCGGCTCTTTCCGCCACCAGGCCCCATCCTGACACGGCGCGGGGCTCCGATTCCGCGGCCACCGCCGTTGTTGAGCCTCAGCCTGACACAGCGCGGGGCTCAATCTCCGCGGCGGTCGCCACCATGTCCCGATTGCCGTCCGGTGAATCAACGGACATGAAGGGGTCCCGTCCCGACAGGCTAGCTTGGTGCGCTAGCCGTCGGCGGAGGCTCTTGATGGTGAAGCGAACCGGGGGTATCGATATAGCTTCCTGGGCGTGTTCCAGCCCAAGGCAGGACGAGCAGACCTGGTGTGAGTCCGTGCCCGAGATCCTAAGCCTCCGAGCCGAGCCTCCGACTCCTCTGGTGTGAGGGAGAGAAGGATCCATCCGCTTTTGCCGGGGTGTCGACGCGGAGGGACAAGCTAGTAACAGGTATGTTACCGAAAAAAAAATCCAACCTTATCGTTATTCCGAAAGGAAAATACGACGGGGTAGATTTAAAAAAATAATAATTAACTGGTGTGTTAATATCTTTCTTATCTCCGTCTCCTCTGGTGTGAGGGAGAGAAGAGTCCGTCCCCGCTCACCGTGGTGTCTGCGCGGAGGGATAAACTAGCAACAGGTATGTTACTGTTTGAAGAAAAAAATCAAACCTTACCGTCATTTCGAAAGAAAAAACAGCGGGGCAGATTACAATATTAACTGGTGTGTTAATATTTGTTCAATTCTTCTGCAAAGCAAAAAAGTAACCGGCAAGCGCCCGTCGACCGAATGTTAGCTTGGGTTCAGTCTGTGGACCGTTAAGCTAGCCCGGCTACTGATATTCGAGATGTGCTCTGAAGCGAGAAGAGGTGTTTGAATGACGCTGCGACATAGCGCAAGCTACTTAAAGGGTGGGTGGATTCCCTGACGTAGACGTCAAGATCACCAGCCAATCAGGATTGGCGTAATGAGATTGATGCTTCTGTTTGCATACGCGTTGAGGCGCATCCCATAGTGAGACATCGAACAGAGTGTTATGAATGAGAACTCCCAGCACCATACTTTGTTTGATCCATCTGCTACATTGTACTTACATCGTGCATCGTGCATCTCTACAACAGATTGTCCTTTTTGTTTTATTCTTATCTAAAAACAGAGGGATTATAGCCAATATCTGAGAATTCAAAGGTCTTTTATTTTGAAACTCTACATCATATTGTCCTGATATTTTCTGAGTAACTACATGGGGTGTCCTGCTACCAGCCTGGGGTGAAATGAGTCTTCGATACTGGAGACTTTTTGTTTTATTCTTATCTAAAAACAGGGGGATTATAGCTCATATCTGAGAATTCAAAGGTCTTTTAGTTTGAAACTCTACATCAGAATATTCTTATTTCTTCTGAGTGACTAGATGGGGTGTCCTGCTATCACCCTGGAGTGAGATGAGTCTTTGATACTGGACAGTTTTTGATTTATTCTCATCTTAACACAGAGGGATGATAGCTCATATATGAGACTTAAAAGGTATTTTATTTTGAAACTCTACATCAGAATGTCCTGATTTTTTCTAAGTGAATAGATGGGATGTCCTGCTATCACCCTGAAGTGAAATGAGTCTTTGATACTGGACAGTTTTTGTTTTATTCTCATCTAAACACAGAGGGGTGATAGCTCATATATGAGAGTTCAAAGGTATTTTATTTTGAAACTGTACATCAGAATGTCCTGATTTTTTCTGAGTGACTAGATGGGGTGTCCTGATATCACCCTGGAGTGAGATGAGTCTTTGATACTGGACAGTTTTTGTTTTATTCTCATCTAAAAACAGAGGGATGATAGCTCATACAATAGATATTTCAAAGGTCTTTTATTTTGAAACTCCTTAAGTTTTACATTCACTCATTTATAATGTGGTAGTTATACGTAGTTTGTTTTAAATAATTATTGATCACATTATATAGTACATATTTCTTAATTTAATATGTTTGGTATGCATGGGCGCGGGAAGGGGGGTGCTGAGGGCGCTGCAGCACCCCCTAGCGGCAGGCAGGGGGTGCGGAGCTCCCCTGTCTGAATTATTATTTGACGTTTAACGTTTATTGCTGCTCCCGCTGTGCATAATCTGTGTAATATGTAGCCAATAAATTCCACATTGTTGATAAAATAATATTTTGGCCTGCCCCGAATGTCTTTTTCTGTAGCCCCGGACAATTCTACCTCAATAATAAGTGAAATAAAAGTGTGTGTGTGTGTGTGTGTGTGTGTGTGTGTGTGTGTGTGTGTGTGTGTGTGTGTGTGTGTGTGTGTGTGTGTGTGTGTGTGTGTGTGTGTGTGTGTGTGTGTGTGTGTGTGTGTGTGTGTGGTGTGTGTGTGTGTGTGTGTGTGTGTGTGTGTGTGTGTGTGTGTGTGTGTGTGTGTGTGTGTGTGTGTGTGTGTGTGTGTGTGTGTGTGTGTGTGTGTGTGTGTGTGTGTGTGTGTGTGTGTGAGTGATAGACTGTGTATATATAAAGGTATTTATGTATCTACTATTTCTTGAATCATTACTGTCAGTCCAAAACAAGAGATTTTGTTTTAGTAACATTTTTTTAAAAACATTATCTCTTTTCCACTAAACTATCTTGAATATTTTAGTTTTTACATCACTACATTTATCAACAGCTTTAACATTGTAAAGGTGTCACTTCGGACTCTGGGTAATTATGACAGCATGTCCTACTATTTTGAGAGTTTGAACAAACCAGACCTGCATCTATTAATGTAGAAAATAATCAGCACATTAAACCATTATGAAAGTAATTAGTTGGAGCTCATTGTTCAAAATGAGCTCCAACTACAACAGTTAAGTCAACTCTTGCATCGGTAATAACAATAAAACAAATGTTATAATATAATAGTATAACTTGTGTCTAATACTTTCCTAATTATACTAGCATACTTTTACTAAAGTAACATTAACATGTTTAAATGCAGGGCTTTTGTAAGAGAGTATTTTGTATAGTGTAGCATGGTCTACTTGACTTATCTAACCGAAGTGATCGTTACGTTACTTTGCAAACCGTCAACCCCCACCCACACACACACACACACACACACACACACACACACACACACACACACAAAAGGACACGGTAACGTTGTGATTCACTTCAATTAATGATAACTACGGAGCTTGCAAACAGCAAGGCACAAGGCTACTTCACTCATTTAGCTAGCTAATGTAAGATACAAATGCTGTCGAGCCCTCACTGCTTGTAAAATAAAGAGCACAAACTGACTACTTACCCGAGCGGCGAGCCCCACTGTTCTCCGTCATCCCGGGTTGTTGTGATCACATGACTGACAAAGCCGTGCTCTGATAGGCCAGAAGTCGGTTTGATTGCATTAGGACTCGATTGCGTATCCTGTCTGAGTAGCCCGGATGATGCTGCATCGCAATTTTGGACATCGAATTTTTTTCACTTGAATTGTTAGGATCTGAATTTGAACATTCAAATTTTTTTCATTTCAATTTTTACATTTTTATTTCACATAGGTAAATTCGGAGCAAAAACTTTCAGATACATGATTTTCAAAGTAATTATTTTCAATGCTATAAATTCGGTGTCTAATAAAATTCAAATACTTCTGTCTCTTGTTTGCTTCCATAGAATACACTGTAATGTGGGCTGAGGGAGAGGTTTAGCATCGTTATTGCAGGACGCAGGATGAAATAATCATCCTAATACAAATATGTAATCCAAATCTGATCTACAAACAATAATTCAGCTGCTCTGAAGTCTTTCCATCAAAACATCTGGTTTGTAACCGCTGCTATGAAAAAACAAGATGCCATATTTGAGAAACGAGGACACATCCCGTAATGTTTTCTGTTCTCCTATTGCCTTAAGTAAAATCCACTTCATCCACTGTCTAAGACTTTAATTAGAAACTAGTTTTGATGGGAACAATTTAAATCTCAGTAGGAATTTGAGGCACTGGTAGGGAAAAAGGAAAACGCCATCCTTGCATTGCTTTTTTCAACACTAAGACTCACATTTTAGGTAGAAAATGCCATGTATACATCTCCATTAAGGTGTTGCCGTGTTTGAAGCAACACTATAATTGCATGCAAAGAAAAAAAGACTTTTTGGGTGCTAAGAGCTGCCACAGGTTTTTCCGGTTATTGGTCAGCAGCAGAAATTGGTGATGAAGAAGAAAACACGGATCAAGGTGTATTTTTGTTCTTAGTAAAACCAACCCAATCTGTATTTGATCTAGCAACACCTTTAACATTACGGTTGTTACTTGTTGCTCGTGTGGCTTAGTAATTATCTTTTTTGAAACATTAGAATTTTGTGAGACATTTTTTGTGCAAACCTTCACATTGTTGATCTCAATGTGCAAGTGAATATACAACGTAAAAATACAGCTTATGTCTTTGGTGATCATTTTCTGTACATCACTACCCAATTCAATGGTTTCCCTGTCCATCCATTTATCCATCTTTCCATCATCTAACTTTTGCTGTAGGTTTAACAATGCCTCCTCATTTTCACAGGACGTTGGGAAGAATGCAGGAGTGCTATCAAATTGTGTACCCTGGACAGAGACCCATACAGAAGAAGGGCCACATCGAGCCCATAGACATTGCTGTGTCTTCTCGAGGCTCCAATAAGAAGGTTACAACCTTTACTGAAATATCCTGAATTCTAAATTGTAGATTAGCAGGGATTATGTCTACCAAAACTGATGAAGGATAGCTAAGGGAGTCTAGAGAAATGCTATCTCAAATGTTTTGGTCACCATTAATGTAAACAATTATTTCTGAGGCACACGTTTATATGATCATTATAGTTATAAAAAAATAAGAGAATAAATGAAAAACAGGTATGAAATAGTATATGACAGTAAAGCAAGAATAGAGTTTAAAAGGGTGATTTGTAAAATATCCATGTCACTGGCTGACACATGCGGAAAACTGATGTCCATGTATTTTTCTAGCTCTAATTGTTTCCATATGCTTACTATAGGTGACCTTGATAAAGAATCTGGAAGTTTACGGTTTGGATCCTGCGGTCGTGGCCACGGCTTTGCAGCACAGAGTTCAGGCCAGCTCTGTTTTACAACCCATCCCCGGGTCCAAGGACAAAGTCCTGGTCCAGATCCAAGGCAACCAGATTCATCAAGCTGGCAATTTGCTGCTAGGTTTGAAACTTTTTTGTAATTATTGAGTGTTCTTGTATTTTAATGTTATTTTAGACCTCGGTACTGTGGGAAACATCTTCGATCTTTCTGTGTGTACAGACATATTTTGAGATTGACTTTGACTTTTGACTTTCATAATTTTTTAATATAATACTCAGTAGTTTTTAATAAATTGCTTTATTTATGCAAATACTTTTTATTAATATGTATTTGTTCTATTTCAGATCATTATCAAATTCCTCGCAAGTACATTAATGGACTAGAAAAAGCTCCGAAAGGTGGAAAGAAGAAGTAACGTTTCAACTTGCTATACTAACCATCTACTATCTTTATTGCTGCTTAACTGTATGTCAACATAACAACGACCAACTATTGGCTATTCATGAACCGCTAGTAAAGCTGGTTTATTATAATCTTTTGTGCGATTATTATTTGCTCCCAGAGATATTGGAGAAAGGGTACTGATAGGATCAATTAAACCTCACCAGCATTGTTTCCCTGTGAAGTGATTTGAGAATTTCTGGAGAAAACTCCTCTACAAGGTTAATAGATCAGTATAATCAGATAAGCATTAAGTTAAACTAATCAATTGTTTATACCCCATTTACTGTTTTGGACATTTGATGGCATTTTTAGACATCCACAGACAGTGGAGAGATGACAGACAGGAAGTGAGGGCTAGATGGGCAACAACATGTGAAAGCTTGATGCAAACTGTGGTTTATACCTGGGCTGGTAGGCCAATTACAAACACATTTCAAGATCTGTAGCTTTTGTTTTGTTTAAAACACTGCAGTCAACAAAGAAATGTAAATAAAAAATTACAAAAGTAACAAACCTGTTTTAACCAAGCGATTTTTCTGCTGTTATTCTTAGAATGCAAGGCAACGGCATCAAACATACATATTACATAACATCATAACATACATCAAAGTTGTTTTTCTTTTTTCTGATGGATAGATAAACTAAGGCTCTGTGCAATTATACTGCTTATGTTGAGGTCAGGCCTCTGTGGGGACCAGGCTAGTGTTCCATCTGCACATTGGCTTTCCAGGTCTTTATCATGTTAGTGGTTTTTTGGATGATGATGTTGGGAGAAGAGTGCCAATATTTTCCCTGTATGCAATCCAGATGTATTTATTGTGTAGATCCTGAACAACCATAGTCTAAGCAGGGGATTGGGGAAGCATATTTCCCTCACTTTTTGAAATCCTGGAGCAAGTGTTTAAAATAATGTGCAGACTTTTACTTATTTTTTGTTTTAGCTTCGGCTGCCCTGCTTTTAGATGGCAGTTGCTTTATGCAGCCTCAAAAGAATACAAGCTGTTTTTACTCCGTGCACCCCAAATACTTTTTATTTACAGTTAATTTTCCTCAAAATATATCAGCAATTACGGATTGTTGAGCCATGATACTTTACCGCCCCAATGAAATTGTACCTATTGTAGATTTGGCAATATTTTTGTGTTAAAAAAAAATGGTGTGATTAGTAATGATTGCGATAAATGAAGTAATTTTAGATGATGTTTGATGCCTCTTTGAAAAAATGTTATTTTGTGAGGAAAAATACAGTTTTGTGACCAGGTGACTTGGGAGAGGGCATTAATGACTCCTGTATGGCAGCACTGTAGTATAGAGTCAAAAATAATTAGAAAAATATAGGCCTGACATCAGGGGTCTCAAACTCAAGGCCCGGGGGCCAAATCCGGCCCGCGACTTCATTTTATGTGGCCCCTCAAGAGCTTGCAAAGAATATAATACGCTTTTTATACGGTTACAAGCCACTTTACAGAAGCAGGTTTCCCATAGACTACATGTCCCACAATGCATCTCGTTTTGTGACATGTGCACTGAAGAGACTTGCAATTATTTGCCCTGGACATCTGCTTTCAGACGTAGTTAATTAAGTTATTATCCTATCCGATAATAATCCAATTCAAAGGCAATAATGTAATATAATACATTATTTTATATATATATATTATATATTTATATAGTTACAACCGACCCTTTGAGTGCAACCTTTATGCGAATGTAGCCCGCGATGAAATTGAGTTTGACACCCCTACTTTACATCATCTGTATTAAAGCATACCTCTTTAATATAGAAATATAATTGCCTTACATCAGGGGTCGGCAACCCCTGGCACGCGGCACCGTAACCAGTGGCACACTAGGAATAAGTGGAATAAGTGTGCAAAATATTTAAATTGTATTTTCGGATCCTGAACGAGACCGCTGCCAGAGCGCGTCTCCCCGTTACCTGCAGAAGGACGCCATGCACGCAGCGCAGCCCCGCTATCTTTAACTCCAGGTGACTTTCTGCCGCTTTCCTCCGTGGTGCAGTGCTGATCGTTTCACCACGGAGGAAAGCACTTCAAATTGCAGTACCCATAAGGAGCTGTACAAATGCTGCAGTTTTTGCGGGGCTGTGTATTTAGTTGAAAGCCCAGTGGCGATCTGCTCATCTCTCATCGAAATAACATGCTACAAAGGGGCGGACTGGCCATCTGTGTGTTGAACTTTCCTGTTGACTCCCAGACCGTATCGAGGGGGGCAGAAGCAACAAGCTTCAGGTTCAATAACCCACTTTAGCTTAAATGACTGGAGAGAGGCGAGCTCTTCTTGGGAGGCCGTTGCATTTATTTAGCTGTTCTTCTGTTTTACAAAATACATCACAGACCTCTGTTTTTCTGCTTCCTCGTTTCACTTCCAGAAACATACACACATTCTCTCCATAGGTTCTCCCACTGTCGCTCTACCATCCACAAACACACATGCCACACCTCTCTCAATTCAATAGCTTTATTAGCATGACCATATTTACATACAGTATTGACAAAGCTATGTATAGTTGTAACATCTATACAAAATACATACAAATAAACAGTTATAAACAAACTGCTAAGAACATGTTTTTTTTTTACAAGGAATACAGATTCATTTTATTCATATAATACAAAATAGAATATGATATATATACATAAGATGTGAGACCTGGTGTATCTGCTCAGTCCGGTTCCCTCAGACTGTGGCAGGCAGATCTCTTTATATTCCCCCAGAAGTATTTTTAGTTTTTCATTTTTAAATAATTGAGGATGCTTATGTTTGAGTTTTGGGAAGAATTGTTTCCGTACAGGTTCAAAAGTTGGGCATTGTGTGAGGAAGTGCTGCTCTGTCTCCACAGCAGTTCCTCCACACTGTTGGCATGATCGCTCCTCTTTTGGCAGCCCTGTCTGTCTGTCTGTCTGTCTGTCTGTCTGTCTGTCTCTGTCTCTGTCTCTGTCTCTGTCTCTGTCTCTGTCTCTGTCTCTCTCTCTCTCTCTCTCTCTCTCTCTCTCTCTCTCTCTCTCTCTCTCTCTCTCTCTCTCTCTCTCTCTTCAATAAGTGAGGTAGTTTTTTGTGTGTTTTGTTATAATCTGGTTGACTCTGATAGATGTGGGCTCAGCCTGGCCCTGATCACAGTTTGAACCGGTTTGTGAACAGTGTCAGGACCAGCTGAGAGAGGGGACTCTTGTTCATCTCTTGATGCTGCAGGGCTTTGTGGTGGTAGGAGTGGGGGTCACTTTCTTTTAGATATAGCCAATATTTAATTGATCGTTTCTGGATTTGTATTAATAATGGAAATGTGCCTAATTCCGCTCTGCAAATGTTTGGTTTGTTTGTGGGCCCCACACTTCGCTTCCATAGAGTAGGATGGGTTGTATTACTGATTGAAGTAATTTAAGCCAAATTAAAATTGGAATTTGAATGTGGATTTGTCTTTTTATTGCATAAAACGCCCTGCATGCTTTCTCTCTCAGTTCCTTCACAGCTTGATTAAACCTTCCAGTGGAACTTATTTTCAGGCCTAAATAATTGTATTCTGAACATTTTCTATTGTCTGTGTCCCAATTGTAAAGTCAGTGTTGATTGCCTGACATCTGGATCTTTTTTGAAATATCATTGTTTTTGTCTTTTTTATGTTGATTGCCATGGCCCAGGTCTGACAGTAACCTTCCAGTATATTTAAACTCTGTTGAAGTCCTTCTTTTGTCGGGCTTAACAGGATTAAATCATCTGCATACAGCAGGAATTTGATCTCTGTTTTGTGGAGTGTGAGCCCAGGTGCTGTGGACTGTTCTAAGATAGTGGCCAGTTCGTTAATGTAGTTGAACAGGGCCGGTGATAAACAGCATCCTTGTCTTACTCCCCGTTCTTGAGAAATGAAGGCTGTTCTCTTGTGTCCGATCTTGATGCTGCACATGTTGTTTGTGTACATAGATTTGATTAGGTCAAATGTTTTTCCTCCTATACCGCTTTGAAGTAGTTTGTTGTATAGACCAACGTGCCAAATCGAGTCAAATGCTTTTTGGAAATCGTTGACACAGGCAAATATTTTGCTTTTATTTTGATTAACATATTTGTCAATTAGGGTGTGTAATGTGGTCTGATGTGCGTTGATTTGGTAAGAATCCAATTTCGCTTTTGCTCAGGACATTGTGTTTCGTAAGGAAGTCTATAAGCCGGGAATTTATAATACTACAGAAGACCTTCCCCAGGTTACTGTATAATTCAGTAATCACAATACAGTTACTAACATTGCCCCGACACGCGTTACTTCGTTACTTACTAAAATCAGTCATGATCAAACCTCAACAAACACCTGCAAAGAACACATGCTAAGGTGAAGCTAACGCACAGCTATTTGTTGTTTGTTTATATCACGTAGTCTGTTCTTATTCTCTGTTTTCCGGTTGTTGCCTGTTTTGAATGACGAATACACACTACCGCCGCCTGCTGGTAAGGAGAGTTTTTGCCACTCACGCATGCGCAGTTCGTACGTGCTCGGCTGAAGTCTTTGCACTGTCTGGTTCCAGTGCAACACATGGCCAACACGCAGGACAACACGCCGACGCAACAGCGTGAGCAGAGATAGACTGCGCAAAATATACAGATAGCAGGAGACAGAGGACAGCCATGGTCAGATAAGAAAACATTCAGGATCTGGATCAGTCTTATGCGACAATGGAAACTGAACTAAAGAGAACATTTGAAACTTTAGCAGTCTGCGTGATCTGCCTGCAGGGAGGGGCGGGCCGGCCCTGCGAGTAAAGTAACGAGTAAAGTAACGAGTTACTTTATGTAGAGAGTAGTGTAATATATTACTTTTTTTTTTTTTTAAAGTAATATGTAATATATTACTTTTTTTTAGTAACGACCCCATCTCTGCCTACACTCAGGATCAAATTGAATAGTTTGAGTATAGCCAATCTGATCTTTTTACTTGAGTGTTTTAGCATCTCGTTCAATATGCCGTCAAGCCCACTTGCTTTTTTTGGTTTTAGGTTAATCAACTTTGTGTCCAGTTCCTGTTCAGTAATTAGAAAGTCCAAAGGGTTCTGGGAGTCCTTGATGACCAATTCTAATTTGTTGAACTTTTCAGTTATTTGTGTTTGTTCTGAGTCAGAGTTGAGAGGAATGTTACCATACAGATGTTTGAAGTGATCGGTCCAGATGTCTCCATTCTGTATAACTGGGTCATCGTGTTTACTTTTATTTAGATTTTTCCAATTTTCCCAGAATCTGTTTGTGTTTAAAGAATCCTCGATTATTGTTAGTTGTTTTTGTGTGTACTGAGCCTTCTTGATTTTGATTGTACATTTGTATTGTTTGAGCATGTCGCAGTAAAGGAGGCGTACGTCTGCGTTGCTAGGATCTCTATGTTTTTGGTTCGATATTTTCCTAAGTTCTTTCTTAACCAGTTGATTTCTTTTTGTTTTGGGGGCTTGTTGCTGCATTTCTTCAGTTGGGATGTATGAGCTGTTCTCATGAAGATGTGGTTAATTGTTCTAACTGCCAGGTCTATGCCTTCTTTATTGTGGTCATATGTGGTGTCCAGAGAGTTGTCTAAGAGTCTTTGAATGTGTTCGTTTCCGATAGCTTTCTGGAACTCTTGTGCACTGTCTGGAGCCCATTTGTATTTTCTTTTAATGTTAAACAGGTTATTGGGTTCAGATTGTGGACTGTTAGTTTCTGTTCTTTTTATGAACACAGTAATTTGGCTGTGATCCGATAGAGGTGTTAGAGGTTTGACTATAAATGAACTGAGAGAGAGCGGGTCCAAATCAGTTATCATGTAATCTACGGTACTCGTGCCAAGAGATGAGCAGAAGGTGGGTCTTCCCAAAGAGTCACCTCTAAACCTACCGTTAACAATGTACAGACCGAGGCTTTGACAGAGTTGGAGCAGGTCTTTCCCATTCTTGTTTATCTGAGGGTCAGAATTATGGCGAGGAAGATTTGTGGTGTTGTGGGGAAAGTTTTGTCCAAATATATGTGTGTTACCACTCTCTGAGTTTGAGTCTGGATGGGTTCCAGTACGTGTGTTGAGGTCTCCACAGATCAACACTTTTCCTTGGGCCTGAAATCTGCAGATTTGGGTGTGGAGGTGTGGGCATATTTCCTCGCTGTAGTAAGGAGAGTCACTCGGAGGAACATATATTGTACATAAAAACAAATCATTTTCTGTACATGTGATGCTTTTGGATAGTTTAATCCAGATGTGGGAGGGCTCTGATTTTATTATTATGTATTTTGAGAGTTCGAATTTGTGCCAAATTATAATGCCTCCTGAGTCTCTCCCTTTTTTAATTGCTGGGTTTTTGATCGAGGGCAGAAGAATTTGTTTGTAATTTGGGGGACAGTGGATGTTGGAATCAGATCTACACCAGGTCTCTTGGAGGATGATAATGTCTACATTTTGTGTGTTCTCTTTAAATTCATCTGTTCTATATTTCTGTCCAAACAGAGAAGAATGTATACCTTGGATGTTCCACATAGAGATGGAGAATGGTGTCATTGAGGTGGTCATTGTGAAGAATACAAATACATTTAAAAAATGAGATAAACAGGTGTGTGTGTGTGTGTGTGTGTGTGTGTGTGTGTGTGTGTGTGTGTGTGTGTGTGTGTGTGTGTGTGTGTGTGTGTGTGTGTGTGTGTGTGTGTGTGTGTGTGTGTGTGTGTGTGTGTGTGTGTGTGTGTGTGTGTGTGTGTGTGTGTGTGTGTGTGTGTGTGTGTGTGTGTGTGTGTGTGTGTGTGTGTGTGTGTGTGTGTGTGTGTGAAGTCTTATACGACCTGACTCATCAGTTTGGTGCATATAAGGCTAAGGAGGTGTGTGATCTCTCCCAGGTTGGCACCGTTTCTGCCGATGTTTGGTGGGGTCTTCAGTGCAGTGGCGTAGCTTTTCTGAGCTGGTTGCTGAAACGGGGGCCAGGGCTGATATCCTGGTGTGGGCCTTGAGTTTATTGGAGTGGTGCTGGCCTGTCTTGCTTGTATGGTTCTGGGTGGGTGGCTCTGAAGGTGAGGTAATAATGGTGGAGGGGGGTAGGGGCCTGATCCAAGGGGATATCTGCCATATTCTCTTGCAGGTGGTGATAGGGGTAGTCCAGTTATATGCTGGCTAGCTCGTCCGCGGCTAACAGAGGCTCTGCCCTGGCTTCGTCCTAAGGCCACATCTTTAAGTGTCTTAGCAAAGACTTTTACAAGGTCCTTACGGAGGTGAACGTGGTCATTGAGGCTGTGAATGCTGAGGGTGGGGTGATGTGCCAGGTGGACATTGGGCATTACAGCACATCCTCTGGAGATCTCCGAATTGATCCTATGGATAGTGAGAGGGTGGAAATCTCTTCTGGGCAATTGTGGAGACAGTTATTTTAGAGTTTGGGAAACTCTGCGTAGCCTTTAGCGCCACTCTCGTCACAGATTCAGCTACTATCTCTTGCTCTATGCAAAGGTTGTTAGTTCCTGTGTGCACAATGATGTGGCTTGGATTTCCCAGTTTGGCCTTTGTGAGAACATCAAGTGCATTATCTGTTCTTGGGCACCATATTTTTTTAACTTTTTGTCCGGGAAAGAGTTGTTCTTCATCTAAGAATTTTCCATTTGAGTCAATAAGAATTATTACTTCAGCATCAGTCGCTTCTGTGTCGGTTATTATTTTGATTGTGGAAGGAGGAATATTGTCTAGCTGGTAGCTGGTAGATGATTGTGGCTCATGCTCGGGCGCTGGGCCATTGGTGAATGGTTTCAATGTGGGGTTTGGTGAGGTTTTACTGGATGATGGTTGCTGGAGCAGAAGGCTGCTGGTTGAAGGCCTTGGCTCAGTGAGTTGTGTGTTACTCGTGGCAGGTTGGGGTCGTTGCGGTGCTGCGGCTGTGAGGCTCTGGAGCTGCTCTTTCAGGCCCAGGGTGGTTTGATGTTTGAGGTGCAACTCCTCTTTTACTGCTATTATTTCTTTCTTTAGAATGTCCCTGTCCTCCTGTAGGGCAGTCACTTCTCCTCTTAGTTGTTGTATTGACGTTTTTAATTATTTCTTTAACTGGCAGAGTTCATCCTTAATCTGCTGAAATGATTCACTGGATGGTGAGTGAGAAAGTTTTTCTCTCATCTCCACTATCTCTACCTCCTGTAGAGATAGACTCTCTCTGAGAAGGGTCATTGTTCCCTGCAGCTTGTCTTCAGGCTGCAGCTCCTGCTCCTCTCTGGGAAGGGTCACTGTTCCCTGTAGATTGTCTTCAGGCTGCAGCTCCTGCTCCTCTCTGAGAAGGGTCACTGTTCCCTGTAGCTTGTCTTCAGGCTGCTGCAGTCTCTCTGAGACCTGGGTAACGCTGCTAGCTTTCTCTTTGTTTTGTGTCTTTGTTAGTGCCTTAATAATAAGGAAATCTTCTTGGACTAAGGTCAGACTGGCCTGGCTCCCTTGGAACATGATTGTTCCATTATGGTAAATGTTTACCGTCATCATAGTGTTGAATGGGAAGGGGGGTGCTGAGGGCGCTGCAGCACCCCCTAGCGGCAGGCAGGGGGTGCGGAGCTCCCCTGTCTGAATTATTATTTGACGTTTATTGCTGCTCCCGCTGTGCATAATCTGTGTAATATGTAGCCAATAAATTCCACATTGTTGGTAAAATAATATTTTGGCCTGCCCTGAATGTTTTTTCTGTAGCACCGGACAATTCTACCTGAATAATATAATACATTAACCGTGTTTTACGTGAACCTCATCATGACACTCGAGAGGACTGTAATTTCCCATGTTCAGTGAATGCAACAGAGGCAAGACACCAGACCAATCAGAGAGTTGCATGGAAATAAAAGTGTGCTTGTGTCATTCAAATTCGGCTCTGTTTGTGTGTGTGTGCGGACATAGCGCATTTAGTGTGTGTGAGAGGGAGAGAGAGGGACCGGTGCCAGCAGCAGGGACCGTGTTTTTAGCATCTGGTTAGCTAGCTGCACTAACGGACATACGGAGCTGTTTGTTCCACAACAAGCTGGAGGAGAGTCCTCTCCTCTCAGACTGAGAGGCTCAGGTGAGCTAAAGGACTCTCTGAGTGTGTAGATAGTTAACTTTAGTCTAAGTTATCTCAGTGGGTCTCAAACGGTTTGGTCACAAATTATTCAAAAGATTATTTCCGCGTCACACCTTCATATGATCATTATAGTTATAAAACAAATAAGAGAATAAAGGAAAAACAGTTATGAAATACTATATGGCAGTAAAACAAGAATACAGTTTGAAAGGGGAGTGATTTGTAAAATATCCATAAGGAAAAAGAACATCTGCTTACAGTTGTGTTTCATCTGGGTGTTGAGAGATGTATCCATAGATCTCTTAATTTTGCTCTCAAAGTGCACCAGATTGATGAGGCATGAAAACGGGTCAGGGGTGAAAAAGGTGAGAAGGCAACACACTCTCACTCCCTAAGCGTCCAATAGCGACGTTTGGTCAGTGTCCGCGGCGTCCAATTGTGACGCTCCTAGGCTCCTTCAGCGTCATAAAGGGACGCAAATAGCTTTCAACTGATTGCAATGTATTCCCATCTGCGTCGGGATTTGACGCTCATGGAAGCACGGCATTCGTTTATGCCGGCTGCCCTTAAAGGCAATGTGAGCGTCCATTCCCATTGGATAACGGAGAATTGTACACCCGGAAGTAAGTATTCCTCTTACTGTCGATTGATTTTACAGTGATATCTGCACTACTCATCGACTAAAAAACACTAGATTATCCTTGTTAATTACACAACATTGATTGGTTTACATTATGTGCAATGCTTTTGTATTTTTCCCCTTCGATTCGGAGAAACAAATATTTGTTCTGAGTAAAGGATGGCAGAAGACACTACACTACCCAGAATCCCCAGCTATCGTTTGGACTACACCATGTGCTCTGTTTGACAAACCCCGTTTTTTCACCATTCATTCCGATGGCTGGCGTCTATGTCAGGTGATCTTCAAATTTCTCCCTGCAGAAAAAGAAAACATGGCCGAAATTCGTTTTATTCTCGGTAGAAAATGCCTATTTTAAAGTTAGTTTGGCCATTAAAATGCATTTTGATGTCATTTGATGCAAGAAATATGAGTTGTTATTTCAGATTATGTGTGCAGTGGATGTACATGATCTTTAGTTTGCTAGTTATTACGAAGATTACTTCAGGAAATCGCGACGTTTTCATTGTTACCAAGGTGGTTGCTAGGGACGCTGCTATCGATATTATTTCTGTTATGTTGTGTAACTGTTTAATGGTGTTATCTTTATTGCTACCCCCTTCCCCGTCAATGTATAGTGTTGGTCCACAGCCTAAACATATTAGTTTAACAAAATCCGCATCTAAAAATAGCCTACGTTATTTTCCCCCTGTGCAATTCCAGGCTCACATCTCACAGCACATCGTCATTAACAAATACCGGAAACAGACCGAAAACATTTAAAAAAAATAATAATAATACCTTATTCCGAGTGTGCTTGCTTTTCTCTTTGAAAGTCATCACATAACGGCATTGTAATACACGGTTCGGCTGCATTACATATTACATATCTGCCGTAGTTCTGTATTTATAGAGCCCTGATGAGAAGACAAACATGAGGAACTGAAAACGTGACGTGGATCATAAATATATCAGCCATTAAACAACATCTTACATTTATTTTCACACGATACGTCTCCTTGCAGTATCAACACTAATTCGGCTCACTTTTATATTTGATCCAATTGGTAGATAGGCTGTATTTACACCATAAAGGTGCACAGCTGATATAAAGGGACACCTGGTGGTTAAAGCATGTTATTGAATTTAATTATTTTTATTATTAGATATTAATACGATCCCTATAAAGTATATTCATTACTCGTTATTCTCTACTAATAGTTAATTAAAGACTGTATGTAATGACTATTTTGCACATCCCTTTCAAGATTTCAAGATTTTTTAAGGTTTATTGACATATCATATAGGCCTACACAACTATGGTGTAGTTCTGCACTGAATGAAAAACTTGGGTTGCAGGTTCCTCAATAGTGCATTACAAGACATCTATCAATATTTGTGCATACCTCCAGCAATGTTAACTATGTTGAAGCACTTATTTTAACTGATATTATACATAATGTATTATACTCTTATAAGATGTATGTAGATATTTCATCTCCGGCCTTGTCAGGTAAAGAACAATCAATAAATAAAGAACACAGAATTGTTGAATATAAAACACAGAATTTGTGTGATTATACTAAATGATTTTCAAATAAACACAACTGCATATTTAACTGTTACACATGCTGATGTAACGCAAATGTTCCAACTTGGGATCAATAAAGTATATCTTATCTTAAGCTGATCGATGGCTACTGCCATATTTGCAAAATGTGCCTCTGAACCTTGACAAGTGCATGTTTCAGGCTTATCAATTAATGTAATGTAATGTTATCACAGGGGTCACACACATAAGACCAGCTGTTAAATAAAGCTCTTCTGACCTTAGCTGGCATGTGGGTATCAGGGTTTCCGTTAGCCGGTAATTACCGGTTTTTAGCTGGTAACATTTATAAAAAACCGGTAAATTCAAAACCTGACGGTCAAAATGTCTGGTAATAATTAGGGAGGCTCCGATCGATCGGCCGCCGGTCATTATCGGCCGATATTCACTCTTAATAGTTTGATCGGTGCTCTCTATAAAGGCCGATCAGGAGAGCTGGATCTGATCGATATGGACATAAACGCAAGTGAAGTATAACCGGAGCGAGAGAGAGATCAGATCAGCTGCTGAGTCTGACCGAGACATGCAGCTCTGCAGGATCACCTGAAGCCCCGCCCTCTGTTTAGCGAGCTGCATGAGAAACTGACGTGCTGTCAGGAGAGAGAGAGGGAGGGAGAGGATCCGTTTCTCCCGTGTTATTATTCAAAGTTGATGTAAACTTCTGAATAATGTACGTTATCTACTACAAGTAGTTTGTTTGAATGTAATAATTATGTTGTTTGTTGTTTGTGGAATCATTTATTGAAAAATGAATCTGAATTTTTCGATCTGTTACGATTATAAACTGAAGCAATATAAAAATGAGCCCGTGAACTGAGTTTTAAACTGAAGCATATCTGCTCATAGTCCGGTAATTACCTGCTAACGGAAACTCTGCTACACAACTATTATTATTATTGAAATATGACCGGTAAGTTTCAAATTAGTCCGGTAAAATAAATTCTGCCCGGACATTTGACCGGCGAGAAAAAATCCTAGCGGAAACCCTGGTGGGTATATATATTAATACTGCCCATAATGGGCACAAGCAATTTTCACCCATATATTAATTATAGGTTTTAAATGTGAGTGTTTCCTGTCCCCTAAACCTCCAGGGATGTACACAGTTTAATACTGGCAACTTCTTATTATGGGAAATACGAAAACGTCTTTTAAAGCTACAACTCCCAGTAGAGACGTGCCATAGAGAACATGTTGCGAAACAGAATAGCCAGCATGTGTAGTTCTGGGGACGGGGTGGGGGAGGGGGGACACGGTGGACCCGTTCAAATCCAGTTTTGGACAGTCTGCCGTGGTTCCATCCTATTTTAAGTGCTTTTCGAGAATCGGCTTAACCCTCGGAGCACACTCTCCAAACACAGAGCTTGAGGACTATCACGGGGTTTGTCAAGAGCACATGGTGTAGTACAAACGATAGCTGGGGATTCTGGGTAGTGTAGTGTCTTCTGCCATCCTTTACTCCTGGGAATGGACGCTCACATTACCTTTAAGGGCAGCCGACATAAACGAATGCCGTGCTTCCATGAGCGTCAAATCCCGACGCAGATGGGAATACAATCAGTTGAAAGCTATTTGCGTCCCTTTATGACGCTGAAGGAGCCTAGGAGCGTCACAATTGGACGCCACGGACACTGACCAAACGTCGCTATTGGACGCTTAGGGAGTGAGAGTGTGTTGGAGAAGGATATTATCCCTCTAGGGGGGTCCGGGGGCATGTTCCCCCGGAAGAAAATGTTGAATATTCCATATTTTAAAGCATCAATCTGATGCATTTTGAGATGCATTTGTTTGCCAACCTGGGGAGAGCTGGAGAAACTCAACTTCAGCCATGAGTCAAAAATATTATGGCCTCCTTACTAAGTATTATGCAAGACATTTCATGCCAGCCTGTCACTGGGTCTAACATTTACAGTATATGAGGCACAATGTAGTAAGGGCTTAATGCAAATGGCTTAATGCATATGCAGATGGTGGACATGCTGTAACTTAACTTGTCTACTCTTCCATCATGACTGACAGCCAATACAATGTTATGTAATTCAGATTGTAATACATTTTATTGGCAAAGATAGCCTAAAACACACAATACAGTGGTTTCCAGCATTATCAAAACAATAAACACTTTTCAAGGGATAGTGATATAGTATTTTAAATCTGTTAAGGTCAACATAGAAAAGGAACACAATCAATCTTCTTTTGTACAAAATACTGAATGGAAGGGATGTCCTTGTGATACTGTAGTTACAGCTGAAACACTCCCTCCTGAGACTTAAGGACACAGTTCGTAATACTCTCAGAACTAGAACACATTTTTTCTTCTTTGCCTGGACCACCAGTGTCTCCATGGCCCGCTTTCGCTGTTTTGCCACATGTCTCAGCCTCGCCCTTTTCTCTTCTTCAGCAGTCAGTTTCTTGGCCTGCTCAGCACTGCCAGATGCTTGGGAGCCATACTTACTCTGTTGCTGCTGCTTTTCTTTCTGATTCATCTTCTGCTGGCGTTTGTATGTGGCTGCTGCAGAGTTGATGTTCTTGCATAGTGTTCTGTCCACCTCCCCGAACTTCACATCCTCCCTTCTGAAGAGCTGCACGGCTGTCTTCCCCCTGGACTGCAGGGTGTACTTGACCGTCTGGATTGCATTAAATGTTGGTACATTCATGTTGCCACTCCTTTGGTCAATTACTTCATTCATCAAACTAAAAGAAGACTCAACCCTTGGTCCGTGAAAGATGGAGAGGCAACATTTAACCATCGCACTCAGGGAGGGGTACTTATCTGGTTTGTCAAAGACATGACGCCACCACTCAACGATGCTCTCTCCCTCCTTGAAACTGGGAATGGTCAGGTCAACATTGAACCGCACAAGTTCTCTCTGGATGTCCTGGTCTGCTGGCAAGAGGTGCCGCAGCATACCACTCAGCCTGCCAAGAAATTGATGAGAATTTGAAATCAGTTTAAGGACATGAGGTAACAAAAATCCCAAAGTACCTGGTAATATGGCAAAAAAAACTTTAAATGTTATTCTTACCTCTTAAACTGGATGGTTGCCTGTGAGTGGCCTCTCAGAAGAGGGTCCAGAGTAGACAGGGCTGTAAGAGTCGGACTGGCCAAGGGGAGTTTCTTCTGGAGGTACACTGCAGTGGTGATGTAGGCTTTCCTGACGTCTGCTAGGAATGGCACCAACAGCTGACACAAAACACCAAAAACTGACCATTATTTTAAGTCTCAAAAACAATTGAGAAAAAAGGTCATGCAGGTGATGCAGGATACTTACAGCATGATTGGGATTCTGGCTCCTGAACGTGTCAGCCTCCTGTCCCACATAGACCTCCTTGGAGGGCAGCAGCATATGATCCTCCAGGACCATCTCCCTCAGAGCCCTGGGAGACAGCTGTGTAAGGGAAGTAATTAATGGGAGTAATACCTTAAGTGCCTTTCAAAAGACCCCAGGTTGCTTAACAAAAAAGTAAAAACTCAACTGATAGCATAGACAACAGAAAAGTAAAAATAGGGATAACATCAATATACTAATGTAGGCAGAGTGGGTGTGAGGAGGAGTTAATTACCTGAGTAATGTGTTCAGCCTTCACGAAGCAAGCCATGAAGGCCAGGAACAGCTCAAGCTGCCGATCATGAAGTTTGTGAACCAATGTCTGGCTACCCTGTGTATGTAAAACAAATTCTTATGAAATTGATTGATTGCCAACATTGGATGTGCATGCACGTGCAGTCAAGTTGCAGTAATTCCAAGCACAACTAACACCCATCTGGAAAACCATGACATACTCCTTGAGAATAGCCAGCAAACCCATGTAGATGCTGAGCCGTAAGACTGTTGTCGTCTCCTCGTGCCACAGCTTCTGACATACGCTCTTTTTTCTCTCACGGCCTTGTGGAGTCATGCCTGTGAAACACAATACATATTCCTCCTCATTAGTAACTTCAAAACAAGTGTAAGTGCTAATTATTATAAGGGATTGGAACATCAAGTCTCATCACCTTTCCTGTTGAGTTCCTCCTGAACCACCTTGATACGGGCTCTTCCCGCCTGGTTGACGTGGTACTTGGTGTACATCAGTTCCAAAGGCTCCCGATACAGCTCCTTATCTGCAGTGGAGAGGAAGCCATAATAGAGGACTCTGTACGCAGGCATCATGGCATGGGTTGCCATGCTGGCATCGTATGCAGACAGCCAGCGATGAGGAACAAAGCCCCTCTGTGGGCTGGAGGCGGGGGGATTTTGTGCAACTCGATTTTAACAGGATAACAACTGGTGACTTCTAGAATTGTGTTAGTAACATTCTGTTTTTAGACTTCTCTGTTTCAGTGTGTGTACTCTGTATAAATGCTCTGTAGTTGATCTGACTGAAATTGTGATTTTAAATCTCAAAACCGCTACAGTATCTTAGGCAGAAACTTGGGACAAGTAATTTGACTGAAACCTTAAAACTGAACTAACTGACTGCTAGGGTTAACTTTGATTTAAACATTTGTAGAATACTAAGAGCTTTATTGAGTAGGTGTAACTGTATTAAGGGTTAAACTCATAACTTTATAACTTAGGGTTTAATGTAATTGTAAAACCATTGGGCCACTGAAAAGACAATAACAACTCAGGAGGGAGCCCTTTTGAGGGCCACCAGCTGCAGAGAGTGAACTAATTAAAGGGACGTGGCCCCACAGCTGTGAGAACTCAGCAATCAGGTGTCCATTTAGGTAGCACTTTCCTGGAGCGTCAGCCAGACAAAGACAAAGGAGTCCTGCTGGAGTAAGACTGACAAAGACAAAGGAGTCCTGCGGGAGTCACGAGGGAGGCAAAGAGGAGGCAAATCCTACTTTGATTGAGCTAAGTATCGCTGGTGTTTTATTTAATTGTTTAGCCCCTCATGCTATAATCATGTGTATTTTCTCCATTCCTGTTTATGTGTCTTCTCGCAATTATCACTGGCCCCGTGTATCTCGTAATCGATATAACCGGCCTGCTCTCGTCTATCCCACATGCTCCACTGACATCCAACATCTAGTTTCAGGCGGCCTGTGGAACTGCCAGTCAGCTGTTCCTAAGGCCGACTTCATCTATGGCTACGCTTGTGGTGTACGGTACAGTATTTTCCCTTATTTATAGGCTCAGCTTATCCAAAGCCAAGTTATTCATCTTACCCCTAGACATTTTGGTCTGGATAGAGGCATACAATTGTAAAAGATCAGTTATCACTGGAGATTATGAGACAGGATTTAAAATGCTATATATTTTTATCTCACAGAGAAGCACTTCATTATGGTTGGTTGAAGCGTATTATGGATCAATCACCCAACATCAGGGGACTGGAAGCTATTGCCTAAACTATTTCTCAATTGATTCGGAAAAGACCTTGATTTTAACAGGGATTCCTTCTTTCTATCAATGTGTTATTCAAAGATGGGCGAGCTGGCAGAAAGCAGGGGGTGGAACACTAAAGGAGCCGTACAGGAGATAAGGTTGGAAACCAGACCATTTGGGGATCTAAGTATATAACGGATCTTAGAGGAAAATCATTAATGTATCAACATTGGATTGACTCAGGTATAATTTGCATTAAAGATATGCCATAAGCTTCAGGATAAAAGGAATTGGCTAAGTGAATTATTCATTATTAGAAAGGCAATCCCTAAAAAATGGCTCCTGCTTCTAAATAATAGAAGCAAAACCCAAAGATTACATTGACAATGTACACATGGCTCTGACAGGATGTAATTGGAAAACAATATACAAGCAGACATCATACTGTACATACAGACATACTGGGAAGCTCTGCTTCATAGTCCTGTTCAGTAAAGCAAGCTCACACCCTACATAAGAGAATGGACACACTTGAGTCCTACTATTGTTGAATCCCACATCAACTAGTTCATTTATGAGCATTAATGAGTTCTTATAACTATAATTATACAGTGTTATAAGCTGATTATAATACATTATAAGAATGTTCATAATGCATCAGACATTGGGTGCATAGCAAGTATTAGTGTATTACCGCTTCATTTATTATGCTCTGATTCTTCCTTTGAATAAGATTACATTGACAATGTACACATGGTTCTGACAGGATGCAATTGTAAAACAATATAAGCAGACATCATACATACAGACGTACTGGGAAGCTGTGGTTGACAAACAGCAAGTCAAATAATGTATGGCAGCTACAGACAATTTCTCCAGAGGGTCAATTGCCAGAATTCAATTTTCAAATATTACATGACATTCTTCCAAATATGTAAAACCTGTACAAATGGAAGCTTGTCCCTACTCCTCTATGTGCTGTTTGTTTGGTCACAGAGCAGACCATTATGTTTGTTTCATGTCAATGCTTGGGCAACTAAAGTTGCTGCCCTTATCTTGTCTCTGTTCAAAGTAGAATTTACACAGAAATAGCCAAATATCATTCTGGGTCTTAACACACCCCATAGTGAAATATATAGCCTAGTGTAAACCTTATACTAATAATAGCAAAATTGTCCATCTACAAAACTTGGATGATATTCAAAGATGACCAACAAAAGTTGTATAAGGCAGACAGTGTGTTTTTCTTTCTGAGTTCATGTTAAATATCAAAATTGATCTTTTGGTTGATGAAGTCAGAGATAATGAAATCTGGGCACATATTTTGTGGTTGCTGAATTAGAACACCCAATAAAATGTTTATGTTTAATGAAGACTTTCCTCTTTGTATGTACTGTATATATTTTCCTTTGTACAATGTATTGGTATGTACTATACATTTCATGTTTAGTATTTGATGTGTATTGTAATGTTTCAAAAATAATAAATACGTTAATTAATTAATTAATCTTACCACCAGACACAACATGAACAAATGCATGATACACATCAGGACAGTAACTTCAACTTCAGTATTTTAGGTGTACAGAAACCTCTACTCATGTTGTTAAATGATATACAGCAATATCTTCCATAAAACATAGTTGATTGATTTGAATAATAATTAATACCACTGCACAAACAGTAAAAAATGATATGCCTACAATTTATGATTTTAATGTATCCTATGTTATGATAAACTATATCAAATTGACTCTGTATTCATTATGATCTGTCAATAGGTCAATTAATTTGTCTTCTCTGTGGGTTGTATACTCTTCATTCTTTATGCAAATTAATTATAATTGTTATTTTTCAAAGTTTGTTTATGATTCATTCAAAGCATTAAAATAAATGAGAAACAGAGCGTCATAACCCTTTAGGAAACGCCCCCCCCCCTATAGGATCCACCCCCTTTAGGATCCGCCTCCTTGCTGTGGTCTGCATACAGACTATTGGTTCTGAGCCCATATTAAAATCCCCACAATGCTATGCGCACGGACCAATTTCAAAAACCCTTGCAGAGAATGGCTGAACTGACGCAGCACACATTTAAATGTAAGTATGTAATGGAGTCATGGGCGTTGCAGCCATTATATCAGGGTGGGACAAGTCCCCCCCACTTTTTCAAATGATTAGTTTAGACCCCCCCCACTTTTACCATGTGGAAAGTCTGTGAATCGGTCTATCCACTCGCCGCACTTTGTAGAGCGCTGTGTCAGTGCTTCATTATCAAATCCATTCCACTTGCTTATTGAGAGAATGCCCAAATCAATGAAACTCCGTACCATGTTTTCACTGCTACTTTGTACCAAGGCAGATTCTCACATAGCGCGCATGTTCAAGGAGTGTTGTTATAGTTGGACAGCTCAGATTTGTTGTATGAAGCGAGGTAAGGCACACACACACCAAATGTTCAGGAAATGGTTAATACAGCGAAAATCAAAGCTGACGATCTCTTGGTTTGACAAGTTTTCTCCCCCAGACATAAGAACATTTTTTTCAAAGAAGAGGAAAGTAAATCATCAGCTGGTAGCAGTTAATCAGTTAACAGTGATGGCGGCGTCTCACTTCTGGAGTGGAGTTTCGTCTTTATGTCATGATAGAGAGATACAAATACTGAATAGTTTAGATGAGAAAAGGCATCGAAATGCCAGGTTACTAGTATTTGTCCAAAAAAAGATTAACGCCACTAATTATTTTAACGCGATTAACGCATGTGTATTTTTTTTCCTCGGCCGCCCCGTAGTGCATCGAGTTTAAAATACCATCTACAAGCTGATGCTGACAGCCCCGCTGATGCTGACAGCCCCGCTGATGCTGACAGCCCCGCTCCTGCCGCCCGCTTGTGGCAGACCACACTTCCACGCTCACCGGCAGGCACCGACTGGCCATCGGGAGGACCGGGAGGGTGTGTGTATGTGTGGCCCGAGCGAGAGAGAGACCTTACGTGCATTGTTGTTGTTAGCATCTGGTGCTAGCTAGCTGCGCTAACGGATATAAGGAGCTGTTTAAATGAAAACAGAGGAGCGCTCTATCCACACAACTGCGCCGAGCACTTGACTTTATGCAGGCAGCCAGACAGTGGGACATTGTAGGAGAAGTCAGCACGGATAGTGCAACATGATTGCAGCGTCCAGGCAGCTCCCGTTCGAGCATATGCCTTGAATTGCACATAGCTCCAACGATCCATCACACACTCACACACACACACCATTTGTATTGTATTATTGTATGAGAGGTTCCATGTTGTTGTGTTTAATATTCATGAGAATATTTGTCATTGTTCAAATGATAATAAACATTAGCATAAAGCATATTTGTCCACTCATATGTTGATAAGAGTATTAAAAACTTGAAAAATATTCCTCTAAGGTACATTTAGAGCAGATCAAAAATGTGCGATTAATTTGCGATTAATCGCGATTACCTATGGACAATCATGCGAATAATCGCGATTAAATATTTTAATCGACTGACAGCCCTAATATAAAAGTGAAGCAGCATAGTATTTCAGCGTAGGGTATTGAGTCTCGGACGGCTGGAAGGGCACAACGTCCCTAGCTTACAGTAAGTGTTGGTATCGAGTCCACACAGGCTGTACTTGCTGGTGGAAGTCAAGTGGAAATATCGAGTCTCCATCCGTGACAAATTTGAATAACAAATCAAAGGCTCATAGGAGCTGGAGGTGAGTTATAAGTAAAAAGATCCAAGGGGAGATACGCAAATTTCAAAAAGCCATTTTGAAACGACCGGAATCTCGTCATCCTTTGTTCTGTTGGGTTAATCTATAAGGCTAAACGTGATGATAAAGAGATTCTGTTGACCTGGGTTTCGACTCCATGAGAATGCCACATCGCTGAAAAGCGGTGTAGAAGCGCGTTTTAAGGTCTCGTTATCTGTTGAAATAAACATCGCACTATAAAAGCTGGATAGATTGTACGGGGGAATAATTTTCTGTGAATAATTACTAATAGATAAGGGAGAAAGTCAGATAAAGACGCGAAGTTTAAGCTTGTTGCTCTCAGAAGTATTCTTCCCCTCAGTGAGGTGGAGCTCATTCCTGGTGAGGTGCCGACATCTGCTGGACGTATTTTGTAGTATTTCTTGCATTATTACATTACATTTGACTGGCGCCTTTATCCAAAACGACTCACAATAAGTGCGTTTGACTAGGAACATACAATCCAAAACAAAACAAGATCATTAAAGTATATCTGGGTTTATAGAGCCACAACATTTCAAGTGCTACTCAACTGGCTTTAGATAAGCCAGTCCGTTGTTAGTATAATAAGTGATTTTGTTAGTACTTCTTTGTTAATAGTTCTATCATTCGAAGAGGAGTTGAAATACTTGGGTTTTTTACACTCAAACTATTTACACATTTGGATTAAAGAGCCTGTGACAGCATCCCAACAACTGTTGTGCAATGAAATATTGGGCTACTAGTAATCTCGAACCGTCAGTTTAAAAAATAAAAAGCGATACCGTTCCGTTAAATATCAATAATTTCGAACATCGCGGGGAAATTCCTTCGACTCATTTTGAAGTTTTGGGGGAAGCCGGAAGTGACGTCAATGCGGGAACTCTTCGAGAGCCAAACACGGACAAAGTGTGTTGTCATGCGTAGAAATGGTGAATTACTGAGATTAGGCACGTTAATAACGTTTTAATGAAGTTGACTACAGTATATTCATATTTGTCAGTGCTTTCATGTCAATTCGGCGACATAAACATAAATGATCGTGGTGAAGATGATGATTACATTTGGATTAAAAATCGGGAGTGAGAGCTACTGAATTTCCTCCCGTCGGATGTGATATAAAAACAAATCGATTATTTTTGTGATTGTAAACTCAAGTGGATGAAACTACATTTATTAGTGCTTTCATGTCAATTAGGCGAACATATGATACATTAAACGTGAGGATGATGATTAAAAATCGTTTGTTTGAGCCGGTCTGCATTTCCTGATGAGAAAACAAACCGATGCTTTTTGTAGTTGTAGTACACCAACAACATGGATTAAAGGTGTGTTTTTTTTTTACCACAATGTTGGGGAAATTAATGGATAAAATGCACGGATTATTATTGTTATTCCCACTCCGATCGGGACACTAGGTCCACCGTTTCCCCGCAGCGAGGCTCCCCCCGTTGACAGTTTACGTGGGCTGGGTGCAGTGGCGGACTGGCCATCGGGACGAATCCCGATGGGCCGGTACCGAAGTGGGCCGGTCGGATAAGTAACTAGCACATCCCCCATAGGCGGCGTGTGAGGCTCAGGTTTGAGAAGGCTAAATAACTTTTTTTACCTGACGCTGTCCGCCTCCGGCGTCTATAGAAAAGAGATCAACTCAGTGTGCGGAGTTTAAATCTCTCAAGTCATATTACAGGATAAAGGAAATACAGTTTAAACTGCCGTATGCAGAGAAGACGCCGACGTGTCGCACTTATCATTCATATTACATCATCAATCAGATCATCGATCATATAATATCATAATATATCATATATTTCCTTATCTGAGTCAGCTTCTCCAGCCTCATCTGGCCGTGCAACACTCACATTGTCACAGATTGTATGCAGAAGTATTATTTAACACATTATGTTGACGAAACACTCGAGACAAATGTAATTAAAGTCAGATCCACTCGTGTCGTAGACGTGAACGCGCTCTCAGCTGGAGAGAGAAACCCTGGCTTGATTTACCGAGTTGATAACCAGCGTCGTAGGACCGCTTAGCGAGATCTCGTTTGTTAGTTTGTTGTTGTTAGTTTGTTTGTTACTCAAACATATCCAGGGTCTGTTGAACTGGCTTCGTAGTACAGGGCACAGGTGGCTAGCAGCGCTAATGTCAAAGACACAGACATTATACATTATATTTGTATTTTACCAGGATGCAGTGACACAAATATTTACATATTTACATTTACTATCTACAGCACCCGCCGCCCCTGACATCCCCCACTCCCCCCGTTGACAATTTACTAGCGGTACCGAAGTGGGCCGGTCGAGAGTCCCGGGATGATTTTTAGTCCCATTCCACCACTGGCTACATGACCATATGATCGCCCATATTGACGCACCTCATTCCTAAACTTCTAACAGATACAACATAAACCGATCCTTCAGCCTCATATGAGCTCTCAGATACGTTCAACATTAACCTGTCATCGCTGTCTGAGCTTGCTGCTGTGTGCGCCGTCGTGCGTTTACATCTGACTGTATATATATAAAGGTTTACATGCAGATGCTGGGATCCTGGACGGTGCAGCTGGAGCGCTGTGCCCGCAATGACGTCAGTCATCATTTGGCGGGACTTGAAGAATCCGCGAGAAGATCCAGAAAATTGTCAACATTGAAGGCAGATTAATGGTTATCAAAGTACAAATATCCAAAATCAGTTCAGTAACGGTTTTCAAGGGGACAATATGTACTCAAATTGATGGGTTTGGATGATGGGGGAAAACCGTGTCACAGGCTCTTTAAGGGCAGGGCAGTTAAATAAATACATTAACTACGTTAGGAGTAACGACAAGTATTGTCCATTATATTAATAAATACCACTGAACACGTAGCAACCTAGTCAGATAAATAAGATACAATCACCATGGAGGGACAGTTTAAAAAAAATGATTTACACGTCCCAATTCCCGGAAGTTTCCGAGAGCAATGGGGACAGGCTGAGAGATTGATTCTCAGTGGAATCAAACAGGGAGACAAGAAGAAGGCTTGTGCCGACCTCGGGTTCCTCCATAAAAAAATTATAGAAGAAGACAGAGTGGGAGGAGATGACACTCTAGGAAATTTAAGCTCAGCTCTAAATGTTTATGAACGATAGCTTGTAAAAAAAACTTGGTGACCTAAACCAACAAAAGCATGGATTATTAGGCCGTACGAAACTAAACAAAGAGAAGGAGGAGGTAGATAAAATACGGAGGCTTTGTCATAATGCAGCACTCGCCATAAACGGTGTAGCTGTTACTCCCTTCACAGCCAAAACTCCCCCAGTCCTGGTCGCGGTCCAAACCCCGACCCAGGGAGAGGAGTTTCAACACTCTAGTTACCTTAGCACTCTCCTGTTCCCTCATGACAGTATAGGGACGCACGTGCCAGCACAAGCACCTACAGATGAAGAAATACCTCACTTTATTGCAGAACGTGTCAGGGGTTATGGGAGTATGAATAAAGAGGAAACCTCTGCCTCAAACAGGGAAGACATGGGGAGGCAAACTCTCAGCAGTGCTGTAAATGACATGTGCACTGTACAAAAGGCTGGCTCAGAAGAGAGGTCTCAGACAGGACCTATAGAGGATCCAGTTATCCCTTTCAGTTCCCCCCTCATTTACCCGGATTTATTTAATCCATTTAAACAACCTCCCCCTTACTCTCCCCCTGTCCCAGACGCACCCCCCATGTCTAATCTACAGATGCCACTAACAAAAGGGTGCTATGGATCAGACCAAGAACAAGCAAGTGATAAGGGGGGTAACTTTACAATCATGGGAAATGTTTCACTGACTCCTTTAAGGAGTACCTCGATTAAAAGAGGCAAGAGCAGCCCCACAGAGGCAGAATTACTCACCATTGTAGAACGCCAAGAGGAGAGGGAGAGAGAGGATAGATTACGATTTGACTATGACATAAGGCAGTAAGAGAAGAAAGGAAGAGGAGAGAAGAAGTGATAAGAGAAACGGAGACGAGGGGAGTGGGGGTAGTCAGGAGAGAGAGAGAGGGGCTATCACCATGGGGCGGAAGAATTACTGGGACTTGAAAAGGAACGAGAAAGTCAGAAGGGAAATGGAGGTAGAAGACAAATAGAGGGAGACAGTCAAGACAGAGCAGAGGACAGCTCCTCTGAGGGAGAAAGGTCAGGTGACGAACCATTTAGAAGTAGAGACTGTGGAGGCTTTCAAAAAAGGCCTAAAAACGCACCTTTTTAGAATAGCCTTTAACTAGATTTTTAAATCCCCCACATTATGCCATGCTGGCATGAATGTCACAGCTTTTATTATGTTGTTTTTATTGTTTTTATTGTTTTTGTTGTTTTGTTTCACCCTTTTTAATTTTTAATTTTGTAGCACTTTGAGTTTTGTTTACGCAAATGAAAAGTGCGCTTATAAATAAAATATATTATTATTATTATTATTATTAGAGAAGCCCAGACCCGCTATAAACCAAAAAGTAGGGGAGGAGCATCTGGAGATGATAGTGATAAGCATTATTCTGAAGCAGAACACACAGGGTATAGAAGTAGCTATCAGGACACTGCTCAGCAAGGGCGAGCAGAACAGGAACAGGACAACTACAGAAAGAATAAGACAAGGGTTAAGAGCATATCTCTGGAAGGAACAATCACTGAATTGACTGATGTACAGGTTCTTGGACTCCCCCGGGGGATGTTAAGATCCCATCACACCTCGGACAACCCCACATCTCATACCTTTATGGCCCCAGTATTACAAGCTCCTTTAGTGGCTCTCCCCAGTGGGAATATCACTTTCCACCCTTTCACACTAGGAGACATACATGCACTAGTGGACAAAATGCTGCTACCTACTGAGGGAGGGAGACAATGGATGAGAAAGTTTGCGGATATGTCAGTAGGACAAACAATCTGCCTTGGAGATTTCAGGAGGATATTAGCACAACAGACTTCCAGCTATGAGGTAGAAAGAGTTGAGGGAAGATCAGGTACAGGAAGAATGAGCGATGACAAGCCTATCTCTTCCAACGACATACACAGCTTGCTTAGCAAGGCAATGAGAGAACATTTCCCACAGACAGGAGGAGGTTACGGTTCACAGGTAAGTAAGTAACCAACAATTAGGAGTAGTTTTCTATTAAATGCATGAATAAAGTTCTTGCCTTTCCTTCAGAACAAACACTTGCATGTTATTCATCTAACAAACAGGCAGTGTTAGGATACTCTGCTGCCAGTCACTGATCCATCAGACAAGCTATCGTACGTCATTATTCTGAGAGGATTGCAGTGCTAAAAAAGGATTACACCATTTGACATTTTTCCTGACCAAAACTACTTAACCACTTTGATTAGAGACCCAAAATAGGAAGAAAAAAAACATTTCTGCATGCAGATTAACTTATATTTTGGGTTGGGCTTTTTACTTCTTGTGGGATTGATTTTGCTGAATCATAAATAGATATACACATTTGAGGACACAGATCTGTCCCAGTTGCCTGTTGTGGACACAGCGTGTTTAGCCTACAGTGTAAATGTTATTGTTTGTTATTATCGTTTGTATAATTCTCTCTATAGATAATTGAAAATGGCATAAGTAATGTTTCATAATTAAATAAAAAACAGTATTGGCAGATATATTCACACTTCACTTTGCAAAAGCACTGCATTTTTCCTAAATGTAACCTCCTTTATACAATGGCATACGAAACGAAAGGAAAGTAAATATACTGTGTTGTCACCGTACTATGCATAAAAAAAGACTTAAAAAAGCGCAGACATTTTTATTTTAAGTGGCGTTTATAGAGGAAAAGTAAAATATACAGATCACCAATATAATATTTCTCCTGCATATGCCTCAGCTGTGAAATGCTACCAAACCCGACGTTTTACAACGTGTGAGTGGAGTTATTGATCTCTTCCATATGTTGCCTGCTTTCTGTATCAACTGCTCCTTGCCGTCTAATTCCTAATTGAGCCCAATATATTTTTTTTATATGGTTTATGTGATTTATCTCTCTGTATTCATATCTGTGCTACAAAATATGCATATCATTATTAAAATGTATCAACGCTTCAACTGCCGAGGTCAGAACCATCTTAATTAATACAAAATAAAAAAGCTTCTCTGCCTTTCACAACTCAACAATACCTATATATATTGCAAAATCAGACTATAAGTATATTTGTGTGAGGTACAGACTTTCACACAAGCTTGTCTTCTACAAACATAGTTACCTAATGACTCCTTGTGTTACATTTGAAGTCACAAAACGCAGATTTGTTTTTCATTTTTACATCCTTTACTTGACAATTAAAGGTGCAATCCATACTGTTCATTACAGTGACACCAGGCTTTATTGATTTCCCCTTAGGCAAATATTGTACAACCCTAATGGCAAATATCAGACTAAGGTCATTAGTCCTTACGGCCCGTCCACACACAGGCATGAAAAAAATCTTTCAAAGCTTCGCCCATTCACTTGAATGGGGTGACGTAGAAGATTTTTAATCTTCGCCGAACTGCATTGTGGGGAGCGGAGCATGGCTTTGCAAGCATTGTGAGCATCAAAAGTTGAGCAATGTTCAACTTTTTATGCTCCCGATGCTTTTGAAGCTGGCATCAGCCAATCAAATCCCGTTTATGCAAATCCCGCCAGTACAAGCACGAGCCAATCAAACCGCGTTCAAGCTGGGAGAGCCAGACCGCAGTTAATTTTCTCATATTCCAAAGGAGAAATTACGGTAGCAAATCACCCGGTTCTTTACGACCAGAACTATTTACCGGGATACAAACCGGAGGAACCAGGCATGGAGGGAGGTGGCAGAGACAGTGGGTGAAACTGGTAGGTTTTCGCCTGTTTGGGGATTTTATATCCAGTTTACTTAGTTTTAACATTGCTATTGCTTTGTATATCGGGGGCGGGAGATTCATGTGATTGGTTGTTGGTCGCCTTGGGCGCGTGAAATCGCCAAGCTTCAGACACGCCCAGCATCAAGATTTTTCAAGATTTTTTTCATGCCTGTGTGTGGACGTTAGTCTTTCTATGGTTTTTACAAAACCATAAAACCATAGAAACCCAGAACATTTAAGACTTTTGAAATCAGATTGTTGTTGACCGACGTAATATCACATCCATTGAGATGAGAAGCTATTAATGTTTGGTACTGCTACAATGCTGCAAGTTGTCTCAGTGGCAGGATGTGAACCCCTGCAAGAAATGTTGCCAACGCTTGTCTTCCCTATATGTAAATATGCTCTCCTTATACCTCTCAGTCTTTTGGATAATTAATCAACTGGGATTCTTGATTGATTTAATCAACTTTGGTACTTAAAACAGATAAAGTAATTATCGTAGGTGAGTTTAATATTCTTGTTGACGATGATAAAAATAGCCTTACTGTTGCATTTAACTCTATATTAGATTCTGTTGGTTTCTGTCAGAGTGTAAATAAACCAACCCACTGCTATAATCACACTCTCGACCTTGTTCTGACTTATGGTATTGAAATTGAGCAACTATTAGTCGAACCGCACAATCCTGCTTTATCTGACCATTTCTTAGTAACTTTTGAAGTACTATTACGAGACTAAGCATTAGTCAAAAGCTCCTGCAGCAGAAACCTATCTGTTAGTGCTATAGCCAAATTTAAGGAAGAGATTCCACCAATACTTAACTCGATAGCATGTCTGCATGTAAGGGAGGAAACATATACAAAATGTACACCACCCCATATTGATCATGTTGTTGATAGTGCTACAGATGCGCTGCGAATAAAATTAGACTCTGTTGCTCCTTTGAAAAAGAAGAAAATAAAACAACATAGATTAGCTCCATGGCATAATGCCGAAACCCGCAAAATAAAGCAAAAGTCTAGACAACTTGAAAGGATATGGCGTTCCACTAAACTTGAAGAATCTCGTTTAATTTGGCATATTACTCTCAATGAATATAAGAAAGCACTGCGTAAAGCGAGAGCAGCCTACTACTCTTCATTAATAGATAATAGATAAGAATAATGCAAGATTTCTTTTCAGCACTGTAGCCAGGCTGACAGAGAGCCACAGCTCGATTGAGCCTTCTATTCCCATAGCACTCAGTAGTAATGATTTTATGTGCTTTTTTAACGATAACATTGTTACTCTTAGAAACAAAATTAATGACCTCTTGCCTTTGACCAGTATAGTGTTATCAACAGCTCCCGGAAACGTAAGTTCTAATATTACACTAGATAGTAAACTAGAATGCTTTTCAGCCATTAACCCTGAACAATTCAATTCAATGATTCTCTCTTCTAAACCATCAACGTGCATGTTAGACCCAATTCCAACTAAGCTGTTGAAGGAAGTGTTTCCATTAATTAGCACTTCTTTATTAAATATTATGAATATGTCTTTATTATCAGGCTATGTTCCACAATCATTCAAAGTAGCAGTGATAAAACCGCTTCTTAAAAAGCACAACCTAGATCCAGAGATTTTAGCCAACTATAGACCTATTTTTAATCTTCCGTTCCTCTCAAAAATTATTGAGAAAGCGGTCGCAAAACAGTTGTGTGATTACTTAAAAAACAATGATTTATTTGAAGATTTTCAGTCTGGATTTAGAACACATCATAGCACAGAGACAGCTCTGGTTAATGTCACAAATGACATTCTAATAGCCTCAGACAAGGGACTTGTCTCTTTTCTTGTCTTGCTCGATTTCAGTGCTGCATTTGATACTATCGACCATTATATCCTATTGCAAAGACTAGAGCACTTAGTTGGCATACAGGGAACTGCTTTAGGCTGGTTTAGGTCCTATCTATCTGAACGCTCTCAGTTTGTACGTGTTAACGATGAATCTTCCACGCAAACCAAAGTTAGCCATGGAGTGCCACAGGGCTCAGTGCTCGGACCTATTTTGTTCACATTATATATGCTTCCGTTAGGCAATATTATAAGGAATCACTCTGTAAACTTTCATTGTTATGCGGATGATACTCAACTATATTTATCAATCAAGCCTGATGAAATTAATCATCTACATAAAATTCAAGACTGCCTTAAAGGTGGGGTAGGTAATCTTGGAGAAACCAGCTCGAGTGCGCTAGAATTTGAAAATACACAACCGGAAAAAATCTGCTACTTCCTTACAGAGCCCCTCCTCCAACACACACGAACGCGCACATGACCAATGAGGGCACGAGATAAATTTGGGAAGGCTGACAGGCAGGTAGGCCATCCAGTTATTTTAGCCGGACCGGTTAAAATGATTGGTCGTGCTTTTTACACTACTACGGCTTCCACAGATGACATTTTTTGATGGATTTTTTGTCATAACACTTAAGATATTCATTGCTATTGCTATTGCCTACCCCACCTTTAAGGACTTAAAAACGTGGATGACCTTACATTTTTTAATGTTAAACACGACCAAAACTGAAGTTATTGTACTTGGCCCGAAGAATCTACCAAACAAATTATCTAAAGATATACTAACTATGGATGGCATTACTTTGGCCTTCAGTGATACTGTAAGGAATCTTGGTGTTATATTTGATCAGGATTTATCCTTTAACGCCCACATAAAATCAATTTCAAGGACCGCCTACTTCCATCTACGTAACATTGCAAAAATCAGGCATATCTTGCCTCAAAACGATGCAGAGAAACTAGTCCATGCATTTGTTACTTCAAGGCTGGATTATTGTAACTCCTTATTATCAGGGTGTACCAAGAAGTCAGTCAAGTCGCTTCAGCTGATTCAAAATGCTGCAGCTCGTGTACTAACCAGAGTTAGGAAAAGGGACCACATTACTCCTGTTCTGGCTGCCTTACACTGGCTCCCTATAGAACACAGGATAGAATTTAAAATTCTTCTTCTCACCTACAAAGCCCTTAATGGGCAGGCGCCATCTTACCTTAAAGAACTCATTATACCCTACTGTCCTATTAGGGCATTGCGTTCCAAGAATGCAGGGTTGTTGGTTGTTCCTAGAGTCTCTAAAAGTACAATGGGAGCCAGAGCCTTTTCTTATCAAGCTCCACATTTGTGGAATCAGCTTCCAGTTTGTGTTCATGCGGCAGACACCCTATCCGTTTTTAAGAGTGCGCTTAAGACCTTCCTTTTTGATAAAGCTTATAGGGCTGATTAGATTCAGCCCCTAGTTTTGCTGATATAGGCTTAGTTTGTCGGGGGACATCTTACTTCTTCCTTCTCTCTGTCTATACCTGTGTACTCTCATGTTCCGATTAACCCAGCTTCCCCAAATGTCTTTCTTTTTGGTGTCTATATACGCCGCGATCCGGAGACATGGATGATCCTGCGGTCCTTTGTCCTGGATCGCGAGTCGTGGCTGTGGTCCTGGATCATAGGTCCTGGATGGATATCCTCGTGGATTCATCTTCCTATTATACACACATGCATTTCCAAACATTTGGACTACCTATGTTGCAAATGTATTATCTTTTCAATTTACACACGGCATCTATTGCATGTCTGTCCGTACTGGGAGAGGGATCCCTCCTCTGTTGCTCTCCCTGAGGTTTCTCCCATTTTTCCCTTTAAACTGTGGGTTTTCTCCGGAAGTTTTTCCTTGTACGATGTGAGGGTCTAAGGACAGAGGGTGTTGTATTGTCATACTGATATTCTGTACACACTGTGAAGACCACTGAGACAAATGTAACATTTGTGATATTGGGCTATATAAATAAACATTGATTGATTGATTGATTGATTGATTGATTGATTGATTGATTGATTTATAGCCATTGTGCTATGACCAAAAGTTGTCTCCTTTATTAAGAAATGTCAAGGACATGGGGACGTGTGATGTGTGGCATCCCCAGAGAGGGAGCATGTTAAGGGTTTGGCTCAATTAGGTAGAAGTACAATTTGTACATCGTAAAAGTGTCAACGTAGGTGTCATTGTACGTAAGTTATAGCCAGTATAGTAGAAGCTTTAGATACAATTCTACTGTTTTGTTTCTCAAACTGCTCTCAGCATACCCACTCTAAACCTGCTCAGCAAACAGACAAAGTTAAAATGTATTATATTGATTCACTGATGTTTTGCCAGTAAATGGTTTGATGTTTTAAAAAGGAAAGGGTTTAAATGTGTTGTGATGGTTGTGATGTCTTGATAACTAAATTAGGAAGATGTTGGTTCATGACAATTTAAGGAGTGTCTGTCTAGCGTAATCTGGTGTATCAAATGTAAGGCTTCAGTGCTGGTTTTTAGTTCCTTGTGTCAAAAAGGAAGTTTCTCAGTTTATTAGGCGTGACAAAGGTTAGATGACTTAATGCTGTTAGAAGAGCTGAATGATGGATTGTGAGCAACAGAAAAGCCCGGTGC
Source organism: Pseudochaenichthys georgianus (assembly GCF_902827115.2). Taxonomy (NCBI): domain Eukaryota; kingdom Metazoa; phylum Chordata; class Actinopteri; order Perciformes; family Channichthyidae; genus Pseudochaenichthys; species Pseudochaenichthys georgianus. Next base: position 14,296,366 of record NC_047509.1, read on the forward strand.
TTGATCAGAAAAAAATCAGCGCTCCATGGCCTTAATCTGCGGGATTATAGCACTCCACTCGTAGTGCTGTTCATGTGTGTGTCTTGGGAAAGTATTCTCTGTAGGTTATTTGCCGGTGTAGTGTGTGCGCTTGAATGCTTTTCCATACTAACAGAGGAGTAAATGAGTTTGTGAACAGTCGTATATTCAGAGCTACATATGCAGCAGCACACAGAGAGGGAGTGAGGGAGGGAGGTGCCCATGGGTTAAGAGCTAAAGCCGCTTGGCCCAGATGAAGATGGCTCTCAGGCTCTCTGCCAATCACAGCCCATCCAACAGCCCACTCTCACTGACAGGGCAGGGTTAGGCCACACGCATACTGGATCTACATTCAGCCTACAGACATCGTGCAGCATGTGAAATAATAGAATACTACAGGGATAGAGACAAAGAGTAAGTGCTCTATTTAAAAGTGCAATTGTAAACTCACTGTAATAGATATTTGTTAAATAGGAAATGGGCAAAATGACTAAGTAGCCTATATGTGACAGAGGTTGCAGGTAGTGACAAATCAAGCGATCTGAAAAGTTAAGCTTATGGGAAAGCCTTAAACGTTTTCTTTCTTTACATTATTTCTAATAGCCAGCTGCGTGTGACTCCACTGGTTTCAAAAATAAATCAGATTGTAGAAGTCTATGAGAAAATGACCCTGCAACTCACTTGATTTATTATCTCGGTAAACATTTCCGTTTTGAGTTTATGGTCCCAATGGTTGGTTTTAAGTCTTCTTTAATACAACATGATGTATATTTTGTACATTGAGTTCTACTTTGTGAATGACAGGTCTCTACCATCGTGTTGGTGTATCCGTGCTTTCGTCTTACAACATTGAACCTTTCACAGGGGGTTTTCAGTTTATTAAAGTTGATCTTGGTCGGCTTAAAATGGTTCCCTTTTTCTTGGATGGTTAAATTGACTTTAGCATTAACTGCAACAGCTGTTAATCTAATATTTGCATAATTAAATATTTTAAAAAATAAAATAATTTTGCTATTTTTTGTGGAAATGTTGTTTGAATATGGAATGCATTTCTATGGAAACCTGAATTGAATTTAGAAAAGTTAACAATGTCATGTTTCAGCTTTCAGGACCTCAAGTGGCAAAAAAAATTCTAACGACACTGAACAAAAATATGAAAGCAAAACTTTAGTTTTTGCTCCCATTTTTCATAAGATGAACTCAAAGATCTAAAACATGTTCTATATACACAAAATAACCATTTCTCTCATTGTTCACAAATCTGAAAAAATCTGTGATAGTGACCACTTCTCCTTTGCCGAGATAATCCATCCCACCTCACAGGTGTGGCATATCAAGATGCATATCAAGATTAGACAGCATGATTATTGCACAGGTGTGCCTTAGGCTGGCCCCAATAAAAGGCCACTCTGAAACGTGCAGTTTGGGGTCTGGGGGGGTCCAAAAACCAGTCAGTATCTGGTGTGAGGGGTAGGATTAGGGGTAGGGTTAGGGTAATGTTGTGAATCGAGTGGCCTGTGTTCGTCGTCCATAACATACGCCTGCCCATACCATAACCCCACCACCACCATGGGCCACTCAATTCACAACATTACCCTAACCCTACCCCTCACACCAGATACTGACTGGTTGTCGGACCCCCCCAATAAAGCAAAAATGCACGTTTCCACACCTGTGAGGTGGGATGGATTATCTCGGCAAAAGAGAAGTGCTCACTATCACAGATTTTTTCAGATTTGTGAACAATATTTGAGATAAATGGTTATTTTGTGTATAGAAAATGTTTTAGATCTTTGAGTTCATCTCATGAAAAATGGGAGCAAAAACAAAAGTGTTGCGTTTATATTTTTGTTCAGTGTATTTGTATTGTTTTTAACTTGACAAAAATACACATTTTAGTCACATTGATCTAAAATATCTAACATATATGTTTGCCTCAGAACCCGCTCAATGGACCCCCTGTGGGTTTTGGGGACACTTCACAATAAAAAACGATCAACATCCCTGCAGATATTTGAGGGCTGCTTACACTGTGAAACAACCTTTGCTGAGTGTTCGATGATTGATTGATGATGACTACTGCACTCTCTTTTTTAAGAGTGCAAAAGAGGGAATTGTAAAGAAATATTTGTATGTATTCAGGTTAGTAAACTATCAAGATGCTTAAAAAGGGAAAATGATTTGTGTAGAAAACTGGGCTGGTTTTGGGCCTGCTAACATGTGGTTTTGTGAGGACAAAGGAAGAGGGGGAAGGTGTGGAGTTGACATAGTCATCTCAGATCCCTGTGATAAGGAAGCTGAGCCACTGGGATTGGGGACTTAAGATGTGGGGTGTTGATGATAATTTGGGCAGCCAATCACTGGTCTGGAAGGGAGGCGCAGATAACTCCTCCTTGGGTCAGCGAGGGATATAGACAGAAACCCCGCTGTGTTCGGTCTCTTTCTCCTCTGGCTGGCTGGCTGGCTGGCTGGCTGGCTGGCTGGCTGGCTGGCTGGCTCACGTGAGTATCAGGTAAATGTGGGATCCCACAGAACTGTATGTAATTTGTACTGTATTGATTGTACTTGATTGTATTGCATTGTATATTACCATTAAAGTGGATTATTGTTAAACGGTTAAGTGTATGCTCTGGATTCCCTTCATGTAAGATAACAGCTTGTAGGAACGCGAGGAGATTTAAGCCTATATCTCCTAACACTACTTAATGGCCTTTTTAATCTTCCTCATGCAAGCCCTTAATTTGATATCTTCTTTGTGTTGCTTCTGTTGAATGTGCTCAACTCACAGGGCAACATGCTCTCTCATGGACTAAAATGTCCCATTATCCTTTAGCATTCTGTCTTACCCTCTTGTGACCCACTCTTAAACCCTCTTTCCGCTTGCTGATTAATTTCCGCAAGGATCTCCATCGCCATATTATTATTTTCTCCCTGTTCATCTTCCTGTCACTCAGATATTCTTTCGTCTTTCTTGTGTGTCTTGTGGTATTGCGGAGCAGTTATTATAACAAATGATGATTACAATATCAGAGAGGTGAGAGTTCCCTTGATGTGAACATCATGCAGTGTGTGGCTGGTTTAGTCAGTGAGGATAACATCTTTCTGAACATCTGCCAAAACTCAGAGATCATCTGATGGGAACAGTTCACTGTGACATAATGTAAAGCGTACTAATGGTTTGAAAACAAGCTTTCCTGTCATCCATTAAATGTCAGTTGTGTTTTTGGCCATGCTAGCTTTATCTCTAGGCAGGTGGTGAGGATTAGGGATGCTCTCTAAAGTTCAGATTGATACATGCATCATGCAAAAATGTTTAATCCAATAGCTTGCAGCTATTCAGGCTTCAACAGCCACCTGTACATCCATTTTGTCTTTGATTACTAAATCTTCTTGCTCCATTTTCTCCTCTAATGTTCCCCATCCCATTGTCCCCTTCGAAAATAATATATAATTTCCTCTCATTTGGCCACCTCTCCTTGGCTGCATGAGGCTGCCTTCCTAATTGGAATGTATTGATGGAAATCCTATTCATTGTCCTGGTGAAATTCTTGTTTGAGGTGTGAAGCTGATGTAAATGTTCCAGCATAAGCGAATCTATTACATCTTCGTTCCAAATTATGTTTTAGTTTTTATAATAAATATGGTAATAATCATAATACACTTTATTTGTATAGCACATTTTACACAATATAATGCAACATATTTATTTAAACAAGCAAAGTTAAAGGTAGCAAACTAAATATTCAAAAATACAACAAAACAGAGGAATAACATTTAAATTATCATGACATGAAAATCTGTTTTTGATATGATTCAAATAAATTATAAAGGTATGTCTTACTAAGTTTTTTGCATGACAGATTTATGGGCAGGTTGTTCTGTAGTTGTTTTGTCTCCCAAAGATGCTGGATGAAAACCCTCAATCATTAGAAAATATAATGGATTAGCATTGCAACCTGGTCAACAGATCTGCATGGTAACGGTGAGAGGCTTGCATTTTAAGTTCAAAGAGTTATACAAGTGCCGCCTGCTGCCCTTCAACAGATAATGGGCCACGGTCACGCATAAATATATAAAAGAGAGAAGCAGGGTCGGGGAAAGTAACAAAAGAGGGATGATACTCATCTCATCTACCGTCTAAAAAGAACATCAAAGGAGATGCTTAATCTCAGGAGGCACTACTTTGTCATCTGACGTGAATCCCTCTGTCTCTCAATCCCTCTCCATCCATCTCTCTCTCATGATGAGATGGATGATGATGACCGTGCATGAGGGAGGGAGGGAGGAAGGGAGGGATAATACCTCCTGAATACATGATGAATGTAGTCATTGGGCTTAAACTGACTGGGGGGTGAGTGGTGCACAGAGACCAAGAGCGTGCATGTGAGTGACACAGAGCACCATCATCAACTCCCCCCCTGCAGCCTCTCAGTCTCTCCTTCCTCCTCCTGGAGAGAGACACATGGCATCACGCAACAGACAAGACAAGTAAAAGAGAGGATGAAATATTCCCTCTTTTTTCTTTTTTACTGAGTTACAACAGTCAAGACTAAAGGAAACACAGAAGTAAAGCATCATCTTCTGGTTGGCTTTAGCCCACCAACATCCAGCTTTTAAAAAGAAAAACATCTGAAATCGTGCTCAGTTCGCACCGCCTGAGGAGGAGAGAGGATGCTGAACAACATGACTGATGGCGAGGAGGGAGAGGGGGGACCTAACAGACAAGGTGAGTGACGAAACCTGACCGCTGACTGATGTGAGGAGTGAGTGGCACTGCGTGGACGTGTGTGCGTGAATTGCGTGGGAGTGTCAGCGTGGGTGATAAGTATGGCAGCACATGTGTGAGAAAGTTAGGGAAATAGATGTCATTTTAGAAAGATACAGTATAAGTGTCAGTACTTGCATCTGCCTTTCTGTGTGTGAAGAGCTAGGAGAGACAGAGATGGAAACAGGGAGACGTGCGAACACTGAGTGAATTAGACACAAATATTATGGCTCCACCTGTAAAGACAATGGAAACAGGTGTGTGTGCTCGAGGAAAGCATCAGTTCACTCCTGAGCCTCCTTACAGGCAGCCCCTGGTGTTGCTTTTGTAAAATCTTTAAAGGGGACCTATCATGCAAAATGCACTTTTGTACGTCTTTTATACATGAATATGTGTCCCCGGTGTGTCAGGGAACTCACCAAGTGTCAGAAAACACAACCCTCTTTCTTTTCATCCATACCCAAATCTCTAAAAACGGGCTGCAGCGGATCTGATACAGATTTGAAATTGTTCTGACGTCAGAAACTGGGAGCTCCGCCTATATGGGCAACTCTCCACCTATCAGGGGAATGAGAGGTTGCCGTGGCATGGTAACAGCATGGTAACATGACGCTCGTGCCTCGCCCCCCTCCTTTGCAGGAGGGCGTGGTCAGCTGCAGCTCATTTGCCACAGAATCAGCCCTTGCAAAAACAGGGCTGGAATACAGCAAATAGAGTATACGTATGGCCCTACAATATATTATTCAAATATAGCATGATAGGTCCACTTTAATTATTTTCTGCTGCTTGTTCAAAAGCCGGTAGATGCTTGATTTTGACATTAGGGTAGATGTGTTTTCCTGTGGTGCATTCTCTGCCTGTAGATTCATATGTCAAACACTTTTAGCACTTTACTAGAAATGAGATAGAATGAGTGCAGTGCCTGCGCAACTTCTGGGGAAACCTTTCTTTCACTTTCAACTCATTCATGTCTCTTCCCATCATGAACATCTCGCCAGAGGCAATATCAGCCTTTCATAATAGAGCATGTGTTTGGCTTTGAGTGTTTGTGTAGATGTGTGTATAACTCTTCTTCGACTAGAGGAATTTATACTGTTTTATTGTATGGACTGGCTGACTTGGCATTGCCCCCAAAGACTGTTTTTTAAGGAAAACCTTATAATGAGTTCAGTTCAGTCTGTAGTAATCTGCCTCCATTCTCTTAGAGTTGTTCATTAACAGCTTTGACACATTCACATCTTGTCAAGCAAAAATAAAGAACTATTGAATTATTTACAATAACAACAAAGACCTCCCTAGAACCCATTGCATAGACTTTCATCTGCCTGGTAACAATGCATAGTAGATCTAATGACATACATATTAGAGTTTTAAAGGGCCCATGTCATGCTTTTCCGATTATTACCCGTCCCCTTGTGTGTTATGAAGGTTTTTATGCATGTAAACGGTCAAAAACCCTCAAAATACACTCTGTAGCGAGTAAAACTCTAACACAGAAAAGACCTGTCTATGCTGCCCCAGAACGCCTCGTTGGAGATTTCTCATTTTCCATTGTTTGCTTCCTGGGTTCTGTGACGTGTGAACACCCAACTCAACAACAAATGACCGGATTGGCCCAAATAGACCAATACACACCAGGATCCCTTGGCGAACTAACAGGGAGTCCCCATTAGGCGCATTCACACCGCAGTACTTTTCCCACAAAGGTTCATGAGAACTTAATTCATGAGAACTATTTAGTTCGGAACGGAAAAGGGGTAAAATAAGTTCTGATTAACTAATTTTAGTTCCGGCTCTTTTTGGTGTGAACGCGACATTTCGGAACTATATCGAAACTAAAGTGAGAAAACGGCTATTGACTTGCATAGAGCTCCCTGAACGCTGGTTATAGACGAGTTGGGATCGCGAAGAAATGCTCTCCGCAGACCCATTCTCACAGCGTTATAAACCTTTTTTTTTACTCAATATCAAGCCGCACTCGGCTGTGAGTGTTTGTGTGTGCTCAGGATGAGTTTCGCTAGTTCTCGCTGTTTCGCCGACCCGGAAACCTGTCCAGCGGCGAGCAGCAATGAGCCTCGCACAGGGAGGGGGGGGCAGGACCTCCAACAAGCCATTTAGGACAGAGAGTGAATAAAAAAAAGATGGACTTTTATTAATCCCTCGTGGGGAAATTGTTTCTCTGCATTTGACCCATCCTAGGGTTAGGAACAGTGTGCTGCCATTTTGAACGGCGCCCGGGGAGCAGTTAGGGAACGGTGCCTTGCTCAGGGACATCTCGGTAGCATTTCGTCTTGCTGGGACTTGAACTGGTGACCTTCTAGTTGCCAAGCCAACTCCTTGAGTCCATAAGACTACAACAGAGGGTCAATGATCTTTTGCCTTTCAAAGGTCATGATTTGAATTACAGCATAACACCAGAGGGGGGAATAAACAGGTTTCATTTGTGGTACGCAGGAGTGTGATCAGGATATGAACCAAACACAGAAAAGTATTATAGTCCTGCCTGTTTGGTTTGAACATGCAGACGAGATGACAGATTTATGAGATGGTGGCTGTACGCTGTCCACTGGCAATACAATCAAATGATATCAGTAACAGTAATCAATAATCGCAGCAGGAGTTCAGATGGTTCAATACTGCTGTAGGATTGCTGCTAAAAAATGTAAGTTGGCTAAATATTTTTATGAAATTACTTTCCTATTAGGTTATATATCAATGTGTCTACACCCCAGTAAGACCCTCTGTCTTGTTGTTGACCTTTCAATACATTTTATTGAGTATTTATAGTTTTGTGTTGCTTATATTGTGGCTTATATTTGGCATCAGACATAAGGAGAAGGAACACATTTTAATACAATACAATCCATCTGAGTTGTCAAACTTTCCTTGAGCAAGGCATGTAATCTTCAACCCACTAATTACGAGTAATACATACTGAGTAAAGTATTTAAAATGGGAGAGACGTCAGCCATCACTGCGTGGTCACAGTACCGTCAGCACAGCCATCAAAACACGGCCTGACTGAGAGCAGCTGGTGCAGGAGATAAACCAAGGTCATGTTAATGTCACATTTTTGGCGGTCTTTATTTAAAATCATCTAATGCCACCATGTGCGAGTAATACAGGGTCATAGGTGAGGATTTTGTTATTCTACTGGATATAATACATAAAAACAAATAGATAAGGTTTAAACTGAAAAACATATAATGTTTGAAGTAAAAACTAAGTTAAAGGTGGGGTAGGTAAGTTTCAGAAACCGGCTCGAGATACACTTTTTGTTATATTCCATGGAATGCTCTTAACATCCCGATAGCAATGAATATCTAGTGCTTTGACAAAAAATCCATAAAAAAACGTCATCTGTAGAAGCCGTAATACTGTAAAAAGTACAACCAATCCGTTTAGCCGATGGCCTGTCAGCCTTCCATCGGGGCACAAACTTATCTCGTGCCCTCATTGGTCATGTGCGCATTCGTGTGTGTTGGAGGAGGGGCTCTATAAGGAAGTGGCAGATTTTCTCCGGTTGTGTATTTTCAAATTCTAGCGATCTCGAGCCGGTTTCTCAAATTTACCTACCCCACCTTTAAAGCAGTCAAATAAATATAATTTTCAGACAAAAGCTTGAATGCTTTATACAGTTTAACTTACACCACGTCTATTTCAAAAAGAGAAATTCACTGATTTAAAAATAGATTTTGCAATAATCTCATTCATTACCAACAATCATGTTTTTATTTTTCGACTGTTTATTGTAGTCCTCATGTATGAGGTGTATCTTTTATATCAAGTATATGTTTAACATTTCTGGGACTATTCATTTCAAAGTTTGTTCACAGTTTATAACAGACGATGTCAGGTTGCAGGCGCTGCCTCTCGTATCGGTGTCCTTGTCCTTTTGGTCGGTCACTATTACCTCATTCACACTAACGGTGTTTCAGGGCCGGTTCGGAGCTGGAGCTTGAAAAGCACTGGGTTTTCCTGTTCACACCGCAGCGGAGCAGCCTCTTAGCTCCGGAATCCGGTTCATTTCGAGCACCAAAAAATGGTCCGGCCAGAGCAAAAGCACCACATACGTCATGCCAACCCTGTCTCCTAAATATTACGTTCCCACAGAACTAAACTGCATTCTCAATTATGTTAAGCAAGAAACGTATTTTCTCCCACGTTACGTTCGTTATGAACATATCTCAAATACGTTTATTTTCTACATATCTTCTAGAAACATATTTTCTCCCACGTTACGTTTGTTATGAACGTATCTTAAATACGTTTATTTTCTACATATATTTGCTATTTATTGTCTTGCTTATAATAATGATAATAGTCATTTATAAATATCATTTTAGAGCACACATTTGAAATCAGTAGGCGAGGCTGTAATTTTGCCAGCTGTTACTCTCATGAGCGAAGCAGAAAATAATAGTTTTTAACATGCCAAAAAGCTGCTGTGTCGTTTATTGCATCTCAAACGTTAAAACAAATCCAGTTACGTGTTTCTGTACTTCCTCTAAGAAGAAAAGACAGTAACAGAAGATCTCTGTGACGCCAGATGTGGTGTTGTTAATGCGATATGATATCCGAAAAACATTTCAGTTTAGGATGGCCAAAGACACTACACTACCCATAATCCCCAGCTATCGTTTGGGACTACAGTCCCGTTGACAAACCCCATGATTAATCTTCAAGCTCTGTGATTGGATGTTGGAGTGGCAGTGCGCCAAGGTTACGCCGAGCGTCAAGCTCTTTAAAATAGAACGAAACCACGGCAGACTATTTAAAACTGGACTCGAATGCCCCCCAGAACTACACATGCTGGCTATTATGTTTCGCAACATGTTCTCTATGGCACGTCTCTACTGGGAATTGTAGTTTTAAAAGACGTTTTCGTTTTTCCAAAAATTAGAAGTTGACAGTATTAAACTGTGTACAGCCCTGGAGGTTTAGGCGATAGGAAACACATTGGTGTGTACACATTTAAAACATGTAATTACTACATGGGTGAAAATCGCTTGTATCCATAATGGGCAGCATTAATATATATTCTACTCCACTACAATTCAGAGGTTAACCTGGTATTTTTACTCCACTACATTTACTTTAGTAACTCTGCAGATTCTGATTAATGATCTGAAATAAACAACCTTTAAATCAGACTTTAGTTACACCTGAGTAAAATTCAGGGAAAGGTGATTGTCAAGTGCCAACATTCAGGCGAGATATTTGATAGTTGGTGCTTAAGAAGACTAAACATTTATCTGCAGATCTCTATAAAGTATATTAATTACTCGTTATTCTCTACTAATAGTTAATTACAAGACATCTATCAATATGTGTGTACCTCCACCATTAAATTGTCAAATTCTGCACATTTCTTATACTATCTACATACATAAGAGTATAATTAATGTGTATAATATCAGTTAAAATAAGTTCTTAAACATAGTTAACATTGCAGGAAAGCAATATATTAGACGTTAAGTACTTTGTCAGGCTGGCATCAGACTCCAGAGAAAATGTGCTCGAGTCCGAGTCCAAGTCGGAGCGTCAATGTACGAGTCCGAGTCATCGTGGGGGGGGGAATTCACGAGTCCGAGTCCAAGTCATCCTGTGCGAGAATTCACGAGTCCAAGTCAGAGTCGCGTCAATCAGTGCGCGAGTCCGAGTCAAGTCACGAGTCCCGAAAATCGGCACTCAAGTCCAACTCGAGTCCGAGTCCAGGACTCGAGTACTCCATCTCTGCATAAGAGTATAATTAATGTGTATAATATCAGTTAAAATAAGTGCTTCAACATAGTTAACATTGCAGGAAAGCAATATATTAGACGTTAAGTACTTTGTCAGGCTTAATATTTATCTGTAGATAGATACCCCCAAAGTGTTTTTCTTATTTGAAAGAAGACCTTAACCTAAAGTATTATTTAATGTTTAAATAGAGGTTAATTAGTTTGTATGTTTTGCACATCCTCCTATTAATATCTTTGTACATCATGCACTAAACTGTTTTATTGTAGAGATCACTTACAGTATCTTCTTGATTTTTTATATTCTATATTTCTATCACAGACCTTCTACTTTCCCCCTATGAAAGTATGTACTCTTAATATTTTTTTCATCAAATAACATTATTCAACAAAAATAACATTATTCAACAAAAATAATTCAATAACTTGCTTTAACCACTAGGCGGTGCACACAAGGTATACACAGCATACTAATAATACCTTTGTATTAGGACACTTATGTATGTATAACATCTGAAGATGTGTAGTTTTATTCATGTTTTTACATAATTGTACAGGATATTGCTATACTATTTCTCATGCTTTACTTCTATACATTAATATCTGATTTGTAAAACATCACAGACAGAAAGGCATATCCGTCATTTAATGGTAAGCTATTGAAATTGTGATTCCATAGATGTGTCTCCCATCACCCAAATCCCCTGACTATTCTATTTACATTCTTATATTCAAAGAAAATCAGTCCTTTTCTATCAGTTGTGCACCGTTATGGTGTAAATGTAACCTATCTACCAATTGGATCAAATATAAAAGTCAGCCGAATTAGTATTGATACTACAAGGAGACGTATTTTGTGAAAAGAAATGCAAGGTGTTGTTTAATTGTTGATATATTTATGATCCACGTCACATATTCAGTTTTGGCGGCAGTTCTCCTGTTTTTCCAGAAGTCTTCTCATCAGGGCTCTATAAATAAAGAACTACAGCAGATGTGTAATATTTAATGCAGCCGAACTGTGTATTACAATGCCGTTATGTGATGACTTCCAAAGAGAAAAGCAAGAACACTCGGAATAAAGTATTATTATTATTATTTTATTTTTTTCGGATATCATATCGCATTAACATCATATCCCAACATGCATTGCGGCTAAACATCCAATCAACGAGCTTCAAGCTGAGGATCTTGGGTAATCTGTTCAGTGGGTTTGTGTGTATCCTCAAAATGTCCCTTATAGGCCTACGTCTGTTTCCGGTGACTTTATTTACGGCTAACAAGCCCAAGATTATAGAATTAAACGAATAAATAAAAACAAGGATAATTGTGTGTTATTGTTGAGTAAATAAGGAAAAAAAGATTTTCAAAAATACAGATTTCAGTATTTTGAGGCTCTAAGCCCCATTTCTTTTCCTCACAGATGGGAAAAAAAGTCAGACATTATACGATTTAAAATAAAACATAAAACACTGGCATGTAATTTACGTTAGAATAAATAGAATGGTTTTGAAAAATAGATGAGTAAAATCTACGTCACTTTACAGCCCCGCCCACTTTTGGGGAAACCAACGCTGTCATTTGAACGGCGATCAAGCCTGAAGCCACAGAGATCTTCTGTTACTGTCCTTTCTTCTTAGAGGAAGTACAGAAACACGTAACTCTGGATTTGTTTTAATGTTTGAGGTGCAATAAACAACACAGCAGCTTTTTGGCATGTTAAAAACTATTATGTTCTGCCTCGCTCATGAGAGTAACAGCTGGCGAAATTACAGCCTCGCCTACTGATTTCAAAGGTGTGCTCTAAAATGATATTTATAAATGACTATTATCATTATTATAAGCAAGACAATAAATGGCAAAGATATGTAGAAAATAAACGTATTTGAGATACGTTCATAACGAACGTAGGAGAAAATACGTTTCTTGCTAAACGTAATTGAGAATGCAGTTTAGTTCTGTGGGAACGTAATTTTTAGGAGACAGGGTTGGTCATGCTTACGTCGAGGCGGGGGCAGGGGCGTTATCAACTCCTGAACAACAACAAAAAGCCGGCGTTTTATCCAGTTTGTACACAACGATGGAGAAACTTAACAAGCAGCAGTGGTCCACTGAAGAGACCAGCTACCTACTGGGAATCTGGTCTTCCGAAGAGGTACAGAGGAAGCTGGAGCACAATCCGCCATTGTTGTTGTTGTCGGTGTCAGCTGTGAGGGGTTTCCGCGCGGTTTGGCTTTATGACGCAGGCACGCAAACGGTTACGTCATGACGCAAACGATGACGCAATGACGCAGCACCAGTCGGACTCTGGGCGGTGTGAAAAGAGCCGGAGCTAAACCGAAGAACCGGTTCTGAACCTGAAAAGCTCTAGCACGGAGCTTGAACCGGAGTTGCGTTGGTGTGAATGAGGTATATGAGCTCTGGGGGCAGGTGGTGTGAAATTGCACTCATACAGTAGGTCAGTTCAAACAGGAAAAGATTAAATGTGCAAACACACACCATATACAAAGCATGCTTTCAGTTGAATGAAAAGTCAGGGGAACAAAGTTAGAACAATTCAACCTGAAGGGGGTAAGAATTTCCATACTAATAGTATGATTTATGTGGCCTATTTATAGTTTATCATAATATAAAAGTTTATATTAGAGGAAAGTCAAGGATCAGAAATCTGGATCTTGACCTTAAATATCTTTGGCAAATTTCAAGGCATTCCAGACAATAGTTGTCATGATATTTTAATCTAAACCTCAGATGTCCACTTTGTGGTAGTGCAAGAGGAAAGGTCAAATGGTTACCTCAGCTGGTAGGATTTAATGTCCGTGGATCATACATTTATACATTTCATGGCAAAGAGTTGTTCAGTCGTGACCAAAGTGTTGAATTTCACATTCTTGCTTTATTTTTAATAAGCCTCCAAGGTTAAATTGTAAAGTAATTCAAAAGAACAAATATCAAAGAATGCCTAAGATTATGTACAAATGTTTTAAAGTAGAAAGCTTCCTTTGTTTCTGTTCTCATATCCTGTTATAAATGTGATGACCCCTGGGACTTATGTTTGACCCCCAGCAGGGGTCACAACCCTCGAGTAGGAACAAACTGCTGTTGGGTTTTATCAGTCGGAGCACTTTATTGAGATGAATCACTTCCAGCAGGATAGTGTTAACTAAATTGCTTCCCAGTAAACAATGTTTATTCTGCCCTCCCTCTCTCAGGTGAATGATTACTGGCTGACAGGGAAAACATCTGATTTGCCCTCTGACACAGAACAAGATGAAATGTGATCATATTTTTTTATATTTGAGATAACTGCTTCCAGATATTTATGCTGAGCAACACTTTGCCTAACACATGCAGACATCTGAGAAGGAAGACTTAATTCAGAAAAACAGTTCCAGTTTGTTCCTTTAAAAGGAAATGTTCAACATTTTGAAAATACGCTTATTTTTTTTCTTAAAGAGAATTAGATTAAAAGGTTGATACCACTCCTCTGTATATATGGTAAAAAAGTGGCTAGCGACCAGTTAGCTTAGTCAAGACACAGGGAAAAGCTGGCCTATAACTGTCAAAATATGTAAAAATATGCTACAGAAACAATGTTATTATATTACTAATTTAAAAAATGCTGAACTTTTGAGGTGCTGGTAGGCCGATTTGGTTACATTTGGACCACACCAGTGCTAAGCTAAGCTATCTCACTTCTAGCTTCATATTTATTATTGGAGGGTCAATCTTCTCATCTGATGGCGTGTTTCCACTGCAGGCCTCGCTCGGTTTGGTTAGGCCTTATTAGGCCCGCCTCACTTTAATGCTGCGCTTCCATTACAGTTTAGGAACTGGGGTAGTTACTATAGTAACGCAGTGTAGGCGGAGCCGTGACGTCATCTTCAATGAGAGCCCCAGAAAAACAACACAGCCGTTAGCTCTTAGCACTCGAGCCGGAGCCCTCGGGGTGCTAGGGGGACGCTGCCGTAAAGCCCCTCTCATAAAGGGGGACACCGACCTGTGGCACCCCGCCGTGGCGCCGTCGACCCGAACATGTCGGGCAGAAATAGCAGCCACATAAATTCGGAGTGGAGTGAGAACGTCCACTATCTAGAAGGGACTGTTGTCTAAGCAACAACGTACATGCTGTCCCCAAGGAACACGCACATTCTTGTCCCCCAGTTGGGGTAGAAAGTGCGTGAGTGCGAGCTGCACAGCCCGAAGCTCTAGCACGTTGAACTGGCGCGCACCCTCCTGGGCAGACTGCTGACCCTGAACGGTCCAGCCCTGTCGCACTGCACCCCACCCTGAGAGACATGCACCTATGGTGATGGTCATGGTGGTCAGCTGTTAAACACAAAAGTGTATCTTAAAGGCTGTAAATATAATAAGCCTGTTGTCAATTTAGACAAATAGACACAGGCTTATTATATTTACAGCCCTTAATAACATTCATTTTCTGGACTCAATGTGTGTCTTGGCCGTTTTCTTTGTTCCAAGCAAACGAGTGCTTTTTGTTTTGAAATCACTTCCGCAAGTTTCGCGGGCCTCCCCCCTCGCTCCACTGACCATTAGACCATTTAGTAAGGTAAAAAGCAAAAGGGCAAAAACGCCTCTCAGACGCTCTTCCGTTTACTTTTTTAATAAAGAAAAACAAATGGTCCGTCGATACACGGACTCATATAGCCTTTGTATGTATACTGTAAGGAGAATGTATGTGTGTGAGAGGACCAGTATGAATTACGGCATAGAAATATGCAAACACAAACCTACAGACTGGGGGATGGGAGATCACAGGAGTGGGGGGGGAGAGCTGTGGAATGTGACCCTTGAGAGAATTCCTCCACACATTCCGATGGCCAATTCGTTTTAAACAAAGAGTTCTCAACACAGGACAGCATAGGCAACATGGGGGGTGGGGGCTGGTGAACGGTCTGGTCAATGTTTGTAAACACAATCCCCAGGATGTGTCCTAATCAAACCAAAAGAGAAAATGCAGATATCATTCTCTCTCTCGACTCGCTGGTATCTCGAGCTGAGCGCTCATTGGTGTTCATACTGCTCACAGGCTGGGCTGCTGTGTATATCTAGTGTATTCATACTGTACCCCTCCTCACTGTTTATTCATCATTCAACCATTTACACCTTCCTTTTTTCCCATCAAGAGGTTGAAAAAGATTGAGTCCTATGTTTCCAATTGGTTCCCAAATCTGAACATTGACCAGTGGCATAAGATCAGGAGCCGGGTAAATGAGAGACTGAGGAGCCCCCGAAAAACAGATCCCGAAATAGCTCGTCCTGGTTTCCCGCAGCAGATAGGCCTACAGTATGGTGTCTGTTATGTCAGTTATTTTTAAATAAAACGGTGAAAACTGAACTTGAAAATTGTTTCCTCTTTTTATTTTATTTATCATTTTCGGGACGGGGAGACGTGTGTGATTAAAAATTAATTTGCAGAAATGTAAAGTGATCTAACTAAGTTCTATTCATTTTCTTGACGGGAAGAGCCGTGTAAATGGGTGGCCATATATGCATTTGAAAAGCAATATAAATCACACAGTTATTATACAATAGGCTATAAAAGCACCATCGATAACCATTACCTTTATCCAATTCAAACTTTGGACGGGAAAAAAGGAAGGTGTACATGGTTGGGCTATACTGTAGGCCTACTGTATACATACAAAGGCCATTCAAGCTAGAGTTCTTCTGGAAATGTTCACATCAGGCACCTTCAAGTTAAACAATACTACAGTAAACAATTAACACAGTAGGCCTAAATTATGTGGATTAAACCACATTTATTTCGTTAAAAATAAACTAAATATGATTTTGTTTGAATGATTAAATGTCATCAGGCACCTTCAAGTTAAACAATCAGGTGCACACTTTAATGTGCCGCCACCTCCGGACTCGGCTTGACTCGGTTTAAAGAATGCACAAATGTGTTTAATCGTTTATGTCAGATATGTACTAAGTAGCCTAAATACATTTGTTCCTGCTCAAGATTAAATTCAACTTTATTGTTATTGCACATATTGCAGTACTGAGACAACGAAATGCAGTTTAGCTTCTAACCAGGGGTGCAACAAGCAGCGAAAAGTAATGTGCACAATACTACAGTAAACAATTAACACAGTAAATTATGTGGATTAAACCACATTTATTTCGTTAAAAAGAAACGAAATATGATTTTGTTTGAATAATTAAATGTAGGGTGAATTTCCCTAATGTGGGACATTTTTGCATTTCAGACTTCGGGAATATATTGCGATATGAAGCCGATACAATAAATCAAAATCCAGTACCATTCCGAAATCCCCAGTAATATTAGACACTAATAATACAGTAAACTATTAACACTGTACATATTATTGTTTGCCCGTGGGATTAGGATTATCGGTAGTGAGAGCCGCTGCATTTTCCTCCGGTCGGATGTGATATAAAAACAAAGCGATTATTTTTGTTGTTGTAAACTCACGTGGATTAAATTTAGTGCATTCATTTCAACTCGCGAACATATGATACATTAAATGATCGTGAGGATGATGATTGAAAATCGTTTGTTTGAGCCTGGATGCATTTCCTGATCTAAAAACATAGCGATGGTTTTGTACTTACGCCAACGTGAATTAAACATTATTTTGTTAAATAAAAACATGGTGATGTTTAGTAAATGATTACATGTCTCTTATTTAGCACAGAATATGATCCTATCCGTGACATATGGATCTTAACAAATATCCGCTATATCAGATACCTGTAGATCAGCTGTTCATTTCACATGAGTTCCAGTGTGGCAGCTTTTTAATCACGGCTCCCCCTGGTGGATCCATGATCCATTGCAGCTGGTTTCATTATAATTAAATGTATTTATCAAGGGTGCGTTTCAAGTCCTGCGGGGGGTTTTCCTTTTCAGCAGGGGCCCACCCTGTGCCGATCCCGGACCCGCACGGGTAGGCGTCTGAAATGAAGCGCTACATCTGTAGGCCCCTGCCGGATCGCTGACGACTGTCAATTAGACCCAGCCGAAGGCTAGGGGCCGGAGCTGCAGTCTGTACCCCTGGGTTAAGGTGAAAACCACCCAAGGGCCGGAATTACAGACCACCCAGTAACTGAGCTGCTGCTGGGAAAGCAGCCGACGACCGCCCCCGGGATTTCAGGGCCCCTGGAGCCCCTTGGGGGGCGCCGGTAAGGCTCTGGGGCACGAGGCCACCTGGAAGGCGGGTGACTTGGGGCACGAAAGTCATTGGGAGGCAGTTGAGTGGGCCGCTAAGACCTCTGCAGACCACCCCTGTAATCCGCCGGCTGAGTGCGGCTGCTAGAGCGGCCCCTGGGCCTGCTGGGAGTGGGCACAGGTCTGTGAAGACCCGAGAGCTGCTGCCTGGTCTGCCTAGCTTGGGCAGCACGCTCCAGTGCCTCCAGGGCAGCTGACTCAAACAGCTCCCCTGGCTCGACTGGTACGCTACGGAGGACTCTCCTACATGCCTCCGTTAGTGGTGACTGGGCCAGCCAAACCTGGCGACGAGTCTGTGCCAGCGACAAGGCGTCCTCCTACAGCCTGGGCCCGCTAGCAGCCCCTACACCGGGCCCAGGCTGAAGGGCCAAGAGGCGACTTCATCATGCCCCTATCGGCAGCTAGCCGATCCACTTTAGAGGACAGCCTGTTTCTAGTCCTTCTATTGGGGGGAGCACCCATAGCCATCGCTCCCTCAAGTCGCCGGGAACGGCCGAATTGATCTGGAGGAGGATGTGACAAGGAGAGGTGTCTGTTGGCTGCTGCCAGACGTTCCACCTCAGTGATTCTAGCCACTCTGAGCGCCCGAGGCATGCAGCTACAGCTCATGCAGGCGTTTACCGTGAGAACCTCCCTCAGATGCTCAAATTTCGTCCCCACTGACCGCCAGAGGCGGCCGAGGCAGGAGGGGCAGCGGTCGTGGCCATCCTCGGGCTCAAGAGAAGCCATACAGGCGCTACACGAATGAGCCATTCTGTAGGTAGCCAGATGCAGCGTAGCCGGGAGCGGGAACACAGCCTTCACCAGCTACCTGCTTAATGGAAAGAGTAGAGCGTTGCTGCTACTCGCCGAACAGAAAGAGGGATGTAATTACACCCACGTTACCGGCAGAGGGAGCGGGAGCGAGAGCACTGCCTTCACCTGGCTGGATTAATAAACACGGCACTTCAGCGTCTACCAGGAGCGAGGGCGAGAACACTGCCGTCACCGGTTGAGTTGGAGACGAATGCCAGATGCAGCATAACCGGGAGCGGGTGCGGGAACACAGCCTTCACCAGCTACCTGCTTAACGGAAAAACAGGGCAGTTCCGTGTCTACCAGGAGCGGGGGCGAGAACACTGGTTGAGTTAGAGAAGAATGCCAGATGCAGCGTAACCGGGAGCAGGTGCGGGAACACAGCCTTCACCAGCTACCTGCTTAACGGAAAAACAAGGCAGTTCCGCATCTACCAGGAGCGGGGGCGAGAACAATGCCTTCACTGGTTGAGTTAGAGACGAATACCAGATGCAGCGTAACCGGGAGCGGGTGCGGGAACACAGCCTTCACCAGCTACCTGCTTAACGGAAAAACAAGGCAGTTCAGCGTCTACCAGGAGCGGGGGCGAGAACTGCCTTCACTGGTTGAGTTAGAGACGAACGCCAGATGCAGCGTAACCGGGAGCGGGTGCGGGAACACAGCCTTCACCAGCTACCTGCTGAACGGGAAGAGTAGAGTGGTGCTGCTACTCGCCGAACAGAAAAAGGGATTTAGCTACATCCGCATTACCGGCAGAGGGAGCGGGAGCGAGAGCACTGCCTTCACCTAGCTGGGTAAAATAAAGAAGCTTAACAGTACACGCAAGACGTTAGCCAAGCGGCTGCTGCTAACAATCAAGCGAGATCAAGTCAAATGACACACATGTTTAAGACCAGATAACTAGCTTCTAAAGAAGAGAACAGCACAGAGCCGTAGTTACAGTAGTAACTATGGCCAGTACTTACACGGCTTAGACCGTAATTACAGTCGTAACTATGGCCAGAACTTACACAGCATAGAGCCGTAGTTACAGTCGTAACTCTGGCCAGTACTTGCACGGCTTGGAACCGTAGTTACAGTAGTAACTCTGGCCAGTACTTGCACGGCTTGGGACCGTAGTTACAGTAGTAACTATGGCCAGTACTTACATGGCTTAGAACCGTAGTTACATTAGTAACTATGGCCAGTACTTACACGGCTTAGAACCGTAGTTACAGTAGTAACATCGGGTTACGTATTGTAACCCTTGTCATATTAGCACAGGCTCCGCCCTCTACTGGACTCTAGGGGTACTACCTTATCATGCAAGCATTCACCTACTGAGATTTCTATGGACGTAGCCGGCGCCGGGGTGGGCCTACCTGAATGCGTGCGCATCTCACTTCCGTATAAAAGGAGGCCTCGCCTCCTGACCACCATCCTACACCACTCTTCAGCGAGCGGTATAGGACAGACAGTGCCCCAAGGTAGAGGGCTCCGCCTGTGCTAAAATCACTAGGGTTACAATACGTAACCCGACGTTATATCTCTCACAGGCCCGATGTATGCACGCACTGTCGTCCAGCACACCGTTCCACCTCACTGTCCCTGACCGGCTTTAGCAGCCACTGCGCCTCACTCACCTCTCCCTCGGTTGTAACCGTGGAGAAGTCTGGGCTGCGGCCGTTAGAGCACACCCTGACGCGCTTGCCTCGCGAAAAAAAGTGTGCTCGAAGAAAACAGTGCTGAGGGCTCCCCTGCGTCCACCTATAGGCAGACAGGAAAAAAAAAAAACAGCCCTGTATGGGTTCACTATGCACTCTCCCTCCTGAGTCCCTAAAGAGCACGGGGAGAATGCAAGTGCCCCCTATGTCCCCACACTCAAACACTGACCCTGTGCAGAGTGTGTAGGGACTATAGTATGGAGGGCTCTCCCCCTCCTGCCCCCAGGCAGACGAGGGGAGCCCTCCAGCCCTGAAAAGGGCCCAGAGCACCCCACGTCCCCCGCGACCCTCCAGGGGTCCGGAGAAACGTAAGGGCATTTTACGCCCGGGGAGAGGGTCAGATGCCCACTGACCAACAGCCCCTCCACCTCCTCACCAGTCCTGTGTTGCCCCAGCAAGCACAGATGTTGAGAAAGAGCCAGACATATCCAAGAGATAACACTTTATGAAGGGGCCTGGCGTTGACCAAGACGCCGCCGTGCATATATCCTCCACACTCGCACCGTTGAATAAGGCTGTTGATGCAGCCACAGCTCGTGTGGAGTGCGCACGGACCCCCGTGGGACAGGCTCTCCCTGCCTGCTCGTAGGCGTGTGCAATGCCTTCGCAAAGCCAGCCTGCCAAGCGTTTCTTGGACAGAGCTTTTCCAGTCACCCCGCCCCCGAAGCACACAAACAGCTGTTCAGTGTGTCTCAGGGTAGCTGTGCACTCTACATAACATGCTAACGCGCGCACCGGGCAGAGGAGGTGTCATTTAGCTTCCCTGGCCCCACCATGGGGTGAAAGACTAAATCCCCCCAACTGAATAACCCTCAACCTGAACGCACTCCTTAGGTTCTTGGGCACAAAGGAGGGGTTCGGTCTGAGTGTCGGTCTGAGTGTCGGTCTGAGTGTCGGTCTGAGTGTCGCTCCGCTCCGGTCACCCCGAATCAGTAAACAGATCGGGTGCACCGACAGAGCGGTTAACTCGGAGACTCTTTTGGCTGACGTTAAGGCAAGTAGCAATGCTGTCTTCCACGACAGTGCTTTCAGGGAGGAGAGCTCCAGAGGCTCAAATGGTTCTGTGACCAAAGCCTCGAGCACCAGCGGCAGGTCTCACTGTGGGGTGGAGGCGCGCACTACTGGGTGCAGCCTCCCGACCCCCTGTAAAAACCGCAACATCAGTGGATGAGAAAAGGCTGACCTGCCGTTGAATCCCTCATGACAGGACGAGATGGCTGCTGCATACACTTTTTATAGTAGAATGAGCTAGTCCTCTGTCCACCAATAACTGTAAGAAGGACAAAATAGAGCCTAACTCACAAGATAGGGGCTCTATTTTCCGCTCCTCACACCATCGCTGGAATCCCAGCCACTTTGGCCTGTAACAGGCTGTGGTAGATCCCGCTCTAGCTGCCTGGATAGACTGAATAACGCTATCAGACAATCCACCCTGTCTCAGCCTATCCCTCTCAGGAGCCAAGCCTGGAGAGGACGGCCCAGAGTGGGTAACGCCCCGATTGCACCTGCCTCTTGAGACATCGCCCCCCAGAACTGTGGAATCGCCCAGGGCTGGCCCACCTTCATCTGCGTCATTTCTGAGTACCACGGAGCCCCGACGCGATCCGGTGCTACCAGGATGACTGCCAAACGTTCTCACCTTACTTTCCCCAGGAGAGGGAGAATGAGACGCAACGGTGGAAAGGCGTAGAGCAGCTTCCTTGGCCATGGCTCGTGTGCAAACGCATCCACCCCCAAAGGCGGGTCGTCGCTCAGGGCCATGGAAAACCACAGGGCACAGTGGCCGTTGCGCCGGCTGGCGAACAGATCCACTTCTGCTCTCCCGAACTGGGCCCAGATCTGCTTCACCACCTCTGGGTGAAGCACCCACTCGCCTGGCAGGGGGCCGCCCCTCGACATGAGGTCGGGTCCCCTGTTCTCCAGTCCCAGGATATGGAGGGCTCTCAGAGATAACACCACCTCTGATGCCCACAACCACAGCCTCTCCGCTGTGGCCAACAAGGTGGCGGAGCGGACTCCGCCCTGCCTGTTGATATAAGCCACTGTGGTGCTGTTGTCGGCTTGTCGCTCCTGACCATTACATGTCTCCCTTGAATTAGGGGCATGAAATGCTGGAGGACTAACACTACCGCCCGTAGCTCTAGGAGGTTGCTGTGTCGTGTTTCTGTTAGAGACCAGCGCCCACCTATAGCCCTCTTCAGGCAGGTCCCTCCCCATCCTGTTCCCGTGAACACTGTGATGTAGGAGGTTACCCGTCCCAGTGGAGACCCCCTCCGGAGGCGCCCGGGAGACCCCCAGAACCGGAGGTTTCCCTAGACTGAGGGGGGGATGGTCACCAGCCGCTGTTTGTGCCTCTTGGGATCCAAACGCAGGCTGGAGAACCACCTCTGCAGGCGGCGCATATGCAGTAACCCCTGCGGGACCACAATGTGAGCAGCCGTCATGAGACTCAAAGTCTGCATGACAGTTAAAGCTGTCACTGTCGCTCCCTGTCGCAGCCTGTGAACCGCCCGGAGAAGGGACGCACTTCTGCTCCCTGACAGGGTGGCGCGTAGCGCGCCTGCATTGAACACCACTCCCAACTACAACGCCTGTTGGTGAGGTATGGGGGTGCTCTTTTTTCAATTGATCGCAAAGCCTATTTGGTTAGGTGTGTGATCAATTGTGCTGTGCAAAACATTGCCTGTTCCCGGGACCCAGCTATGACTATGAGGTCGTCTGGGTAAAAGAAAAACTCTCATGCCGTGGGCACGCAGCGGTTGTGGCGCAGTGGCCACACATTTACTGAACGTGCGTGGGGATAGGGAGTAGCCGAACGGTGCTCTGTTGTACTCGTAGGCTATCCCCTGGAAGGCAAAACGCAGACACTTTATGTGCTCCGGAGCAATTTCCACATGAAAGTATGCGTCTTTCAGGTCGATGGTGGTCAACCAATCGCCCGGTTTGCACAAGCCCCATTAACTGTTTTTATAGTTAACATGCAGAATTTTCTGCAGGCAATGTATCGATTCGGGCTGCTGAGATCTAGAATAGATCTGAATTCCCTTGTCTTCCTGAGAACCAGGAAGTACAAGGAATAAAGACCATTTTCTCTGTGCTAAGGGTGCACAACAGACACAGCCTGTTTCTGCACCAGAGCCTGAATCTCTGCTGAGAGGAAACACATCTCCTCCTGGGAAGACAGATTTTCTCTCGCATGCCCATAAAAAGAGGTGGGACGCTGCAAAACTGGAGTGAATAGCCCCGTTTCAGCGTCCTGTCCATCCACTTTGTTAGTACACAGCTGAGTTTCAATTCCACATAACATTGTGTTAATTGAAAGCCCTCAGCTGTGGGGCCGCAGCTACTGTGGTACTCTCTGGTGACCCGTTCCGCCGCAAAACTCCCCGTGAAGGGAAGATTTGCCCATGGAGGGTGGACACAGAAAGGGCCGATTATTTACTGAGGTCCCTGAACGCACCGCCGCGCGCTCCACCATAATGCTGTTTTTACCACTACGGTAAACAGCATTTAATCGGAGTCTTTATAGGCGTAGTGTGTTCTACTGAGGTCCCTGAACGCACCGCCACGCGCTCTTGTGTGAGTGCGGGCTCCGCTATAATGCAGCCTTTACCACTATGGAAAACTGCATTAATTTGAGTCTTTGCTCAAGGCGTAGTTAAAGTTAAAGTTAAAGCCTTTTATTGTCACTATACACAGAGTATAACGAGATGCAGAGTGCAACTCTGTCCCGGTGTGCAAAAAAATATACAAACAAATACATAACACCAAAAAACACAGCAATAGGACATACAATCATACGGGGGAATAAATAGTTAAAAATGTTGACATAAAAAATAGTATATAAAAATAGTATATAAAAATAGTATATAAAGTGCATTAAAAGTGTGTGTCTGTGTGAGAATGGTTACAGTTATTATTATGTGTGGTGGTTGAGCAGCCTGACGGCCCAGGGGTAGAAACTGTTTTTGAGTCTGTTTGTCCGTGACTTGAAGCTCCTGTATCTCCTCCCAGAAGGCAGGAGAGAGAACAGTCTGTGACCTGGGTGAGAGCTGTCCTTAATGATTTTGTTAGCTCTGCTGAGGCAGCGGGAGGTGGAGATGTGTTCCAGAGAGGGCAGGGGGCAGCCGATGGTTTTCTCTGCCATCCTGATCACTCTCTGCAGGGCTTTCTTGTCCGCAGCTGAGCATCCTGCATACCACCCCGAGATGGAGTATGACAGCACGCTCTCGATGGTCGCCCGGTAGAAGGACACCAGCAGCTTCTTGTTAAGTCGGTTTCTCCGAAGCACCCTCAGGAAGTGTAGTCGCTGCTGGGCCTTCTTAACTGCTGCAGTGGTGTGTGATGTCCAGCTGAGGCTCTCCGAGATGTGAACCCCCAGGAACTTAAAGGTGGAGACCCTCTCCACTCTCTCTCCATTGAGGTGAAGGGGGGCGTGTTCTGGACGGTGCTTTCTGAAGTCTATGATGATTTATTTTGTTTTGCTTGTGTTCAGATACAGATTATTTGATGAACACCACACAGACAGCTTCAGGATCTCGTCTCTGTATGCCGACTCGTCGTCTCCCTTATGTATTTGGCCAACCACAGTGGTGTCATCTGCAAATTTGATAATGGAGTTGGAGGGGTGAATGGGAGAGCAGTCGTGTGTGTAGAGAGTGTAGAGTAGAGGGATCAGCACGCAGCCCTGCGGGGAGCCAGTGCTGAGGGTGCGGGTGGAGGAGCAAAAAGGGCCTATTTTCACTGTCTGAGGACGGTCTGTAAGGAAATTATAAATCCAAGCGCATAAGATGGAGGGGAAACCTAGGCTTGACAGTTTTTCCACTAGTATGTCAGGTATGATGGTGTTAAAAGCTGAGCTAAAATCGACAAACAGCATCCTAATATAGTTGCCTGGGCCTTCTAGGTGGCTCACAGCTGTGTGAAGGACCGTGGCGATGGCATCATCCGTGGATCTGTTGGCTCTATAGGCAAACTGATGAGGGTCGAGGGAGGGTGGGAGGCTGGCTTTGATGTAGTCGGCTATTAGTCTTTCGAAACATTTCCTCACCGCCGATGTTAGGGCTATGGGCCTGTAGTCGTTGAGCTCTCTGACTGGTGTGTTCTCTGACAGCAATACGCCGGCCATAATGTCCCTGCACCCGCATAGCGCTCTCCTTTAGATAGCACTCCCTGCGGTTCATCCCTCTCATCTGCGCATGCCCACTAGCCACCTCCTTTACAGGAGCTACAGCTGGGGCAGCGAATGGGGAATTTGAATGGTTAACATTGTGTGTAAGTGTAGCATTTGTGGAAACAAAAGACACTCAGATTTGGATACAGATCAACCTCATTCTTGTTAGAAAACGTAGTGATCTGTGCATTATACAGGGAGGAGGCGAGATTCGCCCTCTCGTCCCGGGCGGAGAGATTTTCTCCCCCCGCCAGGCCAGTCAGATCCGTGAAGACGGGCAGCCCGTCCCCGTGAGTGCCGACACGCCGGTTCCACGGGGTGGGCTGAAGAGGTGGAGGGCGCCGGCGTGCGTTGAGGCTTGCCGGCGGGCGTGTCTGACACTCGACCAACAACCAATCACATGAATCTCCCGCCCCTGACACACAAGCAGCGGTTTGATTGGCTAGAGCTTGTACTGGCATATGATTTGATTGGCTGACGCTTCTGCCGAGGCGTCATAAGTTGAACATTGCTCAACTTTTGCAGCGAGCCACGCCAGCAACGCTCCGCGTCGCTTCCCACGATGCAGTTCGGCTAAAAGTGACGTCACCCCATTCAAAGTGAATGGGCAGAAGCGTTGGAAGCTTCAACGCACGCCGCTGTGTGGACGGGCAGTTCGTCTCACCGTCGCGCCGCGCGCCCTCGTCTGCAGAAAAGCCTGTGGAGGACCTTGCGCTGCGGTGACTCTTCTCTCTACTGAGGTCTTTGAACGCACCGCAGCCCGCCCTCAGGGGAGGGGGGCCGCGCGCGCCGTCACAATGCCGTCTCTTCGAAACGGACATTATGGGAAAAAGTGGAATTGTGGAGAGAGATTACTCTTACTCTGCGATAAATGCACTCGTTCTCACTGAATGCATTTTTCCCGCACACACCCATCACTCTCGAACTAGAGTTTACAAGCGTAAACCACCGTTCCCCTGCGGAGGTCCCTGAATGCACCGCGGCCACTCTCACGAGGAACGCGCGCCCACGTATTAACGCTGTATTTCCCATTCAACGGTGAAATGCATTAATCGGAGCTATTATACCAGGCAAGGTGTGTTTTCTGACAACAGCACGCCGGCAATAGCGTCTCTTGAACCAGCACAGTGCTTTGACAGCCCACGGTTTATTCCACTCACGTGCACACGCCCACCTGCTGGCTCCCTATACTGGGGTTTACAGCGGGGGCGGGGAGTGTAGGACAGTGTTTCTTCCGCTGGGGATGTGCAAGAATCAGCCACGCTGCGATTACTCCTTATCCCGTGAGCAAGGAGATCGATCCATAGAGCCCTTCTGTAAACACGGGGGCTCCCAGGAGATCAACACAGTCCTCTTTGGAAAAATGCCATGCGACGTGATATCCCAGGGACATCACAAGGCAGGCAGCGGCGGCGGCCTGTGATGAAGTAGGGTCGACCCTATATCATGTGAAGCCACCGAGCACCGGTCCCCGGGGGAACCGGGCCTGGGGAAAGGCTCGTGGACCAAGCTACTTATTCGGCCTTGCAGCCCAATAATCGCTCTGACCTGGTGAGGCGGGGGCATCTCTAGCAATGAGCGAGTAGCCCACACATCCGCCGCCATGATCACCATCCAGGGAGAGTACAGCCCTGGGCGGTGGACTTCCATGGACGCCGGACTCGGAAGGAATGGCGAACGTGAAATGGCACCGCCTTGGCCATATCCTGGTCCCCCAAACACTCGAAGCAGAGGTGGTGGGGGTCGGCGCCTGCAATCTTTCTTTCTCTTTCTTCCTTTCTCTCAAAAAATACGTCTCGGACTCAGTGCTAGGCTGAAGAGTAAAGGATGGTGGTCAGGAGGCGAGGCCTCCTTTTATACGGAAGTGAGATGCGCACGCATTCAGGTAGGCCCGCCCTGGGGCCGGCTACGTCCATAGAAATTTCAGTAGGTGAATGTTTGCATGATAAGGTAGTACCCCTAGAGTCCAGTAGAGGGCGGAGCCTGTGAGAGATATAACTATGGCCAGTACTTACACAGCATAGAGCCGTAGTTACGGTATTGACTATGGCCAGTACTTGCATGGCTTGGAACCGTAGTTACAGTAGTAACTATGGCCAGTACTTACGGCTTAGAACCGTAGTTACAGTAGTAACTATGGCCAGTACTTACACAGCATAGAGCCGTAGTTACGGTATTGACTATGGCCAGTACTTACACGGCTTGGAACCGTAGTTACAGTAGTAACTATGGCCAGTACTTACGGCTTAGAACTTTAGTTACAGTAGTAACTATGGCTAGTACTTACACCGCCTAGAGCCGTAGTTACGGTATTGACTATGGCCAGTACTTACGCGGCTTGGAACCATAGTTACAGTAGTAACTGTGGCTGGTGCCTAAAAGTGTCAGCCAAACGGCTGCACACTAGACCATATAATATTGGGAAGATGAAATCCTCTTTAATGGCCACACATGCAGAGCACACAGCACACACAGTGAAGATTGTTCTCTGCATATCGTCCTAGTGCTAGGAGTCTAGTA
Organism: Pseudochaenichthys georgianus; assembly: GCF_902827115.2. Taxonomy (NCBI): domain Eukaryota; kingdom Metazoa; phylum Chordata; class Actinopteri; order Perciformes; family Channichthyidae; genus Pseudochaenichthys; species Pseudochaenichthys georgianus. Next base: position 14,324,297 of record NC_047509.1, read on the forward strand.
CTAGGAGCAGTAAATACAACGATATAGCGCTTCTGCAACCATACCATGCGTTTACCGTAGTGTTAATTTCGTCAGCTATTTTTTAATTTAGTTTTAGTCTTAGTCCTGTGTTAAATTTCCTTTTTAGTTTTAGTCATATTTAGTCACCTTCATCCTGTTTTTATTTAGTCAAGTTTTAGTCGACTAAAAGTCTGAGCATTTTAGTCTTATTTTAGTCGACTAAAACAGTAAACATTTTAGTCAAGATTTAGTCGACTAAAAGTCTGAGCATTTTAGTCTTATTTTAGTCAAAGAAAACTAATTATTTTAGTCTACTTTTTGTCAATGAAAACTGTTGAGTCCTTTTTAGTCATCAGATTATATAGAACATTTCAGTCAAACTAGTCCAGCCAAAACCAATAATTTGTCATTTTAGTATATAAATTAGTGCTGTCAAAATTATCGCGTTAACGGCGGTAATTAATTTTTTGAATTAATTGCGTTAAAATATTTAACGCATTTAACGCATGTGCAGAATGGCCCGCCCCATACGTGCCACCAGTGGCAGCGCCAGGGTATGGCTGGGGTAGGCTACACCCATACCAAGAAATGGCTTAGCCCCACCATGAAAAATGATGTTAAAGTAAGCAAAATAAAGTCTGCCAACTCGCGCGGAGTAAATTGCACAGACAGCAGTTAGTAAGATTGATTTCAGTAGCCACGGTTTTGAAAACTTTTGTCACGTAGTGATCGTCTTCTCAATAGAACATCTTTGATAACGGTGTGGTGTTGTTGCAGGAAGTCCCGACGGAGAATACTTTTGCTGTAGTACAGGGCAGAGCCATATAATAGTAATAATATGGCTCTGGTACAGGGGTGCACATAACTGGTACGCAGGTTATGTAATCTGAAATGCGTACCGTCACTTGTGTCACAAAGCGCATTTGCGTACCGACGTACTTGTGAAGCTTTTCCAGAAGGCGGTTAGATCACCGGACGACAGAGTCGGTCTCCGTGTGCACATACAGGGCTGCTGTTAACGTCGGTCTGTACAACGGAACTGTGCCAAAACTACGCCAACCGGCTGCGGAGGGAAACTCCCCCCTTCACTGGAGAACTGCGCTAAAACAGCTGATCACAGATTCACACTCTGGGGTCACGAAGTACTCCACTAGCCCCTCTGTCGACTTTCCTGAAGTACTCCCCCGTTGATAGAAATCAACACGTAATGAATTAAGACCCCACGGTTTGATGATTGATAGGTGTGTGGGTTGTCTTTCATTTTGACACGCAGAACATTTTTATAATTCATACATACTGTATGTTAAATGGATATATCCGCCTTCTTTCATTTATCTTTCCATTCTCACAACAATATACATAAATAAATGGCATATTTTGGACATAGTTCGAATGGTGATTAATCATGATTAATACATTTTTAAGCTGTGATTAATCTGATTAAAAATGTTAATCGTTTGACAGCCCTAATATAAATAAATAAGATTATCTTGTCCTTATTTGATGAAAAACACAGGTTGAATGATTAAGAAAGCAGCTTTGCAGAGAGTATCTGGTCAGGTTTGTGGTGTTTTTACCAGCTGTGTTATGGCCACATTGCTTCCCTTCTGATAAAACAATGCATTCGCTTTTTTTCTCCGCCTCATTGTCGCGAAAATGGGCCCAAATATCACATTGTTTCTTTCTCCCAAGCAGTGGTGGCTTTAGACTTTTTCGTTGTCAGTCATTTTGACGGACAGGATTGTAACATTTCCGTCATAATCCATTATTATCCGTCGAGTGCACAATGTATCACTCACTCGCGCTGACGGGGGGGTATTCGGTTAACGCGAATGCGACCACTGCTCCTAAGCACTGTTGTTGCCATTTTATTTTCTGTTAAATAAGGTTAGTTAGACCATGAGTTAGATCCGAGTCTTCCTGACAGTTCATATTGTGCCGCTACCCGGTGTAATTCAAATGTACCGCCACGCGCAGCACAGAAACAGCTGCTGCTCTGCCGCAGCACCGGAAATGGAACTGTTGGGAGAAAAACTGACTATCAGAGATTTAACGTTATCTTTGATAATATTTCGTCTCCTCATTTTTCGTCAACGAAAATAAAGAGAGATTTTGTCATAGTTTTTATTTAGTAAACTACATTTTGGTCTCGTCACTTTTCGTCAACGATATTGCATGATGATTTCGTTACAGTTATTGTTTACTGCGGTCGGTGCCGTCTCGTCATCGTCTCGTTTTCGTCATGGAAAAAAAGGTCGTTGACAAACATATTTCGTCATAGTTTTAGTCAACGAAATTAACACTAGTTTACCGGGAGCGGGAGCGAGAGCACTGCCCTCACCGGCTGAGTTAAATAACTAAGCTTAACAGTACATGCAAGGTATTAGCCAAGCGGCTGCTGCTAACAATCAAGCAACCAAGTCAGAACACAATGTTAAGACCAGATAATTAGCTTCTAAGAAAGAGAACAGCCCGCATAGAACCGTAGGCCATGGTTACAGTAGTAACCGCACATGCAGAGCACACAGCACCCGCAGTGAAGATGTTCTCTGCATATCATCCTAGTGCTAGGAGTCTAGTACTAGGAGCAGTAATACAACGATATAGCGCTACTGCAATCAAACCCTATGTTACCGGGAGCGGGAGCACTGCCCTCACCGGTTGAGTTAAATAATTAAGCTTAACAGCAAGGTGTTAGCCAAGCGGCTGCTGCTAACAATCAAGCGACCAAGTCAGAACACAAAGATTAAGACCAGATAATTAGCTTCTATGAAATAGAAAGTACTTACCTTACTCTCTGCATCTAAACGAAAAACGGGTTTAAAACATGACACTCTTGGCTTTCCATACTAAATTGAATGAGGGACGCAGCCAAAGCTGGGACTCAAATGCTAATGATAGCTCGGGCACAACGCCACAAGCAGAACTTTCAAAAGAGCATAAGGGCAACTTTATAGGAGAGGAAGCGGGAACACTGTCGTCACCAGAAAGTCTAAGCCAAACTAAAAATAATACGACAACCAGGACAACTTGGCTGGGAGAGGGTGCGGGGACACAGCCATCACCAGCAACAAGCTGACACAAACTTGTCTGTCAAGGCTCTGCACAGCCGGCCACAGCTCCTGGAGGACGCGTTAACGACCCGTAGCTCCGACTGTCAGTCGCGAAGCTGCACGCGGCCAGCTGCTTGCAGAGAAATCGCTCAGATCAAACGTTCAAACCTGAACGCTGTAGGCTACAAAAATGTAGCCACGGTACTCTCGCGCAGCGAGAAGATGAAAGGAACAGATCCTCTGACGACACCGGCTGATATAGCCGGTGTCACGTGGGTCAGAGGTGACTTTGTTGTTATTGGTACTCGAGCTGCGCATGCACGCGATGGACATATCCAGTGCTTAAAGCACCGCCTCTGGCGGTCAGTAGGGACGAAATAGAACCACGATTTTATGGGGCCAGAAAAACTGTGAATTAGGACCCCCTAGCCAGTACTAGGCCAAGTGGAAACGCAACCAAAAACGGGACCCGCACGGCATGCTTAAAGCGAGCTACCCGCTGCAGTGGAAACGCGCCATAACTCTCAGCAAGATTAATGCAAATAAGCATATATCCTAAATATGAATTTGTTGGTCTGATATGCATGCACCTCTTGCCCTCCAAAGCACAACCACAGCCTGCTGACATGGACTTAATCTGCATGCCAGATGTCGTTAGCTCATCCATGGTGTTTGAATCAGAATCAATTTGTCTGATTGCCCATACAATAATGCAGAGTGTTCACCATTGTAATTCCACCGAAAGACAACGGTCCCCTGAAACATTCGCAATAGTTGATTCTCCTCCTAATGCATATGGTGATTTATAGTCTTTGTCAGGGTCATAGCTCAAAAAGTAACCTGTTGCAATAAGTGCAAACCATAGTAAAAGAAGCAGTGAGCGACATTATTATGATCCTGTAATAAACAGACGTATACTATGGGAAGCAACAGCAGTTACTTAAAGCTTTAACTGTGAAATTAGAATAATTCTTCAACATGAAAATGTGTGTGTTGTTTGGTCTCTGTAGACAAGAGCTGTCATGTAATTGTGCATCAGGAATCATAATTTCAGAGGAGGGCAGCACTACTTAAAGCTGCTCTCTTAATACCATGTAAAGGATTTTAATATTGTTGCTACTCAGTAATCTCAGCTGATTTACAGCTTTAATAAACTGTCTCAGGACATTTGTCAGCAGGGTCCAACAATGATGATACAGTTTGACGTATCAGATTTATCCTTTACCTCCAGCGTGTGATAGATGTGTATTACGGAGGTTGGCGGGGGATTGAACAGCGAACAATGTGATGATAAGTCATGTGAGTAATTGTCAGTTATCCTCTGATATGTTGTGAGTTACTGAATAGCGCAAGAGGAGTGTGTCGGACACTGACTTGAATCCATAAAGAGTCTGAAGAACATATGATCGAGGTTGGATTTAGAATCTTAAAAACACAATTTCATAGATTGATCCAGCTCAATGAGTTTAATGTAAGCACTTGGTACATTTTATTTCCATTCAATTTTTTGCACTTTCTTTTTTTGTTTTTATGGTTGAAAGTCCATTTTGTATGAAAACATGATGACAGCATCCCAAAAAAGACGTCATTAAGTAACAACATTCTTTTAGACAGTTGAAGAAGCATTGATTGAAAGAGATATCCAAAATGAAAAAAAACATTACAGTCAAAAATGTACCCACTGAAGAAGCAGAGATAGTAGGCTATTTTGTTTCCATAAATGCATTTATTGTTTTGCTCTGTCCATGCGGGGGCAACACACACAGCTGTAAAGATATCGCAGACATGATATTATCTTATAAAGCTTTAATTTCCCCATAACTCTTAAAGGAAATATCTGGCGCTTTAGCTGCTAAACCTTCCAACGCAGTGAAGGTGTGGCCAAAAACAAAAAAGGTTAGATTAAAGCTGCATAGAGCCAACAGAGACAGTTGGTGTTGATGTGTGTGTTTGTAGTCACCTTTAACATAGCACATTAGTCATTTCATTAAAATAAAGATAATATCAGCTTTAGGGGATGGGGATATATTACTGGTAATAACTTTAAGACTTACTGAGTCTTTGATGGCTTAACTAAGACCATGATCACATTACAAAGGCTGACCTTTTGAGATCCAGAAGCAGAGCAATTGAACTGGAAAGTGGGAGAAGAGCTTTCCTAATCTAATTCCCCGTACTGTGCCCCAACATCTCAACACCTCCCCCACCCAGTTGCTTCAGATTAGAGATGATTGAGAACAGTGTAGTCTGACCTTTTCTTCCTCATCACTTTACCTCCTATAGTTCACCCTCAGTGTTCCACTCACAGATGTCTCTGTGCCATCAAGCTACCTTGCTGTTCAAAAACTGTTAAAGAAAACACATGAAGGAGCTGTTGTTTGACTGACACGCATCTTCATTACCACTGCCTGGAATACTCCTACCACTACAGCACCAAATCTCCCACTGAAAATAGTCCCCAACAAATACACAAATTACTCTTCCTTTGAAATACATTTCCTAGAAACAAAAATGAAAGAAGGCCTATTTATTTTTGAGTTGCTTACAAGGATTGGTAGTTAGGGTGAGAAAGGCGGGAAGTTTCGATAGAGATACTTGCTCATATTTGTATTTTCATGACAATAACTTATTATGTTGCCAGCTTTATTAGTATCATTCGATACTATATTTATAATATAAACAGAAAGTAAATGTTTGAGTAAAAATGAAAGGATTTCCAGTATTTCTTTGTGAAATGAACAAACTTTTTTTTATCATTTCGGACCGCAACTGTAATGTTGTGGTTGTTTAACGGTCTATCTTTCTTTTCTAATATCCATCAGTTTACTTATCCAAGTCACCATTTTCTTACCCTTGCATGCATCTAAAAAACATTTAATTTGACTCTCTCATTCCCAAAGTAGCTTGTTGCTTTTATTTTCATTTAGTTTGGTATGGTTTCAATAACCAACCATGCTATGTGAAGGAAAAGTATTGGAAGAAAAGCATCAAGCTATAAATTAATCATTATATCCTCCCTGATATAATGTGGACACACTCAGTAGCAGGATTTGTTTACATCAAAAAAGTACAGATGAGTTGTAAGAAAGTATTTTTTGGCTCAACCTTTGCATTTCTCTCCAGCATGACAAATAAGCAGGACATTACTTTTTACCTCCTGTATTTATTTGATACCTTAGCTATCAATACAATATGTAGGCCTGTGTTGTATTGAATTAATTGCATCTTCTCATCACATCCAATCCCCGCCTGACTCAAACATGTGAACAAGGACAGGAACAGGGTGGTCTCATTAACAGCTGAGATATATCTATACAGAAGGCGCCAAAACTCACAAGTAACCGAGTTCTATTCTCTCTTGCAAACACGCCCGTTCCTGTTGGAGAGGCATGTTTTGTTCATTGTTCAACACTAAAAGCTTGACATCTGGAAAATGTTTGTTGTTTTGAAGCTCCATGATGAGATCTGTTGACATGTTGATGGATGCGCCCAAATGTACGGTCCCATGTTCGTGTCTGTGCGACTGATGAAGCGCTGTTTGTTTTAAAAATTATTATCAGCAATCACATAAACATCAGGAGTTTATGCAAGAGGAAATTTGAGTAAAGTTCATGTGAACGTTTTGTTTGTATTTCAAATAAAAAAAAGGCTTAAGGGTATCTGCTAAACCTGTTGCAAATTCCTATAAGAAGTGAGATGTTTTGCATCACTGCTATTCTGCTGACTTGCATAATTGAAGTTGATCAAGATTGCTGGTGGGCTTTTGTGTCTTCATGTGTTTTGCATGTGTAGAAAACAATGGACCAGAAAAAAGGTTGTCCAACTGCTGGTTTGATATAAGACATGTCTTTAAGTGCAAGCATGTGTTCATTAGAAGAAGAAGGCTGTATGTGAAGATGTATTGTATTGATTCCAACTTATTCTCAGAGGAATATGGAGGTGTGATCCAAACCTCTGTTGCTAAAAAAGAATGTATGATATTAGAGAAACAAGAGACTTTAAACTCTTGCTAATATTGAGAGGCTGAGCGTGTCTCCATGATCAAATGATTAACATAATAACCTCCAGATTACTTTTGAACATTTATTGACTTCTAAAGGATATTGGAGAGAGTGTGAGATTATGTTATTCTTTAAGCGGTCATCTGCGAGCCAAGCAGAGCATAACTTCAAATACAAATAAGTGAATCGCGACTTTATGGCCCTCTGAGCTGAGTTCTTGTTAGCTGGCGTATCAGCAGACTGTGACTCTTTTAATCAATGCAAGCCTGTCAAACTGTGATTAAAAACAGTCAATAGTATCTCATCAGGTGAAGGAGGCAATTTTATAGTTTTGCAGGTATTAAGTCATCAACCAAATATTAGACTAATTACAATTTGACCTGGGGTGCAAGATTACAATTCAGGGAATCTCAAAAGTCAGTATAGGATAAATCTTTTAGTAAACATGTCTGCACAAAGGTTGCATGTCAATCCACCCATTAGGTGTTGAGTCCAACAGGTGTAACTATTCTGTATCATATTCATTATATTTACATCACAAACAGAGGATATATCCACTGTATAGAGCTCCAAGGGATGACATCATTTGCCATACAATAATGCTCCTGTGACAGGAAAACTGTGCTTAGATCCATGTTTTGATGACTAGTTTTTCAACGTTATTTTTCTCAGAAAGCTTCACATTTCAGTGTCATCCCAGCTGACTGCAATCTGCAAAAGAGACACAAACATAGGTACACTGACAGGGAAAAGAAAGTGTCAGTCAGGACAATTATTCAAATTAAACAAATGACTTAATGGAATTAGCTTTAATTCCTCAGTTACAGCAGGCGAGGTGAAAATAAACGAGCTACGGATGCCGTTGATGTAATGTTTTCTGTCTGTCCAACTGATCGGTGCATTTTTCTAACATGCAGAAGTTAATTTCTGCCTTCCTGTGTCCAGCAGCTGCTGGATAATCCCCTTGAGCTTGCGTCCTATTAAGCTTTTGAAAGCCGGTATAAACTGTCCATTTTGTAATAGCCATGTCACATCAAGGGTACAAATCTACACCGAGTACTGCCTTTCATCGGCAGTCAGGTCATGGCAGCATCATTACAAACATTTTCAGATCTATTAATTCTGCAGTGATGTTCTTGTTTTGAGCTGATCACTTCGTATCAATAGGTCATGGCTGTCTATCCTGAGGATTAAACAGGGATGTAGAAAAAGGTCCTCTATCAGTAAAGAAATAGTTTAAATCTACTGAACATTAAAATCTGAAATGTATGTGCAAATATGTTATGTGTAGACACATTTCTTTCTGTAATTCAACTATAATTTTATACATTTAATTTACCTTGGGCAGCCAACATTTGATGGATCCATTCCCATGACCTTCTGTACAGACCTACATGTCCTCGTTAACAGATTGTTGTTTGAATATATATATACGTAAATGATTACCTGCCTTAGGTTTATACAGTTCAAAATTACCAACTGGGCCAGTTAAGGCCAACAATATTTGCTTACAATCTAAACCACTGTATGTATTGCATTAAGACTTTAATTAAAAAATCTGAATATGAGGAATAATATCAAGAAGGAAATGAAATTAAATATACAAAACCATAAAGAAAATACAATAAAAAATAGTAAAAATTGCTGTTGAATTAACAATACATCTGAAATAAATGTGGACGATCCTGCAGTTTTAAGCTAATTTTTAGGCTTTTGTCATTTCAGAATTTTGAAGAACAAAATAAGCTAACAAACCCATCCATCCTGTATAAGTTACATATGAAGGTTAATACAATTTTGTGTTTTAGAGGTAGTTTAGAAATGAGTTGCATGCATAAAAAGCATTAGAAAAAAGAGCTGATCCTGAGGCAGGTTTTTGTGTGGACACAATGAACATGGGGCTAAATGGGATGGTTTGTTCCGAGATGACCCGCACATTCAGGACAAAGTCCACACACTACGTCTCGTTCTCAGCACTGTGGTAGCCCGTCACCTCAAATAAACTCACAGGTTCCCTGGTGCTTTATTGAGCTTCTTCACCTGCAGGGCTTCAAAATTATATTTACATATATTTTTTAACTGAATAGATGACCTTGCTGTTCACAACCAACATAAGGCCCTTAGTTATCTTCAGTAATAAGAGTTTATCTGTGTAGGTCACTTTTGACAATCTTTTATCTATGGGCCAAGAGTGGCGAAGTCCCTCCCCTTCCGGCAGAAAAATCATGTATTGAAGTCAATGGAGAGAGAAAGATTATCTTTTGATCCAGTTTGAATTGTGCAACGAATTACACATATGATGTTTGTCCTGAAGCACCCCCCAGGATTGCCAAAGCACCCCCTAAGCACCCCCAATAAATATGTTTTTTTTTTTCCCGAAAAATTATTATTATTATTTGTATTAAATTACATCAGAAAAATTATTGATTACATCAATGCAAATGTGAAACAAATAAATGTTTGACCAAAAACATAGAGCCAACACAGGTGATATGATTAGGCCAATGGCCAGCACCCATTAGATTGTTGACCTATCTTAAGTATTTAACTGAAGTTACACAACAGTGTTGTTGATACAGAGTTGGAGTTTATTCACACGTCACATACTACAGTGGGTAATGTTTTCAAGAAACATTGAACAGTGCTGCCACATATGTACGGTGGCCCTGAGAGGCCAGGGTGCTGCAAATAAAAGAACGCTGCAAATAAAAAAAAACGCTGCAAATAAAAAGAAACAGAAACGCCGCGCAAATAAAAACGCGGCGATGCAAATAAAAAAGCCACAACGGAAGTGAATTACCGGGGACTATTATTGCTGATGCACATGCTGTTTTTTATGCGAGAGAAGAAGAAGGCTGGGGGATCTCCAGGAAACATCTCATCGGTAAGTTTATAATGTTAAAGTTACACAGGATGTAGATAATATCTGTCGCTGCCGTATTTATGACTTTAAATGACGTTATTTTGTGTGTGGGAGCAGATTATGTGTGTAGTGTATAATGTTAGTAGAACATAGCTTTGATCAAAACTGCAGAAAGCTATTTTCAAGTTGTTTGCTTGTCTGTGAAAACTGTTTGATTCTGCTCGATTTATCCGTGCAGCTTGAACCGTTTTAAATCTAGACTACACACACACACACACACACACACACACACACACACACACACACACACACACAAACACACAGTATTCTTGCGTGTTTAACTGCCTGAGGCTTGTCTTGCCCTTGTCAGTGGGGAATGTCGTGATTAAGACACACTTGCAATCCATGTTGGGATATTCTTTGTATTAAGCCAGCGTTGAAAGTAGTACTGATTAGTCTTTCCAAATGTGTTAGTGTTATTTAAAAACTAGTGCAGTGCCCGTTCGGGGCATGGCCGTTCAGAGCTTGTGCCCGTACTAAGCGGACCGATTGTTTGGCTCCCATAATTGCTGCTCGCGTACCCGATCGGAGCGAGTAGATTCGTCAAAAAATAAAGGTTTAGGGAAAATTAATCCCAAAAAATTCTAAATGAAGGATGCACATCATCGTGCAATCCGCAAGCCACATCCGAAAGCTTAGGTCGATTATTTTTTTAAGCTGTAGTGTGGACGCTCCGTTAATGGTTAAAAATAAAGATTTGCAGACTTTTTTTCCCCTCCAAATATCCGTGTTGCAGCGGTGCCTTTTCTGTTTTAGAAATGGTTTGCTTTGGTCTTGGATGTTTCTATTACATTGAAGCTTTTATCATGGCTGAAATCAACATATATTAATCAAAATAAACTGTTTTCCACACTGATCAATGAAGGGAACTCCTGGGTCTGTTTTTCAATTGAAATCATATGCTTTCATTAAAGGTGGGGTATTTAATTCACTTCAGAAACACTTTTTGTCATATTCCATGGAATGCTCTTAACATCCCGATAGCAATGAATACATGAAATACTTTGACAACATTCAAGTTTACCCTGCCTATTGTCAACCCTGATATCCCTTCACATCTATCTGCTCTCATTAATCAACCCTGTATATTCAGTTCCCTAATGAATGCTAGGATATTCTCAGATGCCAGGCCTCAGAAGCAAACGTGACGTGATGAGTATCTCGCGGCTTGTTTTACAGTGATACTAACATGATGTCCTGTCAAGCTCAATGGAGATCATGTCCCTCCGCATCTAGAGGGTTAGTCTTCGGGCGCGGCACGTCTGCCACTCCCAGGAATACTTGACATGCAAAACTAGATCCTGTCTGCGTTGAACAATAAGCAACAGTTTATCCCACGGTGACAACATCATGGGAACTTGTTGGCATTTAGAACTCACTAAACCAGAAATGTTGAATACACATTGCGGTAACGGACATTCAACTGCCTGATTCACCTTAGAAAAAAAAGGAAAGGATAGAAGGTTTTTGTTAAGCCCCTTGATGCTAATTTGTGGTATTGAGCTATATAAATAAGCCTTGACTTGATTAGCTTTTAAATGGTGTAGATGAGAGTTAAAACCTCAACCAGGCTCATAAGGTGTGTGAAGTACAAAGAGAAAGTGGACTAAACACAACTAAGTAAATAGATGTCTTGTAAAAACTTGACTTGATCATGACTTATCTAAATAATTGCCGAAAAACAACTTTTCTTTAGTGCAGTGGTTCTCGCTCCCTCTGGCCCGGAGCCTAAGATAACTGATCTGTTTCTGCTCGAAGCGATGGCAGTCCTGTGATCTTCCTTTACGAGCTGCACCTCTACGTCAAACTCTGCTGCTTCACTCACAGCTCCACAAATTAAACATGCAAATTCAACCTATGGAGAATTCCCATAACTGTCAAGAAAAACGTGTTTCGCCTCCATCACAGGAAATGAAATATGAACACCGTGGAAGCTTTTGATTTCTGTAACACCCTGATGTGACAGATTTAAAAAATACACGTTTTGTCCAAGTGCTGCTTCACTGTGTCGTTAAAAATACTACATCTCTGGCAGCTTAAATTCAAGAGAGAAGACAAACGAGGAAGCGCTGATGACAATGAGAACAGATGTGTTTTTAATGGTTTAGGGAGAATAGTTGACATTGAAAGACAAATTGTGCTTAATAACCGTGTCGGTTTAAGTGATTACATTAGGGGGGAAAAGGACTATATAGATGAAAACAAAGCAGCTGTTCATACTGATCCGTTGTGTGGATAATTTTAAGTAAGATTAAACTTTTTTTTCTAAATTCAAAACAGTAAAACTTTCCTCAAATTTGAAATTAGAGGATATTTTAGTAGGACAAATCCAGCAGATCTATATAGATAGTCTAGTCAGAATATCTGTATAGGAGTGAAAAAAATGATCTAAAGCAGAGGTGCCCAACCATTTTTTAACCGAGAGCTACTTTTAAAGTTGCCAGTCTGCCGAGATCTACCAGTCCAAATAGAGAGGCGTAGCCATTACTGACAGCCGACTACCAGGTAAATACACACTACTTGTATAAAACTGACCTTTAATACTCCATAAAATACTGCAGATCCTTTATTTTACCTCTTTCTAATCTACACACATACAAGTGCCAAACGCACCAAACGCCTCGGACAGTCCTTTGTGCCTGTAGCCATCAGGCTGCACAACAAGGGGTTAATGATGAAAAAGAAATCAAATTAAATCACTGGTCATAAATATATACTGTTTTCACAACCCATGTTAAACTTGTCACTTTAACTTGTTATGCACTTTATAACTTAGATGATGATGAAATATGTATATATGCTGACAGTTATTTTACTCTTATTTTTATATCTCCTATTTTTATAGTCTTTTATTATTATTATCATTATTTTCTTGATTTTATGTTATTTATTTTAGATTTTAGATTTTATTGATCTGTGTGAATCTTTGCTGTACTATTTTTCACGCTTACCCTGTTGCTGCTTTTGTACAACTGAATTTCCCCTCGGGGATTAATAAAGGTTCATCTTATCTTATCTTATCTTATCTTATCTTAAGTCAGTGTGAGAAAAAGTTTTTAGAGAGTACTTGTCCATGGACAAGTGAGTTTGGCAATTTACTTGTCCGAATACATTTTTCACTTGTCCAGAATTGACAAAAATTGGGGCCACTGGAATCTTCTTCCTCATCGTATTTTTTACATTTTCCCACAGTTTTTACAACACCGCTAACGTAAGTGAGCGGTAACATTTTACTGCATCACACATAGGGTTGGGTATCGTTTGGATTTTAACGATTCCGGTTCTGCTTTTCGATTCTGGTTATTTTCGGTTCTCGATTCCGGTTCTTTGAGAGGGTAAATCAGTCCCATGACAAACTGGGAGAAAAATATATTTATGAAAACATTAAGTCAAATCTGTATTCCTATTTACAAATCACTTCATACTGTTGAATTTCTTACGGTTATTGAATACAATTATATAAAAATAATCTCTGCATTGTTTAGTTAGTTCTAAGTGGTGCAGTTTGAGAATGTACAAAGACTCCAGCTCATTCAAAACTCTGCAGCTAGACTACTGACTAATACCAAAAGGAGGGAACACGTTAGTCCTGTCTTAGCTACTCTACACTGGCTTCCTGTAACTTTTAGAATTGATTTTAAGGTACTTCTCCTCATATACAAGGCTCTAAAAATGGACAAGGACCCAGCTACATTGCTGACTCTCTAATGAACTACACACCTGCCAGAACACTGCGATCATCAGATGCAGGTCTATTAGAGGTCACCAGAAAGAGTCATAAAAGAAGATCGGTGATGCAGCCTTTGTAAACTACGCCCCAAAACTGTGGAACATGTTACCCAACAATATTAGGGAAGCCAATACATTAGGCATTTTTAAAAGGCAGCTTAAAACCTATCTTTACCAAAGCATTTGACTGATTTTACACTATTATACTGCACTATTCTCTGTGATTGACATTGCACTATTTCTCTGTTTTATTCCCCATGTTTTTATTTTTAATTATTTTATCCCACTTTATGCTTTGCTCTTGCTGCTTGTTTTACACTGATTTTATGTCTTGTTTTTTACTGATGTAAAGCACTTTGAACTGCAATCCCCTGTATGAAAGGTGCTATACAAATAAAGTTATTATTATTATTATTATTATATTTATAGCCTATAGGCCTAGCGCTTTTCTACAACTCAAAGACACTTGCACGCTTACACATGTCCTGCAATACACATGCTGCAGCTGCCCAGCTACTCACTGTTTGTAAAAGTTAATAAATAGTATAAATAGCATTTCAATAATGTACTTTCTATACCCTGCTTCATAAACAATACTGACATCCCTGTGCTCCTCCGAGCCTGGGGGTCCGGGGATGTGAGGACAGCGCGAGGACACAGACAGGGAGGCTGCTTCACTTCATAAAGGAAATGGTGGTCAATATTAACAACACAGGAGCTAAAACGCTTAATAACCTTCATTACGTGTTAGAGAGAGAACATAAGAACGTTTGACAAAGATGAGGCTGTTAACGGGCAGCAGATCCGCTGTGTGTAGAAAGAGAGAGAGAGAGACGCTGAGCTGCACCATGCAGCGATCAGCTGATACGGAGCATAGAGAGAGCTGCAGTCCGCGGGGCTCGGCCTCCTGTCCTCACAACTCTTATTAATCCCGGTACCGGACAATTGTTATTTGTTCCTACTCGGAACCGAGTTTTGCTTCCCAACCCTGCCACGGTGCTACACTTCCCGCCCCGCCCCCGTCTAACTGTACAGAAAGCGGCGAGATGCATTTCCTTAGGAATCGACAAGCAGAACCGAAACTAACATTTATAAACGAACAATGGCGGACACGGACAATTTGCGAATGAGTTCTGCCTTTTGTAAACTGAATGTATCAATAATTTGTCAATAAATCGGGGCGAAAAACGTCACTTGTCCGCCGGACAAGTCAATTGAAAGATCTACTTGTCCGATATTGTAAATAACACGTCCCGGACGGTGGGACGTGTACTTTTTCGCACACTGCCTACCCATAGGCTAAATTACTTTGTGACACTTGAGTGACTTCCTGTTAGCTGGAGCCCCTCATAATTTGCTAACAGCAAAGTGACAAATGGATAGTTTTTTAGTCCTTAAACGTCGACACTCAATCAAAACCAACTGAAAGCGAGAGGGATTCTGCACATAATAGGCCTCGTCGTGAGTACAAGTAGCTTACTTCACTGCGGTCAAGCCAGCCTCCACTTGGGAAAACACAGTCAAGCCAGCCCGCACGTGATATTGGGGTGCGCGAATATTAGAAGCATTACGGTAAAATCCCAGCACTTACTCGGTCAATAACAAAAGCACCTATAAAAACAAACCAAACATATTAAATTAAGAAATATGTACTATATAATGTGATGAATAATTATTTAAAACAAACTACGTATAACTACCACGAGTAAATGTAAAATGTAAGGAGTTTCAAAATAAAAGTCCTTTGAAATCTCATATTGAAATCTCATATATGAGCTATCAGCCCTGTGTTTAGATAAGAATAAAACGAAATCTCTCCCTGATGCAAGACTCATCTCACTGTAGGATGATAGAAGGACACCCCATCTACTCACCCAGAAAAAAATCAGGACATTCTGATGTGGAGTTTCAAAATAAAAGACCTTTGAAATCCCATATATGAGCTATCAGCCCTGTGTTTAGATAAGAATAAAACGAAATCTCTCCCTGATGCAAGACTCATCTCACTGCAGGGTGATAGAAGGACAGCCCATCTACTCACCCAGAAAAAATCAGGACATTCTGATGTGGAGTTACAAAATAAAAGACCTTTGAAATCCCATATATGAGCTATCATCCCCGTGTTTAGATAAGAATAAAACGAAATCTCTCCCTGATGCAAGACTCATCTCACTGCAGGGTGATCGAAGGACACCCCATCTACTCACCCAGAAAAAATCAGGACATTCTGATGTGGAGTTTCAAAATAAAAGACCTTTGAAATCTCATATATGAGCAATCAGCCCTGTGTTTAGATAAGAATAAAACGAAATATCTCCCTGATGCAAGACTCATCTCACTGCAGGGTGATAGAAGGACAGCCCATCTACTCACCCAGAAAAAATCAGGACATTCTGATGTGGAGTTACAAAATAAAAGACCTTTGAAATCCCATATATGAGCTATCAGCCCCGTGTTTAGATAAGAATAAAACGAAATCTCTCCCTGATGCAAGACTCATCCCACTGCAGGGTGATCGAAGGACACCCCATCTACTCACCCAGAAAAAATCAGGACATTCTGATGTGGAGTTTCAAAATAAAAGACCTTTGAAATCTCATATATGAGCTATCAGCCCTGTGTTTAGATAAGAATAAAACGAAATCTCTCCCTGATGCAAGACTCATCTCACTGCAGGGTGATAGAAGGACAGCCCATCTACTCACCCAGAAAAAATCAGGACATTCTGATGTGGAGTTACAAAATAAAAGACCTTTGAAATCCCATATATGAGCTATCAGCCCCGTGTTTAGATAAGAATAAAACGAAATCTCTCCCTGATGCAAGACTCATCTCACTGCAGGGTGATCGAAGGACACCCCATCTACTCACACAGAAAAAATCAGGACATTCTGATGTGGAGTTTCAAAATAAAAGACCTTTGAAATCTCATATATGAGCTATCAGCCCTGTGTTTAGATAAGAATAAAACGAAATCTCTCCATGATGCAAGACTCATCTCACTGCAGGGTGATAGAAGGACAGCCCATCTACTCACCCAGAAAAAATCAGGACATTCTGATGTGGAGTTTCAAAATAAAAGACCTTTGAAATCTCATATATGAGCTATCAGCCCTGTGTTTAGATAAGAATAAAACGAAATCTCTCCCTGATGCAAGACTCATCTCACTGCAGGGTGATAGAAGGACACCCCATCTACGCACCCAGAAAAAATCAGGACATTCTGATGTGGAGTTTCAAAATAAAAGACCTTTGAATTCCCATATATGAGCTATCAGCCCTGTGTTTAGATAAGAATAAAACGAAATCTCTCCCTGATGCAAGACTCATCTCACTGCAGGGTGATAGAAGGACACCCCATCTACTCACCCAGAAAAAAGCAGGACATTCTGATGTGGAGTTTCAAAATAAAAGACCTTTGAAATCCCATATATGAGCTATCAGCCCCGTGTTTAGATAAGAATAAAACGAAATCTCTCCCTGATGCAAGACTCATCTCACTGCAGGGTGATAGAAGGACAGCCCATCTACTCACCCAGAAAAAATCTTATCTAAACACAGGGCTGATAGCTCATATATGAGATTTCAATATGAGATTTCAAAGGACTTTTATTTTTACTTTTACTCGTGGTAGTTATACGTAGTTTGTTTTAAATAATTATTGATCACATTATATAGTACATATTTCTTAATTTAATATGTTTGGTTTGTTTTTATAGGTGCTTTTGTTATTGACCGAATAAGCGCTGGGATTTTACCGTAATGCTTCTAATATTCGCGCACCCCAATATCACGTGCGGGCTGGCTTGACTGTGTTTTCCCAAGTGGAGGCTGGCTTGACCGCAGTCTTACTTCTGGGTCTCTGTGTTTCATTCAAGCTCTGCTCTGCGTGCGTGCGTGTGCGTGTGTGTGTGTGTGTGTGTGTGTGTGTGTGTGTGTGTGTGTGTGTGTGTGTGTGTGTGTGTGTGTGTGTGTGTGTGGCACAAGCCATTTTGTGTGCGTGCGAGAGAGAGAGCTCACCTCACGCACCAGTGGGTATCTACCGGAGATCGTTGTGGTTAGCATCTGGTGCTAGCTAGCCAAGCTAACGGATATAGGCTAAGGAGCTTTTTCAAAAACAAGGTGGAGGGAGAACTCTCTCCTGTCAGACTGAGAGTCTCAGATAACCTCAGCTCAGGTGAAGTAAAGGACTCTCAGTGTTAGATAGTTAACTTTAGTCTAGTTATCTCAGTGAGTCTCAAACGGTTTGTTTTAAAAGGGGAGTGATTTTTAAAATATCTATAAAGAAATAGAAAATCTGTTTACAGTTCTGTTTCATAATATGTTGAGTGATACTGTATATCCATATATCTCTTCATTTTGCTCTCAAAGTGCACCAGATTGATGCTTTTAACTTCAATATTTAAAAAAAAATCTTCCACTAGAGGAGGTGAGGACCCTCATAGAGGAGGTGAGGTCCACTCCCCACTTGTAAAAATAGCACTTTACCCCTGCTTACACCTATATGCCGTGAGCTGATTACCGAGCCTTCATTGTAACAGTCCTGTACACTGTGTGTGCGTGTGGGGAGTGTTGCAAAATATAACCTGAAGAGTCAGTGTCAGTGCCTCACCAGCCATGAACCTCACTGCAGAAGCTTATATATAGACATCTAAGTTGTTTCTGCCCCACCACTTTTGTACATATAGAAACGCCACTGGGCGTGAGGCCTATGTGTTTGTGCATCGGAGGACAGCATTTCAGCTGGGATTTTGTGACAGCGGACATTTCTTTTCCCCTCCTCGGAGCAGATTTTTTGTGTGCTCATGGACTCTTAGTGGACGTTAAGAATAGGCGTTTGGTTGATGCCTTAACGTTTTCTTCCCTCGTGTGCACACTTGGCAGCGCAACGTACGACGGGCTGTCGGGCTCGCTGTCGGGGGCAGACACGTTTCTCAGACTGTTGGCCGAGTTTCCAGACCTGTCGCTGCCCACCTTCTCTGCGCTTACCACTAAGCATGGCGTGGAGCACCACGTCACTACCGAGGGGCCTCCTGTCTACGCCAGGGCCCGGCGGTTGAACCCTTCTAAGCTGGCTGTGGCGAGGAGGCGGAGTTCGCAACCATGGAGCGCCTGGGCATTGTCCGCCGCTCCGACAGTCCTTGGGCTTCCCCCCTGCACGTCGTCCCCAAACCGAACGGCGGGTTCCGCCCGTGCGGGGATTACCGCCGACTCAACAACGCCACTACGCCTGACCGCTATCCGGTGCCGCACATTCAGGACTTTTCGGCGCATCTGGCCGGTACGGGAGTGTTTTCCAAGGTGGACCTGGTGCGTGGATACCACCAGGTGCCCATGCACCCCCTGGACATTCCCAAGACAGCAGTGATAACACCTTTTGGACTTTTGAGTTCCTGCGGATGCCTTTTGGACTCAAGAATGCCGCTCAGACGTTCCAGCGCCTGATGGATTCGGTGCTGCGGGACCTGCCGTTTGTGTTTGTCTACCTCGACGACATACTCGTCGCCAGCGCTTCAGTGCAGGAGCACCTGTCCCTCCTCCGAGCCCTTTTCACGCGGCTCAACGAACACGGATTAATCATCAATCCTGCAAAGTGCCAGTTCGGGGTGTCTGACATTGATCTCCTGGGGCACTGTGTCTCCTGGGGCACCGCGTCACCAAGGGCGGTGCGGCACCTCTGCCAGCAAAAGTGGAGGCTGTTGAGGCTTTTCCTCGCCCGCTCACAGCCCGGTCGCTCCGTGAGTTTCTGGGGATGGTGACCTTCTACCACCGTTTCATCGCCGACCGAGAGCTCCTTGGACTTTATTTGGCCGTGCGGCACTTCCGTTTCATGCTGGAAGGCCGTGAATTTACGGTGTTTGTTGACCACAAGCCGCTCACCTTCGCCATGTCAAAAGTGGCGGAGCCTTGGTCGGCACGTCAGCAGCGGCAGAGCTGTCCTACATATCAGAGTTCACTACGGACATTAAGCACGTGGCTGGCAAGTCGAACCTGGTTGCTGAATCGTCATTGGTGCCGGACTATACTCGCATGGCTGCGGACCAGGTCACAGATCCCGGCGTCCAGGCTCTGAAGGTGGAGGGTGCGGTGCTGCGCTTGGAGGACGTGGTGTTCGGCGACGCGAGCGTTACCCTCCTGTGTGACATCTCCACGGGCCAGTCGCGGCCAGTCGTTCCCGCCAGCTGGAGGCGCTCTGTGTTCAAGGTGATGCACGGACTGTCACACCCCGGTGTTAAGCCTTCGGTGTGCTTGATGGCCGCGAAGTTTGTCTGGCATGGGATGAAGAAGGACGTGAGGACTTGGGCTGGTGAGTGCGTGGCTGGTGAGTGCGTGGCTTGTCAGCACGCTAAGGTGCACCGCCACACGAAGGCCCCTTTGGAGCGGTTCCTGGTGCCTGAGGACCTGGTTGGTCCATTGCCCTCCTCTCAGGGGTTTTCCTACCTCCTCACCATGGCGGACAGGACGACCCGTTGGCCCGAGGCGGTTCCGCTCGTTTTGACGTCGGCCGCAGACGCAACGTGGGTGTGTTGTTTTGGCACCCCGTCGGACATTTCCTCAGACAGGGGCTCTCAGTTCACTTCCGAACTCTGGAACGCCGTGGCAGGCGGTTTGGGGGTTAAGCTGCACAGGACTACCGCTCACCACCCTCAGGCTAACGGCCTCTGCGAGCGCTTCCGTCGCTCCATGAAGGCGGCCCTCAAGGCCGGCCTTACGGACGGTAACTGGGTCGACAAGCCGCCCTGGCTGATGCTGGGCCTGAGGACCGCACCTAAGGAAGATCTGCAGTGCTCTACAGCGGAGATGGTCTACGGTCAGCCGTTGAGAGTTCCAGGGGATTTCCTCCCAAATGCATCAGCTCCCTGCTCTGCCACGGCCCAGCGGGTTTTCCTACGAGACGCAGCGGAGGCTTTTGCTCCAGTTCCGACTTCGCAGCACGGTGCGCCAGGGTCCCAAGTTCCCGTGGAGCTACGCTCGGCTGGGCACGTCTTCATACGGCACGACGCACACAGAGGCCCCCTGCAGCCCCCTTACGATGGACCTTTCCGGGTCTTGGAGTACGGTGACAAGCACCTGGTGGTCGACATGGGCGGCAAGGCTGAGCACGTCTCGATTGACCGGGTGAAGGCTGCTCATTTGGACGTGGACCGGCCGGTGGTGCTGGCTCGACCGCCGAGACGGGGCCACCCTCCGGCTTTGATTACTGTCTGGGGGTGTGGACCTGTTGTTCCGATCTCTCCTCTGACGCGGGCCTCACAGGCGGAGGTCGCTATGCCGGCGGTGCGCAGGACTCGTGGGGGAAGGCGTGTGTTTCCTCCCCGCCATACGGATTTTGTTTACCTGTGAATTCTGGGGGGGCTTGTGTGGTGACACCATGGACCATAATTCACCTTGCTTGTTGTGTTGCTACACGGACCCTTTAGTGCACGGCCCGCGAGACAATTTGGTACGGCCCTCGAGGTAATTTATAAACACACGCAAAAAAGAAAAATATTAGAGAAATCTAGACCGCAAAAAAATTAAACAAGCGAGTGCCTGTTTTTCCTGGCCAATGTCAGGGTCCTTGAACACAACACGAGCCTAACGTGTCATCGCGTGGTATATGTCTCGTCTGACCAGTGTTGCCAACTTGGCGACTTTGTCGTTAAATTTGGCGGATTTCCAAACCCTCCGGCGACTTATTTGTGTCAAAAGCGACTAACAACTATTCTAACGATTTATAATGGTGTTATTAGCGACTTTTCTGGTGTTTGGCGACTCACGTATTGTTCTGCAGTTAACGAGCTGCCGTGAGCCCCGCCTCCCTCCCATAGTACTCACAGGCGCTCAGACTGACAGTTGCCTCGCCGCAGCAGAGCTGCTGCTGCAGTCAGAGCAGAGAGGAGACAACCACACTCCCCCGCGTCGAGACTGCAAATGAATTGCGCATGCGCCAACTGCCAAGCCGTCCTGGTTTTGAGCGGGATTTAAATGTAAAATGTAAATGTTTCTTCACTCACTTTCACACTATAATACATTCTGAGTTATGTTCTGCTTAAGACGGGAAAGCAAAAAAGTAATTTTACATTGCAGAATAGAGACATTTCTGATCTACTGTCGTCTGTATTTAACTCCGGTGGTTTCAAGTTTTGATCCTTGAAGGGTTGGGAACGTTTTTTGTACTCCCCTCTACCATGCTCTCTTCTACAGCCGCCATTACATGATATGCAAATTAGGCGATTGAAGAAACACACTCCTCAATGTCAGTCTTGGTACTTTATTGACAAAGATGACGACACCCTGAAACAGAGCAATGCCGCAGGATAAGCTGACAAAGTATTACATATATGCATGTCATGACCAATACACATATATTCAATTACATATATTAAAGACACACTAAACAGTAGTGGAAACAGTCTTACATGAGTGAGTGGATGAACGTCTCAACTCGAGGTGGAGTGAATGAACAACATGTTAACTAAAATGGCCGCTAGGCACTACCGGGTCAAAGCACGGCATATCCGGGCAGCGACAGCATTGACGCTGCCCTCTTGTGGCCGGCGATAAACTCTTCAGCGATGACGTCATTTAGCGACTTCTGGCGACTTTTTGGACAGCCAATAGCTACTTTCCTTACTAAGGAGTTGGCAACACTGCGTCTGACAGGGGTTTAGTTCTGACGGAGAGCACCAGAACACCGCTCCGCCACTTCAGAAATTGCAGTACCCATAAGGAGCCGTTCACATGCCACAGTTTTTGCATGGCTGTGTCTTTAGTTGAAAGCCCAGTGGCGATCTGTTCATCTGTCATACAGTCAATAACTTTGTTGTTATTAGCATCTGGTTAACTAGCTATGCTAACGAATATATAAGAAGCTTTTTCTACAACCAGTGAGGTAAAGGCACATCTTTATATGATCATTATAGTTATAAAAAAACAAGAGAATAAAGTAAACAGGTATAAAATACTATATGACAGTAAATAACAGTTGTTATTAATAAACAAGAATACAGTTTGAAAGGGGAGTGATTTGTAAAATATCCATAAAGAAAAATCAATCTGCTTACAGTTCTGTTTCATATGGATGTTGAGAGATGTATCCATAGATCTCCTCATGATGCTCTCAAAGTGCACCAGATTGATGCTTTTAACTTCAACATTTAGAGGAGGTTAGGTCCCCCCCACTTAAATCATGTCCACATGGATAGGAAACTAAATACTTTTGCACACATCTTGTGTCCATATCTTTCTGTTTTGGTGGTCATGCCACAACCGTGCACGTGCACAGCTATTTGTTTCTTCTCTGTTTTCCGGTTGTTGCCTGTTTTGAATGACGAATACACACTACTGCCGCCTGCTGGCAAGGAGAGTTATTGCCACTCACGCATGCGCAGTTCGTACGTGCTCGGCTGAAGTCTTTGCGGTGTCTGGTTCCAGTGCAACACATGGCCAACACGCAGGAGAACACGCCGACGCAACAGCGTGAGCAGAGACTGCGCAAAATATACAGATAGCAGGAGACAGAGGACAGCCATTGTCAGGTAGGAAAACATTCAGGATCTGGATCAGTATTATTTTAATGGAAACTGAACTAAAGAGAACATTTTAAACTTTAGCAGTCTGCGTGATCTGCCTGCAGGGAGGGGCGGGCCGGCCCTGCGAGTAAAGTAACGAGTAAAGTAACGAGTTACTTTATGTAGAGAGTAACGAAGTAGTGTATATAATATGTAATATATTACTTTTTTTTAGTAACGACCCCATCTCTGTTTGTAGCTTACAAAACAGTGATTCTAATAATACTAGTTTGGATTCCTTGACATTTGAACTCAAGACAGTATCCAAAAAATACATCATATAATTTTAGTTAATATTTTATCTCAGAAACACACTTTTGCTGATATCTTATGCGAGAAATTCAAACGTGGCTCCTTTTTTTTTTTCTCAGCGATCTTACCATCTAACTGCGCATGTGCAGAGTGAGTTTCATAACTCTAGCTTGTTTGTGATTGGAGATATTGAAGGTGTTACAACCGACCCGTGTTACAACTGTCCCTGGTCTCCCCTACATTATTGAAAAAGTTTGAGAATCACTGGACTAGAGTGCTGACGGAGAGCACCGGAACGTCGCTCCAGCTCTTCAAATATTGCAGTACCCATAAGGAGCCGAACACATGCCGCAGTGTTTGCGTGGCTGTGTCTTTAGTTGTAAGCACAGTGGTGATCTGTTGTTATTAGCATCTGGTTAGCTAGCTATGCTAACGAATTTAAAGAGCTTTTCTACAACCAGGTGGAAGAGAGCTATCTCCTGAGAGGCTCAAATAACCTCAGCTCAGTGAGGTTAAGGCACACCTTGATATGATCATTATAGTTATTGAGACATTAGAGACTAAATGAAAAACAGGAATAAAATACTATGACAGTGACAAAAAAGTTGTTAAAAATAACAAGAATAGAGTTTAAAAGGGGAGTGATTTCTAAAATATCCAAAAAGAAAAATCTGCTTACAATTCTGTTTCAAATGGGTGTTGAAAGATGTACCCATAGATCTCTTCATGTTGCTCTCAAAGTGCATCAGATTGATGCTTTTAACTTCAATATTAAAAAAAAAAAAATCTTCCCGGGGGAGCATGCCCCCGTATGAAGGTAGATATGGTGCAAAATGTGAGAGCGTGACAACGGTTCGTGTCGCTACCAGTCCGCTGACATGGCGCATCAATCAACGGTAAATGTTGTCCATTACTTGCCCAGTATTACTTTGAATATTATTATTGTGATTGAGGATTAAATCCGCTTTGAAGACCACCGTTTTATATCGTGCAGTTTAGCGGCAAAATAACGTCAGTCAGCCAGCTAACGCTAGCTTTGTTGAGTTTATGCTAGCTAAACAAGTAGTGGTTGTAGTCTATACAGCAGTAATTCATATATTATAGCCTACTGCTTTGGCACTAACGGTTGATAACCGTTTATGAAAATAAAACCAATTGAACTGTACTGAAATAATGACAAGTTTTATCATTGTCTTGGGCTCCTGCTGTGTTTTTAAAGCCTTTGTAAATTATCCATGCTATTTTCTATTTAGAACGAAGACTTCATAATCTTAAAATCCCTTAACGTTTGTATGCAATTGTGCTAAATTGAACTCTGGAATCAAGCAAATATTAATATGTTTGCATGACATTAGTTATTTATATTTTGCCATCACTGAACTATACGTTTAATACATTTAAGTCAAGCTAAGGTACATGTGTTACATGTGTACAGCTAGTTAGTGCTCTTACCGATGCCTCCTCCAAACAGCATAATAACCAGACTGTATCATTAAAACTAAGTACCAGTTCTAGATCCTTGACTTTAGACAAACAATTCAAAAGACAACATGTATTTAAAGACCAATCTTTAGGGAGAAACCTCAGTGTGATGGACATCCTGTCTGTTGGTTTGGAGAGGACTGAGGGTCTTTCCTCAGAGAGGAGGACCAGGGCTGATGAAGGAGCCCATGCTGGGCAAAGCTGATACCAACTGCACAGGCCTAGTCTGTCACGTTATTTGACTAAATGTGTTTACTTATACATTTAATAGGTTTACACCTTCTGTCCATATGTGCTTTTTATTTAAAACATTTGATTAACTTTTGGTTCACATTTCAATAAATTGTATTTGTATCCTTTTGTCCATTATTCTTACTGAAAATGTTAGATTACACATTCACATCTGACTGAAGATTGGCCCCATTTATTTGTGACGTTGCAAACTCTGTGGTACAAGGCACAAGTGATGTGAAGCTCATAAAGTGAGGCAACTAGAAATAATCAGCTGATGGAGTGTAGATGTGGAAATAGGTGCATTCGTTCAGCTGACTATGTTTTTCGCCACACTTTATAAGCCTGACTATAACCACCCCTTCTCTGAGGTGCAGGCAGCGTCACAAACAAATGATGGTCATGATAGACTACAAAAATATTCGGTGTGCAGATCTTTGTTTTCACAATAAAAGTAGTTTCTTAGTGAATGTCCTGTACTGGTCTTAAAATCTCATAACATCAGCTTTTAATGTTCCTCTTGGATGTTCTTCTTGACCCTCAGAGAAGGAGAAGATGTCGTGTCTTTCGGGCATGTCCTTTCCTAACAAAAATTACAGGAAACATAAAACATTATTGCAGAACAAGTGTGTTATTTATGAAAGAGGTGTGTTTGTGTGTTATGGGGCTGTTGATATAATTATTTTTTAATTGTAATAAGATTATGAATGAACAGTATGAAATTCATCAACATTGAAATATATGTTATTATCAAAATAATATTTAACTGTTATCAAAACGTAGTGCAACTGTAGAAGCTTGCTCTGTTGTCTCCAGGGTTGGGTTGTAACGGAATACATGTAACGGCGTTACGTAATCAGAATACAAAAATCAAGTAACTGTATTCAGCTCGTGTTACATTTGAAAAACGAGTAATCTGATTACAGTTACTTTCGTAAACCTGAAGTGAATACATTTTGGATTACTTATTGGAATTATTGGTGGAAGGATTTCTTCTCAACATGTAATATTCATTACTAGTAGGTACAGTCGATTCTTTTTAAGACAAGTATTTGGATTACTTTCAGAGCCATGTAATCAGTAATCAGTAACTGATTACATTTACAAAGTAACCCTCCCAACCCTGGTTGTCTCACTGAAAGAATAACTTTTACCACGTTTTTTACAGACAATATTGAGAGATAAATAGTAGCAGTTCTCACTATGTGTTAAATATCTTTGCCTTCAATACATTAAATTAGAAAGCTGACAAAGTCATGTTGCTTGTTAACATCTAAATGTGACTTTTTGCATGGAAAAAACCCTCAACTTAACTGATGTGTAGGTGATCTAGTATTTAGTATTGTTTAATGGAATGTATATCAGTGTATTAAAGTCACTACTTCATTCATTTAAACCAATATCTTTCTTGATTCTTTGTACAGTATGAAAAAAGAGTCTGTGCTGAAGTTCACTGCTGTGAGGAGTCCAGTTCTGTCTCTCACTCTCTGGTCCAGCCTGTCTGCATCACCTGGACACTTTAAACAAACAGATATATATGTAAAGTACCATGTGTACAAACAATATAACTGATTCTCTTCTGTTGAACATGTTGGATTGTGTATTGTCCGAGTCAGGGTCCTTTTTATTTTACTGTAACTTTAGAAATTGTGTTACCAATGCTTACTGTTTATTTGATATCAATTTGTAATACAATTAATAAAAACAACAAGGTTTGGGTTCGTTCTTCAGATGACTGTGACGTTAACTTGTAAGCTCAATAATGAACTCCAGCTCAACCAACCATATTGTAATATCTAAGTAATCATCTTGAAATATGACATTAATAATTGTAATATACACACATCTTATTGTGAGGTTGATTTCACATACACTACTTCGACGTTAGCTAAATAGAAAATAGCATGGATAATTTACAAAGGCTTTAAAAACACAGCAGGAGCCCAAGACAATTATAAAACGTGTCATTATTTCAGTACAGTTCAATTGGTTTTATTTTCATAAACGGTTATCAACCGTTAGTGCCAAAGCAGTAGGCTATAATATATAAATTACTGCTGTATAGACTACAACCACTACTTGTTTAGCTAGCATAAACTCAACAAAGCTAGCGTTAGCTGGCTGACTGACGTTATTTCGCCGCTAAACTGCACGATATAAAACGGTGGTCTTCAAAGCGGATTTAATCCCCAATCACAATAATAATATTCAAAGTAATACTGGGCAAGTAATGGGCAAAACTTACCGTTGATTGATGCGCCATGTCAGCGGACTGGTAGCGACCTATTATACATCCATGGTAGCGACACGAACCGTTAGCGAACAGTTAGCCCCGCTGTCATCCGGTTCGACCTGACTGTGACTGTGACTGAGCCAAGCCTCGTTGTTCTGATAGCTCCGCCCCTTCGCTCCAACCCCCCTCCCTCCCCCCACATCTACAGGTGAAAATTACTTTTGCGACACATTTATCGCAAGAAGTGTAGCAAAAGTCAAGACCGCAGATTCGTCGATTTATACTGCCACAGAGCAGATTCGTCAAGTTGTAATGACTGATTTGAGAGGTTGTAATAAATAAAGTTGCAGTTGTAATGGAAAATATATTTAAAAAATATGTATTTTTCTGCAAGTGAACATTTCATCTCCAAGTTCATTTTTTTTCTACAAGCTACAACCTTTTTTTTTTCTTCTGTGACTTCAAATTTGGTTCACAGTTACGTGGATAATTTTTACAAGTGTAAATTTGATTCACAGTTACGTGGATATTTTATACAAGTGTACATTTGGTTCACAGTTACGTGGATATTTTATACAAGTGTAAATGTAAGCACACAAACTCAGATTTTTTTCCTGCAAGTGCTCACATCAGGTTTTACACGCTCTCACATTTTGCACCATATCTACCTTCATACCCCCGGACCCCCCTAGAGGAGGTTAGGTCCCCCCCACTTAAATCATGTTCACATGGACACTAAATACATTTGCACACATCTTGTGTCCATATCTTTCTGTTTTGGTGGTCATGCCACGTGCACGTGCATGCATGCGTGAGTCACGGTGAGATATCTGGATTAAGAGGTTGCTTTTTCTTTGCACAGCATGAAAGAAAGGCGAAATGAATGGGCTGTGATTTTAGTTTTTTTAAGCAGAGGTTGAGTTCAATAATGTGTACGGCCCTCGGAGGATGTTGTAAAAATTGAAAGGAAAAAGGTTCCCCACACTTGCTGTAAATAATAATAAAAACCCTTGATTTATAACTTAACATCTCTGTCTCCTATTGATCTGAGTATATTATAAAGAATAGCCAGTTAATTGAAGCATTATAGCACAGGCCTTTGTCAGATGGTATATTACGCTGTTTTTTTTCTGCTTCGAATAGTTCTCTCTTTTTTCACCATACCTGTGTTTGCATCACTGTGTAATGCTAACTAACGTGCTAGCTACTTGCTAGGTAGCTAACTTGATCCAGCCACGCCAGAGGCCTGTACTACGAAGCAGGATTTTCGCTTAGCCGGCTAACTTCAGGGAAAACTCAGGGTTTCCGGTCCTACGACGCTGGTTCTCTTTTTAGCGGGCATGGTAACTTATGCTGTGTGGCTAACCTGCCCCGGAGCAGGTTAGGTTGCAGGCTAAGAGATCAACTCAGTGAAAGCACTGCTTGCTGACCAATCAGAGTTCAGTGTGCGGAGTTTAAAGCGATCAAGTCATACAGGAGAAAGGAAATACAGAAAAACTGCCGTTGCAGGAAAGACGGCCGGCAAAGATCACCGACTGTGAACGTGAACATTAATAGAATATCACCTCTCATCTTCAGAGCAATCTGACTATTATAACATTAGCGTTAAGAAAGCTTAATTAAATATCTGCCACAACATAAGTAACCGGATCAAAGTAACAGTACAGTCCACGCGGCATATCACATCATAATGTATCATATATTTCCTTATCTGAGTCAGCTTCTTGAGCCGTATTTGGCCGTGCAACACACAGTGTCACATACTGTATGCAGAAGTATTATTTTAAGCAACACATTAAGTTGACGAAACACTTGAGTCAAATGTAGATGGAAGTAGATGACCGGAAGTAGATGGGCGTGACTTCGCCAACTCTATAGAGTGGCGAAGTCACGCCCATCTACTTCCGGTCCATGGGACCTTATTTCGGAAAAATAATGTATTGAAGTCAATGGAGAGAGAAAACTTATCTTTCGATCCCGTTTGAATTGTGCCATGAATTACACATATTATGTTTGTCAATCTTAAAAAATAATTTCCATGTCAAAAAAGTCACAGTTTGTCGTAAAACTTTTGATATATAAGACTATGAAAAATACGCAACTAGAAAGACTAATCCCAGAGTAAGTAAGTAAGTGATGTCACAATTGTTTTCTTCCACTAAGACATAGCTAAGATCAGCGCCATATAGATATAATCTATCTATATGGCGCTGGCTAAGATAAGATAACTTTAACAAGATGCCTGTGTGCTTAGTACCAGGTTGTTATCATACCAGCAATGGGTCTTGCTTGTTCTTTCGCTTCCCGTCTGATGAAAGGACCAGGAGTGGCTGGATCAAGTTAGGTACCTAGCTAGTAGCTAGCACGTTAGTTAGCATTACAGCCATGTCATTTGTATTAGCCTTAATATGAAGTAACATTAAGTAACCCAAAATGTTAAACAGTAAGAGTAGTAGTCATATTTCGTGAACCCTTTGAAGAGTACTGTCACCGGTGGGATCATTCTATAATACACAATTTAAGCCTCTCTGAAGAACCAGCACCTTACCGTGGTAGAGAGGTTTGTGTGCCCTGATGAACCTGGGGGCTGTGTTGTCTGGAACCTTGTGCTCCTGGTAGGGTCTCCCATGGCAAATTGGTCTCAGGCAAGGGGCCAGACTAAGATTGGTTCAAAAGACCTCATGAAAGACGACACAGGAAGTGAGGATACCCGGCCCGGAGGAAGCCCGGGGTCCCCTTCTGGAGCCAGGCCCAGAAGGAAATCCCCGGTTGGGTGCTTCGTTGTTGGAGTTTACCCCAGTGGACGAGAGGGTCGCCTCCCTACGCCTGCGGGTTATGGGGGGGAAAACTCTGACTGTTGTGTGTGCTTATGCACCCAACAGCAGTTCAGAGTATACGGCCTTCTTGGAGACCCTGGAAAGAGTCCTGTATGGGGCTCCTGAAGGGGACTCTTTAGTCTTGCTGGGAGACTTCAACGCACATGTGGGCAATGATGGAGACACTTGGAGGGGCGTGATTGGGAGGAACGGCCCCCCTGATCTGAACCGGAGTGGTGGTTTGTTACTGGACTTCTGTGATAGTCATGGATTGGCCATAACAAACACCATGTTCGAACATAAGGATGCTCATAAGTGTACGTGGTACCAGAGCACCCTAGGCAGAAGGTCCATGATCGATTTCGTTATCGTATCATTGGACCTGAGGCCGTATGATTTGGACACTCGGGTAAAGAGATTGGCGGAGTTGTCAACTGATCACCATCTGGTGGTGAGTTGGGTCGAGTGGCGGGGGAAGCCTCTGGATAGACCTGGTAAGCCCAAACGTGTAGTTCGGGTGAACTGGGAACGTCTGGAGGAGGCCCAAGTTCAGGAGACCTTCAACTCACACCTCCGGCGGAGCTTTTCGGGCATTCCTGTGGAGGTTGGGGACATTGAACCAGAGTGGTCGGTGTTCAAAGCCTCTATTGCAAAAGCCGCCGCGGGGAGCTGTGGTCTCAAGGTCTTAGGTGCCTTTTTTTCAGCAGGGCCTACGTAGCGATACCCAGGAAGTAAATGAGAAATCTCCAACGAGGCGTTTTGGGGAGGTCTTTTCTGTGTTAGAGTTTTACTCCCTACAGGGTGTACTTTCAGGGTTTTTGACTCTGCAGACCGTTTATATGCATGAAAACCTTCACACAAGGGGACGGGTAATCAGGGGCGCCATAAGGGGGTGAAAAGTTAGGACGATTCTATGGGCCCGTGACTGACAGGGGCCCCAAAATGTTCAGAACATTAAGAAAAAAAATGTAAGTAACCTTTAATCAATCGTCAATAATTAACATTAATAGAACGTTATATTGATAAATTACTCACTAAACTTACGATTCATTTAACTTATTTTCTTCCAAAAGTTAATTACCCAAAGCCTCTGTACACCCCCTTTTATTTACATGTAATGGTTTGGTCCTGCCTCCAAACGGGTGCGGCACCGGCACTTGTAGAGAGTGAAAGCATGTGAGGAGGGATGCTAGTACTTAGCCTACATACGTGTGTTGTACCCAAAGTCAGGCTCTAAGAAAAGAAGAGAAAGGAGAGAAAGACAAGAGAGATGGACTAAAGGGTGACAGTATGTCACCCAGTTTTTCACAAGAAAAGGTGGGTGTGGTCCATGAGTGGTGGAAATTAGTCTGTTAGCTATTGTTTTTTTGTTTACTAAGCTGACATTAAGTACTGTTATCTGTGTGTGGTTATTCTAGCGTCCAGGAGAGAAGCTTAAAAAGGAGACTAAATGGAGTCTCTGAGATTGTTTCAAATTGGTACTTTAATTAATAAAAAGCGTGGTAATGTTACAAACAGGATATTGTCCGACAGAAATACAGCTGTGTATCTGGCTCTGGTAAGCGGAGAAAGAGACCGAACCTCTCAGGTCGCGCTGTTTATATATCCTCTGCTGGCTCCTCCCAGCGGGCCGGCTCTCCACGTTTCAATGTCCATTGTTACGCATATCAGAGGATACAGACATTGTACATTCAATATATATCTAAACACGCCTTTTCTCCTCCTTAACTCTTTCATGACTTTTCATTTAACACATTCTAAACGCTGTAATCAATACTCCTAAAAATACAGGAA
The DNA here is from genome assembly GCF_902827115.2 of Pseudochaenichthys georgianus. Taxonomy (NCBI): domain Eukaryota; kingdom Metazoa; phylum Chordata; class Actinopteri; order Perciformes; family Channichthyidae; genus Pseudochaenichthys; species Pseudochaenichthys georgianus. The sequence goes on from NC_047509.1 coordinate 14,356,365, forward strand.
ATACTTCACGGCAGTTTGGTTTCCGGTCGTTCCGAATGTTGTCACATGCTACCCACATCTGTAAACAATAACGTACTCAAATAAACTGTACCTTATCCAACAATAATAATATCTCGACGTCTATAGTTGTAGTGTTGAAATCAGTAGGTTTCGCTGTGCAACATCATATCGCTGCTAAATTCACCTATATAGTAAATGGTATATTAGCCTCATGCTAACCGGAGATGAAGGATTTTCAGAATAAAAGCCTAACAACTGGTTGTGCACAAGAACTTCTGGTTTTTCAGTATAAAACAGCATTTAAACTGACGGTATGTTTAAGGTGCACTATGCTATCAAAACATTGATTTTAATTTCTAACAGTACTGTTAATATCTTCAGAGGTCTTTAATTTCACTGCTCTTTTAGCTGATATTTAAAGGTATGGTAGGTAATTCACTTCAGAAATGCTTTTTGTTATATTCCATGGAATGCTCTTAACATCCCGATAGCAATAAATATATTAAATGCTTTGACAATAAATACATACAAAAATGTCATCTGTGGAAGCCGTGGCGCTGTAAAAAGCACGACCAATCATCTGAGCTGGCCCGGCAAAAATGACTGGATGGCCTCCCTGCCTGTCAGCCTTCCATCTGTGCACAAACTTATCTCGTGTCATGTGCGCGTTCGTGTGTGTTGGAGGAGGGGCTCTGTAAGGAATTCTGAAGGAAGGGGCTGATTTTTTTCGGTTGTGTACTTTCAAATTCTAGCGCACTCGAGCTGGTTTCTCCATTCTTACCTCCCTACCTTTAATAAATGCAGGCACATTTTTAGCGCCTATTCATACTAAATCAGTTGTCCCTCCCCCTTGTGCCAGGACCAACAGATCCATCTCTAAACTCAGCAGCCCTGTCCCCCCATAATGCTGAACCTGAACCAGCTTTTCTCCCAACTGAAGGAGGTGAGCAGCATTGTGTTGAATGACATGCCACTTAACATATCTGAAGGGAGACTGGAATATAACAAAAAGCTACCATCTAATTTAAATTATACATTTCAAACACAGTATTTTCCCACATAGCCAATGATCTATATAAAACAAAAAACTGCTTTTAGTCTATTTAGGATGATGGACAGTTTGAATCATTGAGTGATCAGTCTGTAAACAAAATGTTAATCACAGACATTTTGGTTATGATATTAATACTAATGTTATTATATTAAAGCAGGGGTGGGGAACCTCCGGCCCCCGGGCCGTATACGGACCGCTAGACCATTTGGTACGGCCCTCGAGGTAATTTATAAACAAAGTGGCCTGTGCCTGGTGGTGGGGCCCAATGTGATATATTTTCATGGGGCCCAAAATCCCTGGCGGCGCCCCTGCGGGTAATAACCGGAAAAGCATGACATGGGCCCTTTAAGGGAATTTATTATAGGACATTAAAATAGTCTCTATTTAGTTATTTCACATTCCAAGGGCAGCCATTCAGATCGGTCAGAGGGGCTTGAAACCTTGAATACACAATGACATTTCCTCCACCACTGATCTAATCTGCCAAGAGTTTGGGTGTGGTTAAACTTTTATCAAGCGGTTTATGATTAGCCTAAATAATTGGCTTCTGGCTTTCAGCTTTAAACACAACATGTTCCCCTGTTGAAGCTGTGTCCTTTTATGATCCCCTGTTGTGAACAAAGTCTGTCAGACAGGAAAAGTGCTTCATTTGGGTTGTTTTGTCACCTCAGGCCAAATTACATTTTATAGCCACTTATAAGCTCAAACTAGAAGCAAAAATCCTCAGACAGAGCAGTTCTGCTTGTAACAGCCAACAATGAAGACAAAAAATATGTTCTTCCTCTTGTATTACAGCCCCCCAGGTAGCTCTACCAGACTAAAAGACTAAAAAACATATTTTTCCAGATGACCACCATGATTTGCAGTCTGAATTTGCATCCTGTGCAGTTTCCCCCTTGCTACAGAAAATAATACAATTTTAAAGAAATAAGATTAAATATCTAGAATATAAAAACACATTTAATGATTTCAGAGAATGTCTGTCTTTCCTATGTAGGATAACCATTCTAGCAGCAAAAGACAGACATTTGAAATGCAGCTTTGTTGAGTGAGATGAACATATTTTTAGCAGTCCTTGCGAGTCAAAAGGAGCGAAACAGAGGTGAGATCCAGACTGTGAACAGTTTGGTTCAGCTAATCTGCCTCATCTGCTGTGGATAACGTGTGAATAAACTCTGTGAAATATATAAATCAAGCAGCAACATTTAGGAAGCAATTCAAACTGAACCTCATATTTGAAAAGGTTATATATTTTTTTGTAATGACAACTCATAACTATGATGGGATTTGACAGTGATTCAATATGTATGTAGGTCTCCTGGCTACAAAATGTTGTCAGACAGAAGGGTGTCGCCCTGACCATTGTTAGGCAATTATCATATGGATATTAGGGCTTGTAATTAACATGCTGCGGATCCTGGTACTATCTATTTGTGCAGGACCTTTGTCCTTTCCAGCTGGAAATATGACTGATTCTGTTAAATGCTATAACTCTTTATTAAATAACACAAATTTGGTTTAAGCTTGTATATTTGTTATTTTCTTACCAGAAGGTGATTAAGTGTAGAATTTCCACCACAATAACTTCGTAGCATCTCTCCTTTTAATACATGATATACATTTGATTGACCTTTTAGCCAAACACATGCACAACTGAACAAAACGACAGCAGGAATATGAAGAACTTGTACTTTACCCCTTATGTAACAACGCAGACAATACTTATACATCGACTGATTATGACCTCATCACAAACACAATCTCACAAAGGCATTTAGTGAAACATGATTTTGAAAGCCTATTTCACTCAAAGCAAAGAACTGAAATGAGCTTCCAATGCAGATTTAAAAAAGATGGCGGATTAAAGAATACTCAGGTGGTTTGTAGCTGAGACTCTAGAGTAAAAGTAGAGGTCATCATTATTATCACCACAGAGGTCACACTAGTCCGTAAAACATTTCAAAGGACGTTACATGTAACTAATGAGAGAGTCTGTTTATATTTATTTTAATATGTTGTGTTCAGGTATTAATAGAGAGCTGAAAAAAGCTCTAATCCTTCATGCAGCAACAAAAAAATGAAATATTGAAACGCTGGCTAATCCAATTTGACAGGCAGCACATCTTTGGGACAGCAGTCCATCGTTCAAAGGATTATGTGCTGCGTGAGAGCAGTTTGGCTGGCATTAGACTCTCCATTTGCTTTAAAGATTAGTTTATAATACTGCTGCAGCTTGGGAATAGAAAGAGATGACTGCAGGATGTTCCCCAGTGTGTCTCTTTTCACAACGCAGACTGGTGCCTAAAACCTTTGTGGGACATTCATTTGTTTATTGTTGTTCAGGAGGTACAGGATTCTTGTAAATTACAGTTTTTAGACTCACTACTTCAGAGGTAGATAAAGAGGAAGGAGGCTAAGAGATGTCATAAAATGTGAGGTCATAAGGGTGAGAAAACTATGATGACTTGGATTAAGGAGGAAGGGTTCACTGCACCTAATCCTATAAAAAGAGAGAAACGTAAAAACTGATATGGCAGCCTTCAAAAGGACCTAAATTAGGGGCAATCATTTCCCTTTAAAAGGGGGAAGCAGGGTATCCATTTCAGCATTTATGACCAATCTGTTGATGGGGATGAGGGGGCCACTCCCTCAATTAAATAAGCAAGTATTTGTCAAATGCAGCGGAAAAATCAGAAATGACATAGACAACAAGTGTGCTGTTGAAGAATAATATGAAGATTAAATGGTAAGGAACTGAGTGTTAGGGTGGAGGGAGGACGCTGGGAATTAAGGAAATAGCAACTTTTACAACTCCAATCCCAGTGTCTAAATGTAAAGCACCGACTTTTCACAGTGATTCAAACATTGAGTAATCTTAGCTCTACTATGTTATCATCTTTTCTGATTTTCTCGTTTTTAGCTCAACACCAGCGCTATTTGGTTTGGATGTGTTTAGACATGTTTTTGTAAGTCCCTTAGTTCCAGCATGAAACAGCTGTGAGTGGTGACGACTCGGCACTAACTGTGCTGGCTGCTGTTTCTGTGTTTCAGGTGATGGACTTCCCAAAGAAAGCAGTCCTTTCATCAACAGCAGCGCAGCCGACAGTGTGGATAAGAGCCAGCAGTATGACGGCAAGACTATGGCTCTGTTCGAGGTGGGGATAGTTTTCACAACTAAATTCAAAACATATTTTCACATTGTCACGTCTAATATGACCGTGTGTGTGTGTGTGTGTGTGGCCTAGCATTACTATACTTGTGGGGACCTAAATCTGTTTACACAGTCACGTGTGGGGACTCACCTCCCTTATGGGGACAAATTGGAGGTCCCCATGAGGGGAATCATTAATTTTAGGGTGAAGACTTGGTTAGGTTTAGGGTTAGGGTAAGGGTAAGGGTTAGGCATGTGTTGGTTATGGTTAAGGTTAGGATAAGTCTCCAGGAATTGCATGTAAGTCAATGTAATGTCCCCTGAAGTGATGTGATGTGTGTGTGTGTGTGTGTGTGTGTGTGTGTGTGTGTGTGTGTGTGTGTGTGTGTGTGTGTGTGTGTGTGTGTGTGTGTGTGTGTGTGTGTGTGTGTGTGTGTGTGTGTGTGTGTGTGTGTGTGTGTGTGTGTGTGTGTGTGTGTGTGTGTGTGTGTGTGTGTGTGTGTGTGTGTGTGTGTGTGTGTGTGTGTGTGTGTGTGTGTGTGGTGTGTGTGTGTGTGTGTGTGTGTGTGTGTGTGTGTGTGTGTGTGTGTGTGTGTGTGTGTGTGTGTGTGTGTGTGTGTGTGTGTGTTGCAGGAGGAAATGGATACCAGTCCAATGGTCTCCTCTCTGCTCAGCAGTCTTGCCAACTACTCAAACCTGCCAACGGGCAGCAAAGAGCACGAAGAGGCCGAGAATAACGAGGAGGGGGCTCGTCCGTCTAAAAAACCTGTCAAGGTAGATATATCAATCCCATTTCAAAGGGAATCATGTTTCTTTGTCAGTGCTTTAGGAGACTGGGTTGACATTTCAATTTAAGAGAATAATAAAATAGACTGCAATATTCTCACAGTTATTGTAAAAATGTTTATTTTTTATAATGATCCTGGACAAAGTTAGCCCGATTTCTAACTCAATCAAAGAAGGGCAACTGTATTTGTTGTAGGACAGTATGGCTTGTTCGGCAGGGAATACAAACAATAACATGAAATTATAAATCTTGACTTGAAAGGCATATTCAGGTGTGTGACATTTTGTAGTCTTTTAAAAGTACTTTGTTGTTTAAATAGACAGGGACACAAACGGATAGGTGCATACGTATTCATCATAGTGTATTAAAACATGAATTATATTTGCATAAACTATTTGTAATGTAAATGATAAATAGACAGGAAGGGATGTGTCTTCCTCCTTTCCAACATATTAGTCTCTCTTTGTGTTTGAGAAGAATAAACCCCTTTCTTTACTTTTAAAGAGTACACTTTTGCTTTTGCACTCGTTTGAGAAATGAAGTCTGCTAGGAAAGACGGACAAAGGTGCTTGGTTCAGCACATTATGAAGAGGCTTCCTGAGACACCGGAAGAGTCCTACAGAGCCGGCTGTCAAGAGCAACTTAAGCTCTCACTAAACGGCGTTTCCCCTGTGGACAAAAAAACAAGCAGTGCCTTTGATCTGTCCGCTCATCCCTCAGCTCCTTATCATCACATGCAAAGAGCTCTCTACAGAATTTGAAACACTCAAAAACACTTCAGATGTGGTCTATTCTGTACACTGTAACTTTTTTGGTATATCGTTAACAATTGTTTGCTCCGATACAGTAGTTGAGACAATTATAAATTAAGGGTAAAAGAGATAGTAATATAACACAACATGCGGGCAGCTGCTTTTGTTAACATTTGGCCCAATGGACCAACCTTAAGAATGTGAGAATTGTGACTCTCATGTGTGTAGATTTTTAATATGTTCACTAAATGGAAGGAAGAAAATGAACATGTATCTTTAAACTGCTCTGTAGAGATGTTTCTTTAAGGATATTACTTGTCCTCCTCTTCTTCTTTTCACAAGATGTTCATCTTTCTGTGTTTGAGAAGAATAAACCTCATATATATTAAAAGATTGCAACAACAATCATGATATTAAGGAACACTACAGTTAAGGAGACTGGACACAAAAGTGCATTTATTCTCAAATTAATTGAATTTTCATGGAAAGTAAGTTGAGCTAGACTGAAAACAATAACAGAGCAACTTTTTGCTGATCACTTTCACGTTTGTGTTTCTCAGGCTCCACAGCTGGGTACTCTGATTGGTGTGTACTTGCCATGTATCCAGAACATTTTCGGGGTGATCCTCTTCCTGCGGATGACCTGGATGGTCGGGGTTGGAGGCGTCTTTGGCTCCTTTATAATTGTCTTCATGTGTTGCTCCACAGTGAGTTTTGTAACATAATCTCTTCTCAGAAAACTGTTGTAAAATAAAAATAAGTCAGTAGAATAGATCTGTAAACAACATATTATATAAATAGTGGTTCGTAGGCACACACATACACCATTTGGGTAGCATGTGATTACACTTCAGGCTGTTACAATACAAAAAAAGCAGTACAATTCAAAATGGCATTGCACAGATACTGAAGGTGACATCCTGGCATGAGCCGATCTGCCAATAAACCCACTAGCACCCCTCCATCATTCTTCTGTTGGATTCTGTTATTCGATGCTACGCCAACAACCAACTAGCCAGGAGCTAACCCAAGGCATGCCATATAGCCAACCCAGTCTCACGGCATTTCGTGTTCACCAACACGATTTTTAATCTATTGATTCGTGTTCACCAACACGATTTGCCCCTTTTTTTCGTGTTGCACAGCACGATTTTAAAAGCAATGTATTTCTACTGGTAATGTGTTTCGTGCCTGCAGGCTGCAGCACGTCTTTTTCTCCGGTCGGGTCGAGGAAGACCGGAAGCTGTGTGGTTCATAAAAACATGTTCTTACTCAATATCAAGCCACAGTTATTGCTTTTATTTTAAATCGTATAATTTCGGACTTTTGTTGCCGTCTGTGAGGAAAATAAATGGGGCTCAGAGCCTCAGAATACTGAAATCTGTATTTTTTAAATCTTTTTTTCCTTCTAATTTGTTATTCTTTTCAAAATAACACACTGTTATTTACTCACCAATAACACACAATTATCCTTGCTTTTATTTATTGGTTTAATTCCATAATCTCGGGCTTTTTTGGCGTCCGTCAGGAACTGAATTTCAAAATAAATATAACCGGAAACAGACGTAGGCATTTCGAGCGATTACCCAAGATCCTCAGATATGGTTTTAAGCTCGCTGATCGGATGTGTTAGCCGCAATGCATGCTGGGATTTGGTGTTTATATTATAAGAAATCCGAAAAACATTTTAAAAGAATAAAATAATACTTAATTCCGAGTGCTCTTGCTTTTCTCTTTGAAAGTCATCACATAACGGCATTGTAATACACGGTTCGGCTGCATTACATATTACAGATCTGCCGTAGTTCTTTATTTATAGCGCCCTGATGTGAAGACCTTTGGAAAAACTGGAAGAAATGCCGCCGAAACTGAATACTTGACGTGGATCATAAATATATCAACAACATCTTCAATTTCTCTTCACACAATACGTCTCCTTGCAGTATCAACACTAATTTGGCTGACTTTTACATTTGATCTAATTCATAGATAGGTTATATTTACACCATAACGGTGCACAGCTGATAGAAAAGGACTGTCGTTTTTAAAGATATTACTGATTTTCTTTTAATGTAAGAATGTAAATACTGAGTCTGAAATAGTATAGCAATATGCTGTAAAATGATGTGAAAGCATGCATAAAACTATACATCTTCAGATGTTGTACATACACACTAATAATACAAAGTTATAATGGCTATGTACCTTGTGTGCACCTCCTAGTGGTTAAAGCACGTTATTGAATTATTGTTTTTATGTGTTATATTTGATTAAAAAAATATTAAGAGTACATACTTTCATAGGGGGAAAGTATAAATATAGAAATATAGAATATAAAAATCAAGAAGATACTATAAGTGATCTCTACAATAAAACAGTTTAGTGCAGGATGTACAAAGATATTAATAGGAGGATGTGCAAAACAGAAAAACGAATTAACCTTTATTTAAACATTAAATAACAGATTAAGGTCTTTGGGGGTATCTATCTACAGATAAATATTAAGCCTGACAAAGTACTTAACGTCTAATATATTGCTTTCCTGCAATGTTAACTATGTTGAAGCACTTATTTTAACTGATATTATACACATTAATTATACTCTTATGCAGAGATGGAGTACTCGAGTTCTGGACTCGGACTCGAGTCGGACTTGAGTGCCGATTTTCGGGACTCGTGACTTGACTCGGACTCGCGCACTGATTGACGCGACTCTGACTTGGACTCGTGAATTCTCGCACAGGATGACTTGGACTCGGACTCGTGAATTCCCCCCCCCACGATGACTCGGACTCGACTCGTACATTGACGCTCCGACTTGGACTCGGACTCGAGCACATTTTCTCTGGAGTCTGATGTCCTCTATCCTGTATGGCGAGTTCACGTACTGGGCCCCGCTGTTCCAGTCTAGAGATGTCTACAGACACACCCCGCATCATGCTGTATGCTTTCACACATTCTGCTTCCACATTGGAAAAGAGCAGCGCAAAATGCTCGTTATGTGGAAACAATATAGAAGAGAAGGCTCCGTAACACATTACTCTAAGGGTCGAGTTGAGACATATAGGCTGTCTTGAACACTATCATCAGAGTAACGTGATCTAATCAATAAATAAAGATTCAGGATAACACGAAAGCACATGGCTACTTAACATGCATAATGACATCATTTTGCATGCTAAGTAGCCATGTGCTTTCTGGGGCTAAATCTTTATTGGTAAACTGATTTAACCCGTAAAAGTTCCTTCAAAATAAGAGTCCCAATCTTATTACTATCAAAATAAAAGTGCAAAACGAAAACTTTACCATAGGAAAATATTGGCATACAAATATAATCACTTCTCTAAAAGGTAACTCATTTTAAACATAGTTTATTTATATATAATAATAATATGAATATTAGAAATAAGCTTTATATTTGTAGAGCACCTATTACAAGAATTGTAGCCAAACTCGCTTCACAGCAGTTCAATAGACAGGATAACAGCAATGTAGAGGAGCAGCTACATTTCAAAACATATATCCACGAAGATTAATACATGAAGACTTGTGACTCGGACTTGACTTGGACTCTTCTTAAGTGACTCGGAATTGGACTCGGACTCGAACACAGGTAATGATGACTCGGACTCGGACTCGACTTGGACACTCCTTGGGTGACTCGGACTTGGACTCGGACTCGACTACGACTCTCCCTTGGTGACTCGGACTTGGACTCGGACTCGAAGAGTGGTGACTCGAGGGTGACTTGGACTCGTGAATTGGTGACTTGACTACAACACTGCTCTTATGTATGTAGATAGAATAAGAAATGTGCAGAATATGACAGTTTAATGGTGGAGGTACACACATATTGATAGATGTCTTGTAATGCACTGTTGAGGAACCTGTGACCCAAGTTTTTCATTCATTGCATAACTACACCGTAGTTGTGTATGATATGTCAATAAACCTTTGAAAATCTTGAAAGGGATGTGCAAAATAGCCATAATATACAGTCTTTAATTAACTATTAGTAAAGAATAACGAGTAATGAATATACTTTATTACTCGTTTCCATTCATGTCAATTGCAGATACATGTTTAGTCTTCTCAAGCACCAACTATCAAATATCTCTCCTGATTGTTGGCACTTGACAATCACCTTACCTGAATTTTACTCAGGTGTAACTAAAGTCTGATTTAAGGGTTGTTTATATTTCACATAATTAATCAGAATCTGCAAAGTAACTCAAATAAATGCAGTGGAGTAAAAATACCAGGTTAACCTCTGAATTGTCGTGGAGTAGAATTACAAAGTAGCAATGAGCTGTCATGTGGGTATATATTAATGCTGCACATTATGGACACAAGCGATTTTCACCCATTTATTAATTATATGTTTTACATTTGATAACACCAATGTGTTTAATACTGGCAACTTCTAATTGTGGGAAAAACGAAAACGTTCAGTAGAGACGTCCCATAGAACATTTTGCGAAACACAATAGACAGCATGTGTAGTTCTGGGGGGGTGTTCGATTCCAGTTTTGGATAGTCTGGCGTGGTTTCGTTCCATTTCAAACAGCTGTTTGACGCTCTGCGTAACCTTACGGGGACTGTAGTCCTAAACGGTAGCTGGGGATTATGGGTAGTGTAGTGTCTTCGGCCATCCTAAACTCAGAAATGTTGACAATCGCAATGATGCTCGAAATGTCCCTTATAGGCCTACGTCTGTTTCCGGTTATTTTTATTTTTGAAATTCAGTTCCTGACGGACGCCAAAAAAGCCCAAGATTATGGAATTAAACCAATAAATAAAAGCAAGGATAATTGTGTGTTATTGGTGAGTAAATAACAGTGTGTTATTTTGAAAAGAATAACAAATTAGAAGGAAACAAATATTTTAAAATACAGATTTCAGTATCCTGAGGCTCTGAGCCCCATTTATTTTCCAACAAAAGTCCGAAATTATACGATTTAAAATAAAAGCAATAATTGTGGCTTGATATTGAGTAAGAACATGTTTTTATGAACCACACAGCTTCCGGTGTCCCACGACCCGACCGGAGAAAAAGACGTGCTGCAGGCAGTAGAAATACATTGCTTTTAAAATGGTGCTGTGCAACACGAAAAAAAGGGGCAAATCGTGTTGGTGAACACGAATCAATAGATTAAAAATCGTGTTGGTGAACACGAAATGCCGTGAGACTGGGTTGACATAGCTGATAAACAAAATCCAGAAATGTAGCTCAAAACACAAAGTAGAAATGTTTGAATACGCTATATTCAATCTATTATTTAATGATATCTTGTCAGATGTTTACAGGGCAATATTTGGAGGGTTCTGGTGTAGCGAGAGGAAAGACTTCCTTTTTTGGTGCATGGAGTTGGAGTTCAGGGACAACATCTACATTTGGATTGCTTCAAAATTAGCTAATTGAAGCTAATAAAATCTGAATTGTGTCAGACAATAACCAATGGTTTACAGATTGCATTTCTTTGAATGCGTTTAAGCATCTTTTGCAATTCAAACGGTTTACCTGAAATCAACCAAAGCCTTTTCAAATGTTGTTGGTCAATAATACTCTTCATCAATATACCTTACAATGTAGTTCTCCCTTTGATGAACAATTCAACACAACCTGATAACTCTTGTGCTGTTGGTTGTTTGATCAAGGCCTTGTTGCCACATTACAACTGAGGTGCCCACCTCTCAGTCCCCTAACCCTCCTCTGTTGTGTTCTGCTTCATCCAGACAATGCTCACAGCCATCTCCATGAGTGCCATCGCAACAAATGGAGTCGTACCTGGTGAGTGGATATCTAAGAGTATTATTTGTGTGTGACAGATCAGTGCTCTGACCCTTCTGTGTGTTTGTGACTCGCAGCTGGAGGTTCGTATTACATGATCTCTCGCTCTTTGGGGCCAGAGTTTGGTGGAGCTGTCGGGATCTGCTTCTACTTAGGCACCACTTTTGCAGGTGCCATGTACATTCTTGGCTGTATTGAAATTCTACTGGTAAGTGGCTTTAATTATCAAATAATAAAATGCTTATTGTTTTTAAAGGCTTTTTCCAGGAAAGTATTTTTTGCATCAAGCGTATCACTTATTAGTCCTGTTATTATGTCTGCAGCTGGTTCACTGGTATGACTTCAGGGATACTTGGGACAGGGATTAAATGACTCGATAATCATATATTACAAGCAACACTGGAATGGTTAGAAAGAAAGTTTGATTTGTTCATTATCATAACACAGTGAACATGTCGTAATGAAAACAATATGCTTATTATTATTATCAGTCAATTTATCATTCTGTTTAAAAAAGATCAGAAAATGTCTTTTATAAAATGCAAGTTAATATATTTCCAATTAGTTGGTCCTTCTTACTAACTCTTCAAACCCCCCAAATATTGAATTCATTATATGAGAAACAAAATAACTAACTAACTAATATTTGTGAAGATGGGACCAGGTAAATCTTTACATTTAAAAAAGAAAAACAATTATATCAATATCAAAGTATTTGCCAGTTAATATTCTGTCGATTGACTAATCAAATATGTCCACTCTATTATAATAAGCAAACTTTCTGATTTGATAACATATACATATATATTGTAATTAAAATGCGGCTTACAAGGTTGTTTAGTTGTATTTCTCATTGTAAAAGCTTTGAATTGATGAGTAGATCCAATGTAAAGCACTCCAATTTAGGCAGCATTCTATCATAGATGTACCTTGGTTAATTATCGACCCTCTGCCTCTGCTTTTCTCCCTCCATATGTCCATTCTTTCAGATTTACATCCTTCCTCAGGCAGCCATCTTTAAGATTGAGGGCCTGGAGGGGCCTGAGGCCGAGGAGGCTCTCCTCAACAACATGCGGGTGTACGGCACCATCGTGCTGAGCTTAATGTCACTGTTAGTGTTTGTGGGGGTCAAATATGTGAACAAGCTGGCCCTCGTCTTCCTGGCTTGTGTCATCCTCTCCATCGTGGCTGTTTATGCCGGAGTCATCAAGACAGCTATTGACCCCCCCGTCTTCCCGTAAGTCACTTGTTTGTTCACTGGTCTAAGTCCATGCCGCTGATCTGAGTTTATGACAATTACGTGCCGACTTACTTTACAGCGTCTGCCTCCTGGGAAATCGAACTCTCATGTCTAAAGGATATGACATCTGTGCGAAAGTCATGGATATAGACAATGAAACTGTCACCACCAAACTGTGGAGGACCTTCTGTGATTCTGACAGCCTCAATGCCACTTGTGACGAATACTTTAACAACAACAACGTGACAGAGATACAGGGCATCCCAGGGGTCACCAGTGGCATCCTGGCAGGTAAGAGATGAGCTTTGTGAAGTGCTGTCATCTATTTAATACTATTTCTGTTTCTCCTTGCCCTATTTGTATAGTTTTATGTCTTATAAATATTCATGTTGAATTGTTGGAGGCCTGGTACTTAAGATTGTTATTGCCAAAACGACACTGTAGCTTTTGTGCGTGTGACAATAAAGCCTTTTAATCTTGGATCTTTGAACCTTGAGATGTTCAATCACACCCTCTCACAATCATCAGAATGAGGATAGATCCACCTCACTTTCTCATTGAAATGCTCCTCTGTCTTTAAGAAAACCTGTTTGGTAACTACCTGGAAAAAGGGATGTTCCTGGAGAAGCGAGGGATTGCATCCAAAGCCGATCCAGACAGTCCTCCACCCGGCTCCAACCGTTATGTCCTGGCTGACATTACCAGCTTCTTCACCCTGCTGGTCGGGATATACTTCCCATCTGTCACAGGTTAGCAGCAGACAGGCCCAAAAGAGGAGGGACTCTCATTACATGTCACTTGTTAGACGCTTTTATCCAAAGCGACTTACATACTCAATACTGTGGGCAATCCCCACAGGAGCAATTTAGGGTGAAGTGTCTTGCCTAGGGACACAACGACATGCTGACTGCCGTGAGGTTTGAACCTGTGCTCCCCTAATCCGAACACTAACACACTAACCCACTGCGCCACAGCCTCCCTATCTCTCTGTATCTCTCCGTATCAAATCTACCTTTAAAGCTGCTCTTGTCAATATTTGTATATAATAATGGGCTAAAATGTAACATGATAGAAGAAAGAATTACCAATGTCTCTGCAGTTCAACTTATGGTTTTGTTTTTGGCAGCCTGACATTTTTTTGTTTTGGATCCAATTGAATCTGTAATGTTTCAAGAAGTGACAGGGAGGTTTGTTCAAGAAACCTCTAAAAAGAACTCTAAAAAAACTCTAAAAACGAATTGTATGCTACCTGCACAGCATCCTACAGCAGGCAGACAATGTAAGCAAATTGCTGACGGACGTAGTCGAGCATATTACATCCTAAAATACATATATCAGTGGATAGACAAGAGTGACAAAAGAAGCTTATCATGCATGCAGGTGCAAAACCTCCTGATTATTTCATTTTGCTCCACTCACAGGTATCATGGCGGGCTCCAACCGCTCCGGAGACCTGCGTGATGCTCAAAAGTCCATCCCCATTGGCACCATTGCAGCAATCACCACCACCTCTATTGTGTGTATCCTTCACTGAGCAAAAAAAATAGAAAAGTGAGGAGCTAATTGATGTGTTCTATTTAACCTTCTGCATGTTTAAAAATACACTTCTTAACAGCTTTTTCCCAGACATGTCCACTGTGATCCTGTTTGGTGCCTGTATAGAAGGAGTAGTCCTAAGGGACAAGTGAGTATAACTATGTTGATTTGTGTAAATGTATAAAATTGTTACGTTTTTTTTTCACTGTGTATCTTTGATAGAGAGAGCTGAACCAGTCAACAGTTTAAATTGATGCTGTTTAATATGTTGCTCCGGATGACTCAATGTACTACCTTACTTATTGAACAAAACTGGTTTTGGCTTTAGGAACATCTGGACCTAAAATATATATATTTGTTGGTAATTGTCTGGAACCTTGAATTGCCTTGTCTTGCCTTGGAACATCTGGTAAGAATAGTCCCGTAAAAAGAATATGCATACACTGTTGCTCTGACAGGAGGGCAGGGAGGGAGACAGATGCGGACAGCAACAGACTGGAGATCAGGGAGGAAGAGAGAACCAATAGTGATGAGAGAAGGGAGACAGATGTTGTAGGGCGGCTCGTCTTAAGAGAATTATGTAGTGAAATGGAGACTAAAGGAGAGTGTGAGGAGAATAACTAAGGCAGGATGAATGAATGCAGTTATATTCCATGAACAACCTTATGTTACCTCTGAGAATTCAAAGGTACATAATGAAATCAATGCCTTCACCTGAAATAATAAATGAAGGATTGATTGAATGTCAGAGAGGACACGCCTTTAGAGTGTGTTGATGGCCAATCAGTTGGGCATGTGGCTAAGGTATGCTTAATAGGAGTTGTGCTAAGTGTGGTGGGGATGATGAATATGGCAAGTGTGGAGAGGGAATTTGTAAACGTGGAGGTCATCAGAATGTTGCCCTTTTGGGGCTTTGAAGTGTTGACATGAGAGGTGGAGAAGTAGCAGATATAAATGAAGGAAACATTAAAACAAGATTAATGGAAGAGAATATGACAAAGAGTGATATGCTGCAGAGGACCAAAGAAAGTATGGAAGGAAAAAACGAAACTGGTATAATTTATAGTGGAGAAATAAAGGCAACATCTGACAGAAAGTCTAACACTGAGAGGATCCAGGTTGTTCTGGTTAAAGCAGCAGTGCAACACTATACAACTGTTGAAATGGGAGTAGAAAGGGATGAGATCAATGTACAGTCAAGAATCAGCATGTGTTGGGTGATATAAGACGGGGAAAAATACATAATATAATATTACATGTTAGGGAATAATTCTCCTTTACTCATAGATATCTAACCTTTTGTCCTTTAGACGTTTATGACCAACCCTGATGTCTGTTATCTCCCTTAAGGAACTGGGCTGCGTCAGCCA
Source organism: Pseudochaenichthys georgianus (assembly GCF_902827115.2). Lineage (NCBI taxonomy): Eukaryota > Metazoa > Chordata > Actinopteri > Perciformes > Channichthyidae > Pseudochaenichthys > Pseudochaenichthys georgianus. The sequence continues at coordinate 14,372,046 of NC_047509.1, forward strand.
TATGTTGTTGTTCCCAGTTTATGACCGGGCAACTCTCGTCACAAATGGTTTATGGTTGTGAGCAGGGGCGTCGCCTGGACCTGAAAACATCTGTTCCCAGATGTTTAGGTTATCTCCCCAACTATGTTGATTACTCTCTGTGAATCTGTTAAAAGGTCTAGCGAGAGAGAGGCGCTTCAGAATTGACGTGGCAACTCTCCCGTGCAGTCAGATCCGTGACTGCTGTGACTTGTGATGTGAATCCTCTGGCCGATACTCGTAATAAACCATCAGTGTTTGACATCAAAGCTCCAACTCTTATGGGCTCAGAACAGTCTCATAATACACACATGCACACAGAAGGATTCACACTTGTATTTCCGGATCCACACTTGTGTTGTTCAATGCACACACAAATGTGTTCCGTTTCATATACATGTAAATAAAATCCAAATACAGAAAAAAGTTTTACATATGTATTTTTGATCCACACATATTTGTTTTCCGTTTAAATCCCCTGAACCTGCAAACACAAACCGCTTTCTGTGCACGGATCGCTGTGCATTCGTGTGTGGGTTTTTTTAGACTCCCCTGACGGTCAGCCGATTCGTACTTGTAATTTTTTCTATCTACTGTATAGCCAATCAGATGTCTCCTCAATTCTAAGCCAATCACATGAGTGCGCCGCCACGAGGGTAGATTTCTTGCGTTCATGACGTAGCGCTTCATGTACGCATTTTGCGCAGTCCGGAGCTGACAGGTCAATGGAGCCTGCCTGCAGGCGCTAATGTCAGGACAGCGCCACTTTCCGAACAGGAAATGCAAGCAAATACAAGCCTTTATATTATTAAGGTACAGCGCCACTTCCCGAACCATTGATGAATGCTTGTGTACACAAAAACGGCAGGCAAAACCGTTTTAAATGTGTGTTTCCTGTGTGGCGAATACAGCTGCTTTATTTATGTCTGTATGAAGTTGTTGTGAGTGTGGAGGGAGCAGCTACAGGTTAGCTTAGCCTAATCGATCAGTGCACTACGAAGCCAGTGCTAGACAGTGAACTGTCAACGGGGGAGCCCCGCCGATCATTATCGGCTCTTAATAGTTTGATCGGTGCTCTCTATAAAGGCCGATCAGGAGAGCTGGATCTGATCAATATGGACATAAACGCGAGTGAAGTGTAACTTCGAGAGAGAGATCAGATCAGCTGCTGAGTCTGACGGAGACACGCAGCTCTGCATAATCACCTGATGCTCCGCCCTCTGTTTAGCGAGCTGACCGGACAGCGCAAAATGCGTATATGAAGCGCTACGTCATGAACGCCAGGGTGCGAACTGGAGGGGAGCAGGGGGAGCTATAGCTCCCCTAGTGGTGACATGAGCTCCCCTGGGAACATGGTTTGTGAAATTTGGGGGGAGCTCTCTAAAATACTGATATGATGACCAAATAAATTTGGGCATGTTTTTTTTCCAAAGGTGTAAAATAAGTGAAATAAAATTATATTTAGAGTTTATGATTCATGAAAAAAGTGTCGCCTGCTTGCACGCTGCCTGCAGCTCCACTCACTACCCACTCACTCACAAGCTCGTTTAGTTGGCACTGCATGTTTACCAGGCATTGTTGCTGCTGCCGACATGTCGAAAAGAAAAAAACGATTTACCTTGGGCAATTTCTTTAAAAAGACGGCCAAACAACCTGATCAAGAAGACCAACCGAATGTAGCTGGTGGTAGCACATCGTACGTTGTGACTGCTGCTACAACAGAACCGAGAGAGGAGGGAGCTAACGTCAGTGCTAGTGCTAACTTGACAGCTAACGTTAACTTGGGGGCTGAAGAGACACAAGAAGACGAGCCGTTGTGTAGTGTGTGTGGCGTCGCGTCTCTCCAGGCAGTGAGAGGGTTGTGTTGTGCTATAGCTGTATTATTAATATTAATATTGTTCATGGTTGGTGCCGCTGGCTGCTCTTATCGCGTGTGTTCGGCTCTATGTAGGCTACATCCATAATAGGCTATAGCCCATGTGAAACAATGTAGCCTGTTTTTGAGTCATTTTAAGTTTATTTAATTAAACAGTCAAACGTTACATTGGTGGTCCGTGGATTATTTATTATCAAGTTGATTGAAGTTTGCGTAGCCCATACATGCTCGGGAAATCTGTTGACATGAACATGATCCATCGGGACGTTTCATGTAAATGTAGACCTGTGGCACCACCCCGTGTGCAACAGATTTTCTCTTTATAATAGGCCTATGTCTGTGCTGTTGCTATTAATGCACGGATCAGTATTCCCCCCCCGCAAAAAAAATAAAAAATCCCGGCTCCCCCGGAGACCGTGGTATAGTTCGCACACTGATGAACGCAATAAATCATACCCTCGTGGGGGCGTGCTCATGTGATTGGCTTAGAATGAAGGAGACATCTGATGGGCTATAGATAGAAAAAATTACAAGTACGAATCGGGTGAGCGTCAGGGGAGTCTAAACAAACCCACACACAAATGCACAGCGATCCGTGCACAGAAAGCTGTTTGTGTTTGCAGGTGCAGAGGTTTTAAATGGAAAACAAATATGTGTGGATCAAAAATACATATGTAAAACATTTTTCTGTATTTGGATTTTATTTACATGTATATGAAACGGAACACATTTGTGTGTGCATTGAAAAACACAAGTGTGGATCCGGAAATACAAGTGTGAATCCTTCTGTCGATCATGAAATACAAGTGTGAATCCTTCTGTGGATCATGAAATACAAGTGTGAATCCTTCTGTGTGCATGTGTGTATTATGAGACTGTTCTGAGCCCATAAACTCTCCTCGTGTCTCTCTGAGTCCTGACTCTCCATTGCTACAGAAGTTTCCCTTACATACCATATAATAATATTCAAGAGTACTGGGTTAACCTGGATTGTATATGAGTGACAGTTATGCAAGTAAGAAAAGATGCTGGAGTGTGTCCGGTTTGTAAAACCGAGGGGGACTCACTATATGACTCGAGTCACATGACTTGACTCGAGTCAGACTCGAGTCACATATTTTTTTACTTGAGACTTGCTTGACTAACATTGATAAAAGACTTGACTTGACTTTGACTTGGTATTCATGACTTGAGACTTGACTTAAGCTTGAGATAGATGACTTGAAAAGACTTGACTGTTTAAAATTAAATATTGGCGTTTTTGTAGTGAGATATTACGTTTAGTTTTTTCAAAAAACGTGATTATAGCGCCATGCGCGCAAACCTGGCAACCCACTAGAAGGCAGGAGTCTCAGTTAACATAGCAGCCACTAGCTTTATTCCAAAAATAGTGAAGTTTGGATTCAAGGATTATGTTGTCGATGACGGTAATAAGAAGAGAACAGCGGTATGCAGGGTCTGCATCATTCCTTGATTTATTGTAAAATGAATCTGAACTTTTTGATCTGTTATGATCATCCACACTCTGCAGCTTTGGGGACAGAGCCTTCTCAGTGGCAGCTCCTAGGCTCTGGAATTCCCTCCCCCAAGATCTCCGTGACTCTGAATCCCTCACAGTCTTTCAGTCCCGCCTCAAAACACATATTTTCAACTCTGTCTACCCATAAGCCCCCCCCCCCTCTCAATCAACTTCCTCTTGACTGCCTTTTTATTTATTTATTATTTATTTTACTATACTTACTTCATTTCATTTCATTTCAAACCTTTATTTATACAGATAAATCCCATTGAGATCATTGATCTCTTTTTCAAGGGAGACCTGCTCAAGTAGTTCCACATGAAACATAAAAACATAAATAGAACAACAAAAGGACATCATACAGCATCATTTACATAATTATCCACATAAACAGGTACCAATAGCTTCCGATTGACCAACCGATTGATCCAACCGAGCTTTAAAGACATTTAGTGGCACCAGATTGTTCAGTTTCCATTTAATTTGCAGACTATTCCAAGACAGAGGAGCTGCGCATCTAAAAGTCTTCCCTAAGACAGTCCTAGCAGTTGGCACATTTAATAAAACCACAGCATTCGATCTCAGGCAGGAGCCACTTACAATTTTCCGTGAGATCAGGGAGCAGATATAAGATGGAAGTTTCCCTAACATGGCTTTGTATATAAAAACGTTATATACTTATATATATACTTGTTTGCCTGTCCTTGTTTGTCTACCCTCCCTCATACTGTAAAGCGTCTTTGAGTTGTGAAAAGCGCTATATAAATAAAATGCATTATTATTATTATGATGATAAACTGAAGCAATTTCTAAATTAACCCAATTAAGTGAGTTTTAAATATCGTCCTACTTAGTTTATAAGGAAATTATGAAGAGGAACAAATTAAACTAGAGAATGCAATTCCTGAAGAAATTGCTAGTGGGAATGCTTTATGCTGAAAAGCTGACGCTAAACTGCTATGCTGAAATGTAATGTGTAAGAAGAAAGTAAAGAATTTAGATTAAAATTAAATGTGTAAGAAGAAAGTGAAGAATTTAGATTAAAATGAAATGTGTAAGAAGGAAGTGAAGAATTTAGATTGAAATGATACATGAACACTGGGGGCTTGAATGAGTGATAAGAGAAGAAAAGAAAGTAAAAAGGCTTGGAAAAGCAGCAAAATATTTGAACCGCAAACTTCTGAACTAAGTTGATGGCGAATGATCTGTCGCCATGGCAACGGCATTTGATGACACCCCATAATACGCTTAGATGCGTTGATGGCTGCATCGTTACCAAACCTGTGAAGTCTTGGGCTGTTTGGAGTAATTTCACTGAAGTTATGAGAAAACCGTGTTTCAAGGCGAGCATTGTGTTGCCATGGCAACGGCATTTGAAGAAATCTCAAACCTTCCCGTAGATGTCTTCACGGCTGGACTGTTAGCACACTTGTGAAGTTTGAGCACTTTTTGAACATTTGCAGAGGAGTTATAGCGACATCATGTTTTATGGCGAGGTATGCGTTTCCATGGAAACGGCATATGGTGAGATCTCAGAGTTGGCGTAGAGCTCTTGAGGCATGGACCGGTGATATACAAGTGAAGATTGGGGGACGATTGGACCGTGTCCATTGGACTTATAGCGACATCATGTTTTATGGCGAGGGATGCGTTTCCATGGAAACGGCATATGGTGAGATCTCAGAGTTGGTGTAGAGCTGTTGAGGCATGGACCGGTGATATACAAGTGAAGATTGGGGGACGATTGGACCGTGTCCATTGGACTTATAGCGACATCGTGTTTCATGGCGAGGGATGCGTTTAGATGGAAACGGCATATGGTGAGATCTCATATTTGGCGTAGAGCTGTTGAGGCATGGACCGGTGATATACAAGTGAAGATTGGGGGACGATTGGACCGTGTCCATTGGATTTACAGCCACATCCTGTTTCATGGCTAGTTGTCTGTCGCCATGCCAACGGCATTTGAAGACACCCCATAATATGCTTAGATGCGTTGATGGCTGCATCGTTACCAAACCTGTGAAGTTCTGGGCTGTTTGGAGAATTTTCACTGAAGTTATGAGAAAATCATGTTTCAAGGCGAGCATTGTGTTGTCATTGCAACGGCATTTGAATAAATCTCAAAACTGTCCAGAAGATATCTTCACAGCTGGACTGTTGAAGTCTGCTGTATGTCAGTTGGAGCGATGACATCATCGTGTTCCATTACACAGGTGTTTCTATTTGAGCTAATGAGCTCTGTAGAGATCACAGGTTTCCATTGTTCTGAATGAGAGATGAACCTCTTACATGTGAACGTTTTGTGGAAGAACCGTTACAGATATCGGTGAAATTTCAAAACGAGAAGCATGTCAAGGAAGTTGAGTATCTGAAGTGTAATCTTTGTGTAGTTTCGGGTTAATAATGTGGCCTTTTTGGCAGTTTAACTAAAGGTGTGCGGCTGCTACCGTGAGGAAATATCTGCCTGAAATTACAATGGGCTTCAATGGAGGAATGTTGAACGTGTTTGTCACTTCATGCCCTCAAGAGGCATTTTGTTGAACTATTTTGCTTAATTATTTGTCATTTTTCAAGCTACGAGATGTTTTCCTACGTTTATCATGAACAATTATGTCCCAGGAATGTAGGGTTTGGGAATTATGGCAGTTTTAAAAAAATGTATGAAGGCAAATTTCAAGATTTCTTACCCTCTAGCTGTGACATCACGCACTTAAAATGTGAAGAAAACCACTAAAACAAGGTCTGAACAAATGTTAATATCTCTAATAGTAAGAATCAGATTGAAAGGTTGTTTTACACGAATAATGTCAGAAAGATTTGTAACATTTGAAAGTTGGAATGAGGTTTCTGAGTGAAAGTATGAATGAACAGTTAGCAGTTGAAGTCGCATGAAGATTTGTTGAAGTTGAAGGTTTCCTCCATTGACTTCAATGTTAAAAATGTGATGTATTATGGGATGTATCTCTAGAATTATGAAAGTTATGAATGAGAAAAGTAAGAGCCATCGATTCGCGACCGAGCTGAACGTTTTGATGTTTGAACGGAGTTTCTGCGATGTTCAATGCCGGAGGAGAAGAGGGCCAAAATACCGGCGGAATAATAAAAATTCGCATTCCCACTAAATGATTTGAAAATGATATCTATGTAGGTGCTGACGCTGTTGGCGGTTCTAGTGTTAACAGAAATTTAAATTAAATATGTGTAATGGCAAATGCCATATATGATTTTCTTACCTGGAATTCTGCCTTTTTGAACAGACTTTTTTATTGAGTCCTAGCTATATTGTCTGCAGTTCTAGGGTTAATATGAATCTAATATGATTGTCATCGGTCTAAATTAGATTTCAAATGATTAACTGTGTATGTAATGAAGATCATAGTGTGGGTTAAATCCATTTTCATAACCACTGTCTTTTAACTGATTTAAATGCGGAAACTGGGCTTATTCATCAGAATTTCGTGTGACTTGAGTTGACTTGCTTGACCTGAGTAATGACTTGACTTGACTTGCTTGACTCTCACCACAGTGACTTGGGACTTGCTTGATACTTGTAGGTCAAGACTTGAGACTTGCTCATGACTTGCACATGTAGGACTTACTCCCACCTCTGCTATATGGTACTAGGTGTAAGGAGTGATTATATGAGGTACTAGAAGTGTGGAATTAGTGGAAGAAGTTTTTCATAATCTACTACACTCAGGATTTTACTGCAAGTTACACACTATGGGGGGTCGAGAGAAAAAATGATGGGATAGATGTCCGCATCAAAAAGGCATCTGTGCTTTATCTCACGCTAGTTTCCAACCATATGGTACCAATGTGTGATCGGAATGTGTATCAACAGGGAACCATAGGGAACTAACATTACCCAGTGTTACTGTTACGTTAACCCTTTGATACACAACATGTGTCAAAAGTGACCCGACAGAGTTTTAATTGTAAATATCTTTGCAATAAATTCATTTCACCATTCAGAATTCCAGGAATTCCTCAAGTAACTTGTTTTTGATCATCACAAATTCTTATTTTCATTTTTACTTTTTTACTTTTTTAATAAAAATCATTTTTGTACGACTACCCCTCTAAAGCACAACATGGGTCAAAAATGACCCGCATTCATTTCCTATGTTATTTCATGCATGGCTGTGTTTCTTTGCTATATCTTTTAAAATCTATTCATTTCATCATTTAATATTGCAAAGTATTTATTAAATATCTTGTTTTTGATGACCATAAATCTTTTTTTTTCATTTTCTCTGTCTATATTTTGGAACTAAAATAGGTTTTGTATCACTACATCAAGTTTCCACACATGGGTCCGAAATGACCCGTGCAAGTGTGAATTTGATAGGAACCTTTGATTTATAAAATGTGTGCAGTTAGGAATTTTTTTACTGTGGACAACTTTTCACTTGTCAGAATATGGCGCTGGTCAGAACTAAACAACTGGACAACATTTCACATTCCACTCTTGTCAGAAGGAAACTATACGTTACTTACGTAACCCCAGTCCTCAGAGTAACGGAGCGTCCACACTACAGCTTCAAAAAAAGCTTGGAGCTGGGCGTGTCTGTAGCTTGGGGATTTTATTCAAGCAACACGACCAACAACCAATCACATGAATCTCCCGCCCCCGACATACAAAGCAAAAAAAAACGGAGATTTTATGGGAGCAATATATATATAAACTCCCCAAACAGGCGAAAACCTACCAGTTTCACCCACTGTCTCTGCCACCTCCCTCCATGCCTGGTTCCTCCGGTTTGTATCCCGGTAGGTGAAGAGGGTCTGGTCATACAAAACTGGGTGATTTGCTACAGCGATAATTAGTTTCTCCTCCAACTTTTTTTGAAATATAGAAATGAACGGCGGGATATCTCTCCCAGCTTAGACGCGGTTTGATTGGCTACGGCTTGAGCTGTCAGATTTTCCGAAACGGGATTTGATTGGCTGGCGCTGGCTACTCCGGCGTCTCCGGCGTCAGAAGTTGAACATTGTTCAACTTCGGCGGAGACGGACCGCTATGCTACCCACAATTCAGTTCGGCGAAAAAGCGAGGCAACGTGACGTCACCCCATTGAAAGTGAATGGGCAGATTGGAGTTGTCGACGCTGTAGTGTGGACGGGCCGTAACATGAAGTGAGATGTCTCACTATGGGATGTGCCTCATCGCGGAGCAAACAGAAGCATCAATCTCATTACGCCAATCCTGATTGGCTGGTGATCTTGATGTCAGCGTCAGGGAATTCACCCCCTATAAGTAGATTGCGCCACGACGCAGGCGTGTCATTCAAAATAAGCACCTCTTCTCGCTTCACCATAGCAAGGAGGGCCGTCTGGTGAGACATCTCACTTCATGTTACTCTGACTACTGGGGTTACGTAAGTAACCTATAGTTCTCATTCATAACACTCCGTTCGATGTCTCACTATGGGAAATTGTAGCTCCCGTATTGTCAGACGAGCTTATCTCGAAAATCACCAAACCAACCAGAACAGAACAGGTAGAGCTCTGACTCAACCAGGTGCCCAGCACTGCTTGAGTCACACTGGGAGCAGAACGTCCAGCCTGTTAAGAGGCGGACAAAAGTGAGCGGCGAGGACCAGCTCGCCGCTGCACCAATGTCTTGGATGGGAGACATCCTGGACAGAGCCCAGGATGCAGCCAGACCCTGAGTCGAAAGAGCTTGCGGACCCGAGGGTGCCTGCGAACTCTGACTCGTATGGGCCCCAAAGCAATTGCTTCCACAAACCAGTGGGAGAGCCGTTGCTTAGTAACAGGCTTGCCCTTATAAGGGTTAGCCCAGGACACAAGGGGTTGGTCATTATGACGAAGCACCCTTGATCTGTCCCTGTACGTGCGTAAAGCAGGGGCTAGACACGGCAAATCCGTCCGCTGTTCCCCGGAGGAATAGAGTGGCGGGGAGGATGCCTCAATGTCAAATGTGGTACCTGAACCAACTGCCTTAAGATAAAGGCAGGGTTGGGCTTCAACCACACTCTGTTTGCCCTGGGGCGAACTGAGTGCATAAAGACTGTACAGATAGTGCATGAGTGCCACTGGCTCGCTTGGCAGCTGCCAGGGTCAGCTTCATGTCACACTGTATTCAGATTGTACCACTCACGGGCCAGGCCCATAGAGCCAAGCGCTCTGGGTGTGGGTGAAAGATCACCCCCCCCGCTTGGGACAGTATGTCCCTGCGTAGTGGGAGCTGCCATGGCTGCCCGCACAGCAGCTGATATATCTCCGCTAGCCAGTACATAGCTGGCCAGTGCGGAGCTATCAGAATAGCTGTGTGGCGTTGCTCTCTCACTCTGGCCAGAGTTGGGGGTATCAGAGCCAAGGGTGGGAACGCGTACAGAAGGCCCGGGGGCCAATCGTGCGCGAGTGCATCCACGCCTAACGGTGCATTTAGATCGCTCATCGAAAAGAACAGCTGACACTGAGCGTTGTCTTTCGATGCGAACAGATCCACCGCGGCTCTGCCGTAACGCACCCACAGCTGGCTCACAATCCTTGGATGTAGAGTCCAGTCTGCATAAAGTGGTGCACCTCTGGACAGTAGATCCGCCCCGAGGTTCATCACTCCTGGTACGTGCGTCGCTCTCAGAGAGAGGAGACGTCTACCGCTCCATAGGATCAGTTTGCGCGCCAGTGTGTGTAACTGGAGTGAACGCAAACCCCCTTGGCGGTTAATATACGATATTGTGGTCGTATTGTCTGTCCTCACGAGGACGTGATGTCCCCTGAGGAAAGGCAGAAAGCGTTTTAGGGTGAGAAACACCGCTAAAAGCTCCAGGTAATGTATGTGCGCCCGCTGGAGGTCTCTGCTCACCCCTCACCGGGCGACCTTCATAAATACCTCCCCAACCTGTCAGACATGCGTCCGTGGTGACCACTTTCCGTGAAAGGACAGCACCCATGGGCACACCTCGTACTAGAAAAGTCGGGTGCAGCCAGTGGCGCAGTGCCATTACGCATTTCACAGTAACCATCACTCTCGGGTTTAGTTTTAGGGCCGCCACCCAGCGCTGAAACTCCCTCATGTGTAAGCGTCCCAGTCGTACGACCAGGATGGCTGACGCCATGAGCCCCAGCAATCGCAGGCATGTTCTGAAGAGAACATGTTTGCGCAGCTGGAAAAGAGCGAGACAAGCTCTGAAAGCTTTCACTCTTTCCGCTGACAAGCGAGCTGAAAAGGGCACCGAGTTCAGGCGTAAACCCAGGAAGAGTATAGTCTGTGCGGGGCACAACATGCTCTTCTCTGTGTTTATTATGAAACCCAGGTTGAGCAGATGCTTTACGAGGACATTTGTCTGCGTAACAGCCTCCTGCTCCGACTGTGCGAGAAGCAGCCAGTCGTCCAGGTAGGTCGCCAGGCGAATGCCTTGTTGTCTCAACGGGGCTATCGCGGCTTCCGCAGCAGAGATGTGTGAGTGAGCATTCTGAACTTATATCTTTTTAGATATTTGTTCAGAGCCCTCAAATCAATTATTGGCCGAATTCCTATTTCGACAATCCCCAACAACACAGCGCATGCGCGTGGCGGTGGTGCCCTTACGGCTCCAGCCGGCACTGCGCATGCGCGTGACGGTGGTGCCTTCACAAACCCGCCAGTAATCCGCCTTCTCTCCACGAGACCGACACCTCATCCAACATCTCCGGGAAGACCGGAAGGAGTTGCCTCTTTTTCCCCGCTGCTTGGGGAAGATGTTTCCCCTCGTAGCGGGACCTGGAGGTCTCCTTGGCCATTTCAGGCCACGGCACCAGTGTTAATTTTGGCAGCTATTTTTGAGTTAGTCTTAGTCTTTAGACGAAAATGGTTATTAGTTTTAGTCACATTTTAGTCATTTCTATCCTTTATAGTTTTAGTCTAGTTTTAGTCGACGAAAACTCAAAACGTTTTAGTCTAGTTTTAGTCGACGAAAACTCAAAACGTTTTAGTCTAGTTTTAGTCCAGTTTTAGTCGATGAAAAATTACATTTTAGTTAACTTTAAGTCAAAATGTTTTCTCTCTTTAAACCAATTCAGTTAGGCAAATACAGGTATCTGAAATTGGAATCAAGGTGACCGTATCAAGTGTTGAAATTTGTAAAGCAACATTTCACTCTCTTAACCCTTTACTTAGTTAGTTTGATATCTCTAGCCTCTCACATTGGTGCAATACTGTTGTGTTGTCCTTGCTGATCCTCTAAGGTAAGGATAGTGCATACACATAGATACAAGTGGTACTGGTAACATAGTGGAATGTTCTTTACTCCAAGTCAAGAACCAAAACATTATTTTTTTTAGCCTTATATTTATTTTCCGAAACCTCCAATAAAAGTGAAGACACGTATGCCCAAAACAGAGCAATAAATGATGAACAATGACATGACACCTGAAGTTTTGGATCACGAAAATTACAGACTTGAGTTAGCTCAGTGACTCAAACTGTAGTCCATTGTAGACTCTCTACATTTATCAATGGTGTGTCAGTAACTTGTCAGAACAGAGGGTCATCCCTCACAAGATGCAGTGCAAAGCAGTAACTTGTATAAATTATAAAGTATAAATTGTTGTATAAAACTATCCCTCACCTTAACATTATACGTTTCTGTACCTACAAATAAAATAAAAATGTTGAAAGTGCATACAGTACATACCTATAGAATAAGATAAACCTTGAATAAACTTGGCCTTATAAACAATCAGAGGGAACCACCTCTGTAGTGCACTCTCATATAAAGTAACAGACAAAGTACAGACATCCGTAGTAGCATTAACAACTTTTTAGCCTACTGATCTCTATTCAGTTTGAGGAAAGCACTTCTCCTCTTATCGAAGGTCTCTATCATAAGGATGAAATCCTCATCCTCAACTGTACGGGCAGGTAGACCAGTGCGTCCAATCCACTGGGCAATGACCTTTTCTTTGGTGCCTTGTTCCAGCGAGCCTGCTTTATATTTTGGTCCTGAGGAAGAGAACGCTGCTGGGATAGTTGACTGTTTATTCTTTGCACCAGGTTGCTGTTTTGGAGTACTCGTCTCTGGGATCTAGGTGAGGAAAAATAAGATTGCATAATTACTCCCTATACAGAACTACAACGCCTACAGATGAATTCCAATTAATTAAATGTAGGCTAATCCCTTTAAAATATGCCTTTGGTAATAGTATTATCATTAAAATATAGTATATCAATAATATCAAGTTTAGATTTTGAAGATTGTAATTATGTGATAATACAATACAACTAGCCTATTATATATGCCTACCTGGCCTTAGAGATAAGAAAGTATTTTCCAAATAAATTGCCGTGTACTCTTAAAAAAACACACAATAATTGCAGTGACTAGATAGTTATTGCAATGCAAGCCCAGCCAACATTAGCCTGGAACTTGCCAGAATCATTCATTTGCTACCGGAAACTGAAAACGTGTTTGCAAGAAAGGCTAAGCTAACATAGATAGTTAGTACATTTGCCTCTAGTAACTAGTGACTAGCTAGCAGTCTGCATTGGCAATGGCAACTTGCCAATGCAGACTGCCCAGTAACATAGACTTAACGTTAGCAAATGTATATGCTTAGTTAGCGTTACCACATACGAGTTAGTTACGACTTATCATGTAACGTTACAGTTAGCTAACTTACCGTGGCATAAATAGCAGGATGGTGCGCCTTCAAGTGCCTCTTCAGGTTAGTCGTATTCTTCCCAACTAATTTGAAGCCACATGGCGTCTCTCCTTCTCCCGCAGTTGCAGTGCAGTGTGTTTTATTTTCTACCGAGTTATAAAGAAAGTTGGTCCATATATCTATTCTTTTTTTGCGACCAAAAACTAAAAGCGCTTTCGCTGAATCCGTCATCTTCACTGTTTGGATATCATCACCACCTGTGCTGCTGCAGTGAAGCTGGGGTGGGCGGGGGTGAGTGAGATGTGCAAATTCCCAGAATCCCAAATAATTCAACCAATGACAGGGATGCATTTTGAAAGAGAAGACGGACAATTGGAGGAAAATAATATCCTGCATTTTTAATGTCCGATAGTCCACCCTTAACACCTTCGTCTCGTCTCGTCTCGTCAACGAAAACTACATTTACATTTCGTCATAGTTTTCGTTATCAAGAATCTATTTTTAGCTCGTCATCGTCTCGTCTTAGTCATGTAAAAAAGGTCGTTGACGAACATTTTTCGTCATAGTTTTCGTTAACGAAATTAACACTGCACGGCACGTTGAGTCTGGCCGCAGCGCGTTTACACACGGCCTGCAGGTTCATGCTCAGACCGGGCGAAGCTGGTGTGCTATCGCCCGGGAGAGCAGCCCTCGCTCCAGGCTTTGCAGCCTGAGCCGATGACATGAAGGTGTCCTCTTCCTGTTCATCCGACTCGGACAGGAGGAACGCCAAGGCGTCCTCTTCTTCGTCCTCCTCTTCTTCGTCCTCCTCTTCTTCGTCCTCCTCTTCTTCGTCCTCCTCGTAGTCCAGCTCGAGGACATCCTCCGCGGGTGAGACCATGGTGAGGTCTAACCGGGCGCCCCAGCTTGGTAAAGCGCGGGAACCCGTTCCCGCGTGTCTTGCCGTCACCGGGTCCCGGCCTGCCAGGGCGCGGGATTCCGGTTCTGTAGCCATCGCAGATAATGAGACCCAGACCGACACGGAGAGGGGTTCACTCTCTGTGGCGGACAGGTAGGATGGGAGAAAAAGATGTTACCACCTTGTCCTTAATCCGGAGAAAAGGACGGTGTGGGTCTTTTATTCCCGGAGAATACTGACTGGTGTGACAGTATGCTCTTTTAATCCTTTCTTCCTCCGTGGAGAAGAGAAAAGACGTCCTCGCTACAGTGGTGTTGGTAGAGAGGGAGCGAGCTAGCAACAGGTGTGCTGCTAGATTAAAAAATCAGACCTACCTTACTTTCTCGGGAGGAGAAGGGCGAGGTCGATTTTTAATACTAACTGCGTTAGTACTACCGTCTTCCTGCGAAGCAGAAGGAGTAGCCGACGAGCGCCCGTCGACCGAAATGGGTATTTGGGTTCAGTCTGTAGACAGTTAAACTTGTCCGGCTACTGTAGAGATGTGCTCTGAAGCGAGAAGAGATGTTTGAATGACGCATGCGTCGTGGCGCAAGCTACTTATAGGGGGTGAATTCCCTGACGCTGACGTCAAGATCACCAGCCAATCAGGATTGGCGTAATGAGATTGATGCTTCTGTTTGCTCCGCGATGAGGCACATCCCATAGTGAGACATCGAACGGAGTGTTATGAATGAGAACAGGCTGCGTCTTCAGATCTGATTCATGTAAGTCTTGTTTTACCTAAGAAAAAGATATTGAGAAAAGATAACTGCACATAACATTTGAACATTATCCCTACCTGTTGGGAAAGAGAAATATCACATTAGCATATTCTATTCTAGCTAGCATACATTAGCATATTCTATTCTAGCTAGCTAATGTTAGCTTGTGTTAGCTAGGTCAATTCTAGATCGCGGTCGCTAATATTAGCTAATGCATCTCTTGCCAGATCATGTATGAAATGTAATCATGTCTTACACTATAAATACGCTATACTATTTTCAACCCATTTGTCAATCTGGAAATACATACATAATAATAAATAAATACATTTAAATACAGTCATATATAGGTATAATCTAATGTCAGCTAGGGCAACAAAATAAAACTTGAATTAGAAAAGTGTACTGTATAATTTATCAACTGATGTTGTAAATATTATTTTGATTTTCTTCATCCACAGTATGGCTCGTCACACTCATTCACGTTTCACGGCTGAAATGGTCATCGAGATGTTACATCAAGAACAGGATAAGGAAGATGGAGAAATCCTTGATTCTGACTCTGAGTCTGACTTCTCTGATGATGACGTAGACTATGTGCCACAGGGTCAAGCTGAAGTTGCTGGTGATGAAGAAGACTCCTTGGACGAGCTAGAAGACTCGTCTGATGAGTCCTCTGAAGAGGAAACTCAGACCCAGGCCAATAGGCTAAGTAAAAAGGGGTCTTACTGGAATGAGCAACCCCCCACTCAAGGCAGAGCAAGAACCCATAACATCCTGAGGAGATGTCCAGGACCCGTATCTGGTTCAACAACCATTTCACCAAAAGATGCCTGGGAGTTGTTCATTAGTGATAACATCATAGAGGAGATGCACTAACTAGAGGGACGCAGAGCCGCAGCAGCAAAAGGAAAAGAGTGGAGATGCCTCGACAAAGTGGAATTCACGGCATTTATTGGTTTGACCCTCCTTGCAGGGGGGGGACAAGAGCTGGGATGTGGCCTTGCGGGAGCTCTTTCTGGATCGCCTGCAAAATCCGATGTATAAGGCCACTATGGGGTTCCACAGATATGAGGATATCCGCCGCCTCATACGGTTTGATGATAAGAGGACTAGGGCTGTTAGACTGGAAACAGACCATATGGCTGCATTCAGATATGTGTTGGACTGTTTCCTGGCCAATTGCAAGAAAGTGTTCGTCCCCAGTGATTGTGTCACTAATGAGCAGCTTGTGCCATTCCGTGGAAGGTGCAAGTTCTTACAATACATGCCAAGCAAGCCAGCAAAATATGGGATCAAAAAATGTTGGATGTGCGATGCAAGAGTCCATTATGCATTCAATGGCATGATCTATACAGGGCGACAGCCAG